>NC_090447.1:928964560-929267590 GCF_031143425.1 Pleurodeles waltl
GTACATTCTTTTACTGCTATATTTTTGCACTTTCAGCTGACCAAGGACTGCAGCCACGGGTCATGACCCCATTCACCTATCCCTAGATGAAGGCTAAAAAACAAAGCAGAACAGCACACACTAAGACAAGGAATGTTGTAGAAAGGACCTTTGATGTCCTAAAGTCCAGGTTCAAAATCCTGGGTATGTCAGGTTGGAGAATGTTATACTCAACTTATGATGTGCAAAAACAATCCTTGTCTGCGCTATATTGCACAACATCTTTGTAAAAGCAAATGTCCCTTGGGACTACCAACCACTAAATGCAAATGATGAACTGGATGAGCACAAATGTAGAAAAGGAGAGATCGAGCACAATGGCCAGTCAGGGGAGACATGACCAGATTGTGGCACTTTTTGTTAAACTATATCACCTGATGGTAGTTCTGACAGAAAATATGTCAACCTATAAATACTTTTTGAAACTCATTCATTGTTCTGTGTATATGTGAATGTCAATGTAAAAATAGAGTCACTCACATCTTCTCAACTAGATGTAGGCCTCAAAATGTAACAATCACGTTGCTGAGCTGTTGATCAACATGGGGCCATAACACCAAAAAATTAAACAATTAATGCAGCAAGTCAATGTGATGTAGTGTATTGCATGAAAGGGACAGGGCAGGAATACCACATATCTAGATGGTAATGGTCCATCCCTGTCCTCATGCACCTAAGCAGTACAGTACAGCACAGCTAACAGTATTGCTGTGTTCTGCAGCAGCATGGTGTGTTCCATATAGCACTCAGTGAAAAATTTAACACAAACCTCCCAAAATTTCAGTATCTGAAGCAAAGTCCTCAATATAGTGTGTCTCATAAATGGACTAGCATGCAGAATGATAGCACTTTGCAGGAGCAAATGTTGTTCCAGACACCATCTCAGATCATGAATGACAGTTGTCATGGCCAAAGGCCTAGTCTCAGGTGTGGATGTTAAAATGTCATTTGTAAAAAAGGCATACATAGATGTGTGGGGATTCACAAAACACTTCACATGTGGCACCTCTCCCGGGCTAATTGATGTAAATACCACATCTAGTCACAGATGACAAAATAATAATTTACCATGCTTTGCATAGCAATGCAAGCAGGCTCCAAGGCCTCTAACAGAACGCAATAAACATATCAAGTTGCAATATGTTGCATTAACCAGAGAAGTAAGACAAGGGAGATGTTTGCCAACCTTCACACCACCTAAAGAATACAGAGATGGTAAAAGTATGAAGCACTCATGTCAAAAGCCAAACACAAATGCATGTCAGCATACACAGGGCCTTATTTATACTTTTTGGTGCAAAACTGTACCAATGCAGTTTTGCACCAAAATGTTTTGCACCGGCTTGAACCATTTTTAGCACCAACTGGGCACCATATTTATGGAATGGTGCAAGCCGGTGCAAAGGGTAGGCTAGATTAAAAAAAATGACATTAGGCAGGTTTGAGTCAAAATAAATGATTCTGAGCAGATTAGCATAATTTTTTGATGCTAAGGAGCATATTTATACTCTGTTTGCAATGAATTAGCGTCATGTTTTAAAAACTATAATTTAGTGCAAAACTAACTCCATATTTATACTTTGGTGCTAGACCCATCTAGCGCCAAATTTACGGAGTTAAAGTCATTTTTTGGAAGTGGAAACCTATAATGAGATGCAAGGTAGGCGTTCCCGTGCACAAAATTACTCTATGGCCTTAATGCCATATTTATACTCCCATGGAAAAATGGTGCAAGGGCGGGAGGAGAGGTCAAAAAATGGGGCAAAGCTTGCTTTGCCCCATTTTTTAAAACCTGGGTCAGGGCAGGCGTTAAGAGACCTGTGGGCCTATTTCCACAGTGGAACACCATGGAATAAGCCCACAGGTATCCTCCCCAGGCCCCAGGGGCACCCCACCCACACCAGAGGGACTGCGGATGTTGGGGGACCCCATCCCAGGCAATTACAGATAAGATTGCATTTTATTTTTGAAAGTGCCATAGGGGGCCCTGAAATGGGCCCCCATACATGACACAGGGTGCAATGGCCATGCCCAGGGAACCCCTGTCCTCTGTGCTGGCCATTGGGGTGGTGGTCATGACTCCTGCCTTTTCTAAGGCAGGAGTCATGTGGTATAGTAGGTTTAGCACCATAAAATGACGCTAATCTGGTTAGAGTCATTTTTTTTTACTCTAACCTGCCTAAAATCAATTTTTGGTGCTAAACCCTCTTCTCTATAGAGCCAGCCCCACCCAACTCAAATCATTTTTTTTTTTTACTCTAGCCTACCCTTTGCACCGGCTTGCACCATTCCATAAATATGGTGCCCGGCTGGTGCACAGAAATGGTGCAAGCCGGTGCTAAACTTTTTGGTGCAAAACTGAGTTAGTGCAGTTTTTCAGCAAAAAGTATGAATAAGGGCCAATATTTTGTAAGTTTGTTACACTTTTGCGTCAACTATTACATTAATGCAGCGCAAAAAAAGTATAAATCGGGCCTTGATGCTAGACGGGTCTAGCACCAAAGTATAAATATGGAGTTAGATTTGCATCGAATTAGAGTAAAAAAAAAATGCCGCTAATTCGTTGCAAACAGAGTATAAATATGCCCCAGAATCTCATTGAATATGGTGCAATGGAGATGTCGGGTATGAAAAAACCCCTGCATGGTACGAGTAGTGTACCCCTGCCCTGATTATACAACTGCATAGTCATGTGGCTCACCAACTCTGGTACATACTCTAAGGGAATATGCAGGTGCACAATGACATAGGCCTGTGTCAAGGATTGCAGTCTGCTTGGACCAGGAGGGCCACACAATGACCTGCCATTATAATAGACGTACCCTACTGCCTTTGCCAGGATTGAACAGAGCTAAAGTGGGGAAGGCATGATGATGTGTAGTGAACAGTAGTAGTTTAAATTACCATTCAACCCTGGTTCACTGTAGTGAGGCCTACTGGCTCACACACCTCTTCAAATGTTCTGTTCCCATATTTTCCACTCACCCCTACCCAACATTGGGTTGATCAGGAAATGTGAACATGACAAAACCATGTACAGAGTGCATGTGCCTGTGCAACACATACACAACACACAGTTTGAAATGTTAAACGGTGTTTACATAGGTAATGTATGTCTACGTGGCACACTATAGTACATTTCAAAGGTCATGTAGAACTAACCAGTGGTATAGATTAACCGGTTTTGTCAACATACTATGACACATTCCTGCTTTTCCCTTGTGACGGTGCCATTTTAGCTGCCTAGTTCAAATGCAGACACCCTTGCACCATGGGGCAAATTGGTTGTTTTGCATTCAGGATTTTCTTTTGTGCATGTAGGGGCATCTTCAAGCAAATAACATATCCCAAGAGCATATTCCTTGAGCTATGTGTGCTGCAGAATGCAGCACACATTGAAAGAGGAAGCAATGGGGATAAATAACATTATCACTCCATGTTACACCTCTCCTGCGAAGGTGTAACCTTCTGAGCCAATAACAGCTTTATCGGGTGTGGTAAGTCTGGAAGTGCATCTAAAACTATGAGAGATGCATGGGAATACCCACACCAAGGCCATGGAATGCCTCCCTAGTCCAGACTCAGGCAATGCAGCAATTTGGGATTGTTAGACTTTACAGCCTTAGAGTGGTCATCCTCTTACTTTTGCCTGCCTCCCTCTACTTTTCTGACACTGATTTTGCTGTTTGTTTCTGCACACTTTACCACTGCTAATAAGTGTTCAAGTGCATATGCTCTTTTACTTAAACTTGGTAACATTGGTTTATCCCCATTTGGAATATTTTATTTACTTTTAAGTCTCCAGTTGAGTGCACTAACTGTGCCCAGGGCCTGTAAATTAGATGTTACTAGTGGGCCTGCAGTACTGATTGTGCCCCCCACATAAATATCCCCTTAACCATGTCTTAGGCCTGTCATTGCAAGGCCTGAGTGTACAGTTTCACTGCCACTTAAAATTGGCATTTAAAAGCACTTGCCAAGCCTTAAACTCCCCTTTTTCCACATATAAGTCACCCCTAAGGTAGGTCCCTAGGTAACCTATATGGTATGGTGCTATGTAGGTAAAAGGCAGGACATGTACATATGTGTTTTATTTGTCCTGGTAGTGGAAAACTCCTACATTTGTTTTCCACTACTGTGAGGGCTGCCCCTTTCAAAGACTAGCATTAGGACTGCCCTCATATACTGTTTAAGTGGTACATTCTGATCTGAAAGGGGTAACAAGATCATATTTAGTATAACCAGAATGGTAATAGAAAATCCTGCGTATTGGTGAGGTTGGATTTTATATTACTATTTTAGAAAAGCCACTTTTAGAAAGTGAGCATTTCTCTACACTTAAAACCATCTGTGCCTTACAGGCTAATTCCAATCAACATCTGGTCTGTGCTGGTTGACAGACAACCACAAACACAGGACACTCATTCACATCTGAATTCATCTGCATACCTGAATGGGTCTTCCTGGTCTGGAAGGGTAGAGGGCCTGACATTTATTTCAAAGGCCAGTGGTCTGCCTTCACACAAAGAACTGCTATCCACCAAAGGGATCATGGCATACACGACTGGGCTGAGAGGGGAACTTGTGCACTTCAAAACCACTCTTTGAAGTCTCTCCCACATCAAAGGCATTTTTGGATATATAAACTGGGTCTCTGACCCCACCAACTCAGACACTTCTGGACCTGCACCTGAACTCTCTCAGAAGACCTGCCCAGCTGCCCAAAGGACTCTCCGGACTGCTTTGCTGGAAAGGACTGCTGCCTGCTGTTGGCCCCTGACTGTGCTGGAAGGACTCTGCCTTCCCTCAGAAGTGATCTCCATGGGTTTGGATTGAGCTAGTCTCCTGTTCTGAAGTCTTAGGGACAGAAAAGACTTCAACTACTAACTTTTTGCTAGTACCTGACTCCAGAGACTCTAGAATGACTTCAGCGACAACAGTGATGCCAAAGCCTGCTCCTACTCTGAAGACCTCCCTGCACGTAACAACTGCAGCCTGTAACGCAAGTCCAATGTTGCTGCAACTCCACTGACGCCACTCAGGGTAATCACGACACTGTGAGGTCAACACATCCCGTCCTGATGGACTGGAACCAGCTACCCTACCGGGACACAAGGAATCAACGCATCGTGGACCACTCTGCATCATCTCCCCCTGCATCTGGATGGAACCAACGCCTCACCTCCACCTTCTTCGCAGATCGGAACCAATGCCTCTTTCCTATGAAGCTGTAAGGGACTGATACCGCACTGACTCCAGCGACGCCTCTTTCTGACTCAGAGCAACATCCTTGTACTTTGTTTTCAAAAGGTACTGTACCTGGGAGGGTTCGTGTGACTCCGTGACCAGCACTGGTGGTGTCGGATTATTGGGAATGACTCCGTCAACGATGCTGTGATAGCCCCAGTTGGACCTATTGTGTTTCATGGCGCTATAGTGGGATTTAATCTTCAAAAATTCATAGCTCTGCTTGTGTGCATTGGATTTTCATAGTTTCAACAGTTTGTTATTCAGATACATATTATCTATTTTTCTAAACATGTGTGGTGTATTTTGTGGTGTCTTCACTGTGATACTGTATGATTTATTGCACAAATATTTTACACATTGCCTTCTAAGTTAAGCCTGACTGCTCAGTACCAAGCTACCGGAGGGTGGGCACAGGATCATTTAGATTGTGTTGTGACTTACCCTGAATAGGGTGTGGTCCCTACTTGAACAAGGGTGCATACCTCTGCCAACTACAGAGCTCATTTCTAACAGTGATGTTATGTTTCACTTGAGTTTTAAGAAGCCACTCAGGGCTCCACAAGGTAGCCTTGTGTAGCTTCACAAATATCAAATTTGATTTGTTTTCTCCATGTACCACTTTGCGTGGTGCAAGTACCATGTTACTGGGTTCATTGGTATGCTGCAGTGCAGCAGTGGCTGTGCTGTTACATTACATGGAGGAGTCTGCCTACCTTTGTGTGTAACACATGGCTGCCTGGTAAAAATCACAAGGGTTATTTTAATCACACCAGATTGAGTTAGAAAATTCAGCAATCCGGCAAGTTGGGAGGGACATACACTGGACTGTGGTGAAGTCAGCCTGTCTCCGTGCTTCCCTAAGTGTGTGTTGCATCCGTGACAAATTACAAGAATGGGGTCACAAAAAATAAATTAAAAAAATAAACAGGCCTGTTCCTGCCACTGCTGAAGACAGCCAGAAATCTGACGTGGGTACTCAGTGCACTAACTCCACTCTTCCTCCCCTCCCCCATGGCCCAGCCCCACCCCTCCGTTCACACACTGGCTGAACCAGCAGCTGAAAAATAAAACAATAGTAAACTATTGTTTTATTTTTTAGCTGCTGGCTCTTAGGCATGAGGGGATCCTCCTTCACCATTGCAAAGGAGCCACCCCTCTGTGTGATCACAAATGAACTTGTTCACAGAATAATGTTGAATTGACAAGGGTGCATGGGGGACTCCATCCCTGGTAAGTACAGGTAAGTATTTTATTTGATTTTTTAAAGTGCCATAGGGGGCCCTGAAATGGTCCCCCCATACATGGCACAGGGTGCAATGGCCATGCCCAGGGGACCCTGGTCTCCTGGTCCCCTGTGCTGGCCATTGGGGTGGTGGGCATGACTCCTGTCTTTTCATTTTATTTTACTCTGACCTGCCTAATGTCATTTTTGGTGCAAAACCCCCTTCTTCCATACCGCCATCCCCACCCGACTAACGTCATTTATCTTTTACACTAGCCTACCCGTTGCACCAGCTTGCACCATTCCATAAATATGGTGCCTAGCTGGTGCACAGAAATGGTGCAAGCCAGTGCTAACCTTTTTAGTGCAAAACTGCGTTAGTGCAGTTTTGCCCCAAAAGTATAAATAAGGGCCTTAGTACATTATCATAAGTGTTTAAAAATCAGCATTTACATAACTTAATCTGAGGTATGACTGTTGCAACACAGTCTCAGGGGTACTTGAGCCTCAGTCAGAGTAATCAATATCATACTGTGTGAAATGGAGTGACAGAGGAACAATTAAATAGACATCCTGAAAGTTGAAGGGATGAAGGCCTGCTACTCTGTTTAATCCTGGTGGTGTACAAAACATTAACAGACTGACTGACTGATGTACATATGTCCAGATGGTAGGGTTCTGGTCATATGGCTTTGCAGGTCTAAAGTGGATGTCAGCCTTCACATCTCAGTGGAATGTGTATATTTTAGTGCATATTGTGCAAATGTCATTGTTCTTAAACCTATGGAGTGCCAGTAGGCCTCAATACATGGTTACAGCCCCATTGGCATGTTATGGCCAGCTGGACAAATGCACTAATATATACATGGATTTGCATTGAAATGCCAAAGTCATGTCCCATATATACTCTGTCTTCTATTTCTGGGAGGAATTCATACATTGCAAGGTATAAAGTAATGTTTATGCACTGTGTAAAAGTTTGCATGCAGGAATGCACAGTGTTAGCAGCATACCGTCCATCATACTGCTCACCTACTGGTGGGGTAAGTTACACTGGTAGCACCAACACAGTCACCCCTGCATCATGGTGCCAGGATCTGAAACTATACCCTACGATGTTCTTGTACGCATGAGTTCTCCAGCATGCATACACACACTGCTGAGATGCATTGTCTTATTTACATTGTGCACATGACAAATGCATCCCTGGAAGAAAGAGTGTACAGAAATTTGTTTATGTAAATGTCATCAACTGTATACCAGGAGCTATATATCAGATTTCAATGTATTTGCCTGACAGTAAATTGGCGAAGTAGTACTACAATAATGTCTTGCATGAGGTGACCAACCATTCTCTATCCATGCTTTGGCTACCTGACAATGAGTAAGTAAAGTTAGCATGTGTGCTGCCTTGTGTAACTCAGGGTGAGTCGTGCAACACCAAAGCACACTACCTGGATTTGCTTACCTTATCAATGTTCACATATGTTTCTGAGCAAGTTTCAGCCCACTTGCATAATGCAATACCAACACCAAAAGTGTCCATATCACGACCATGTGTCTAGTTTCCTATTGGCACTTCATCATGGGTGTGACTCACTGTTCTGAATGATATGGTTGTAATCATATTTCTACTACATTACCATTTTGTAAACCTACACTGACCGCACTCGACTCAGTTTGCCTTGTTCGATTAGGAGATGCCTTTGTCCTGAAGGTATGTTGTCCATATCTCTATCTCAATTTTTGGTGCTGGTCTACCCTGCCACATATGCTTGTATAACAATGTCAGCCTATTTTCTCAAACATCAAGTACATTTACAACTTGAGCTAATACTTTTTTTCTTTAACTCCATTGATAACATAAAAGCTGACAAAGATAAATCCGTCTACATTCACATGAAATGCTACCACCACATCCGCCATGTTGCCAAGTCATACTGGAAGATGGAGCATTTATATGAAAAGGCAAGGTATTGTGGATGTGTAAGTCTGGAAGGATGATGGAAAATACACAATCTGGCAGACTAAAACATTTGGAGGGTGTCCAAGAACAGCAGCAGCGACCAGTCCAGACACAGGCCATTGCAGGACCATCAACTGCCTCACAGCAGACAACCAGAGGGGCCAGGAGATCCACATTGGCCAGGTGATTCCTTTTCAAATTTCACACTTTCAGGGTGGTGTGGAAAATTCAGTGGAGGACGCATGACATAGAAAAAGAGCAGGCCAGCCTCTAGTAGGGACATCTTAAGGATTTTTGGTGCTCTTGGCCAAACATGTGTCAAGGTTCACGGTTCAGACCAGTTTTGAATTCATGATCCATTTTCAGCTCTTTCGTGCTCTCTTCGGCCAGGCCACTGACAGCACACAGACACACTCTCCAAATTCTAAGCGTGTTTACATCTAATATTCAGGGAGAGTGATATGTGTTTTCAATATTGTAACACAGAAACTGCTCACTAATATTGCTGCAAATAATCTCAGTGACACCCACTCATTTCTCATATGTGAGGTCCTGTTTTGATCTAAAATAAACTTTTAAAATGGATGTTGCATAAAACATAAGCACATCTCTCTGCAAAATGTCTGCAATAGACCCTCATACATATCAACATTAAAAATAAATTATTGGAAAATGATATTGAAAACAACCCGTTTAAGAAATGATCAAGGTCATCAGGACAAGAGTCTCTGCAGAACAGGGCTTGCTCTATCAGGGGCCCCTTGATAGGATGGGGTCCTAGGCCAGAGCCCACGTTGGCCATGCCTTAAAACATCTCTGGCCCCAGGGGAAAAAATTGTTAACCTTGCAGGATGCCATGGAGAGGATATCTGAACAAATTTAAGGTTCTTTCTCTTGAACATTCCCTTTCCCTGATTGTAATATGTTGGTTGGTGTGTGTTTGGTATTAGGCATAGTGTTAGTAAGGGTTCAATATAGATGTACGTTTGGAGTAGATTAGTCTAAGCTAAATATTTCATTATTTCAGCTAGTTGTTTTTAAGTGTGTTATTTAATGGTAGTAAAATTAAGTGGTTAGGGGTTGATGTTCAGTGTTTTTTCAAAACAATCCCCCCAAAATATAAAAAATATATTAAATTGTTTAGGATTGAATTTGTAGTTAGTTAGTATTTCTTTAGGATGTTATTGCTGTTTGTCTTGTACCAAGCTATGGGACATATTTATGAGAGGCTTCCATTGCCAGACTGTCAGACAGCACAAGCCTCTCAACCTTATCTATGGGACCATGCAAGGCCACTTTGCATGGCCTCATAGATATGGATTAATGCAAGGCAGCACAAGGCTGTGCCAGGGAGGCATTCCATAGGCATTGCAGCAGGTTTCTTCTGTAATACCCATGGATTTTGATGCTGCCCCAGACTTACTTGATCACATAAACCTGGGGCAGCATCAAAACCTTACGCGTCCCCAGAACAGACCTAACAAGGAAAAATATTTTCTCCATGTTTATTTCCTTTTACCATGTGTGCTGCATTCTACAGCACACATAGAAAGAGGAAAATGCCTCTTGGGATTGTTTTTGTGCAGGAAGCACAAAAACAAACCTGCATCCAACGCATTGACCATAAATCCCCCATAAATATCGGCCTATGTGTTTTAAGGAGGGGTGATGTTTACCTTGTCTTACATGTAGAGTACTTAAGATAAATTAAGCTAGTTTAGGCTAGTGTTAAGATTAGTTATTGTGGGCTAGGTAGGTGTAGGTATTTTAGATAGTGTTGATACAATATTTTTTCTACTTTCATTAGTTTGACATAATTTCGTATTTAAGATTTTGTAAGTTGAGTTGAGTTCATGATGTAGCAATTGGCTGGCAGTCTTTGAAAGTATTTGTTGCTTTGTAAGAGCCCCATGGACAACTGTCTACCTCACATCTCAGTCAAATATGTTCCTTTTTCCATACTGTAGACACTGTAAGTGGGCCTCATTTTGTGATTATACACACAGCACAACCCAGCTAGTCTCCCCTTTAGCATTCTGTGAGAAAGTGATAGGGCAGGTAGAGTTTGGATAGTTTTGTCACTACAGATTTCAGATTGCTAACTGTGCTGGGGCACATACAGGTTCCTGGCACTGCCACAAACACCATAGCACTATTTTGCAAGGGGTTAATTGTTGTTGTCTGGTTATTAGTTGTGAATGTATTCACAACTATCTGGAGAACATTGGAGATCATCATTGACAGTGATTTCTTGCTAATTGTGGCACTTCATGCAGCTCACTATGGTTATCTACTTTCAAAGTTTAATGGCCACAAATCTCCCATGTCCTCTTCCCCTGGGGAGGTATAACTTTGTTTCTGGTTCCATTGTCTGGCTCTTATGAAAACTATGTATGTAAGATGTACATAAGATGTAATGTGTGGTTGTACTTAAAGTCAACACATGAGACCTCTCAGGGGCAGAGGTATACATTTTCACTACATATCCCAATGTAGCATTTTTTTCTCTATTCATCATTTAACACAGGACCTGACAAGGAGCCCTTGCATTTCTTGCTTACTGACATTCTAGGGTTTGGATTGGCTTTGAGAATGCTTGTGTGGCATAGGCGTGTTGCTATTTCATGAGGATTATGGTCATGAGTATCCGGCTAATATTTGTACAACCATGCAAATGTATGTACTGGAGAATCTTTTCAGTGTGAGCAGTGAGGCTATCATAATAGGATGATCACACTGTCTTGTTCACTGAGCTAGATATATGTGGATGAGTTGAATATCGTTATGGCCTCACATGCCTCACATGTCTCACATGCCTCACACATGCTACACAAACCTTAGGCACATGGACACCTAAACTGCCACTTGCCTTCTAGTTCCTCCTTGTTCTAGACCAAGGATACTCAAAGTACGGCCCGCGGGCCTCATGCGGCCCCTATGACCTTTACATGCGGCCCCTGGGGCAACAGGAGCACTGGGCAGCTGTTTGCTCGACTCAGCACTAACAAATATTAAATACACACACAATCATTTATTTCAAACTTAATTGGTGTTAAAGGAAGTTACTAGGGACTCCTGCACTTGACTTTAGGAACGCCTTCATGTTTAAAGACGTCTTGCAGCATAAGTGTAAAACTAAGACAGTCTCTTCAATATTAATTAAGTGTATTTAGTTAACATGCAGAACGTTTTCGCCTTAGTACAATTTATTTTATCAGTGCATTGAGATGTATTCCTTTTAAAGTGATAGTTTTCAAACATAAATTTGTAAACATTAATTATTGCCCTTACCCTGAGAACACCAATAGTAAATTAAAGAGGCAAGTCACTTGGTATGTGCACTTTATGTATGATAAGAACCCAGGCCACCCATAAACATTATGGTTAATTAAATCAAACATAGAAGCAGGTTTTTTGCAGCGCACACCATGAATCATGTATTTCGAGGTCATCTTAAATGTGATAATGCAGAAAAAGGAGGGAAAGTGACACTAAACAATTGCCTAGGATCACACAATTTGGAAAAGTGGGTAAGCCGGGATTCACTCACAGGTTTTCTGGTTTCCTATTGTTTATTTCAGCCACTATATGTATATCCTTTGCTTCCCCTACACCTACCTTGCCACCAATCACCCTAGTCACCCCACCAGACTGCCTCCTCCCTCGCATCAATGCGGCCCCCAGGCAAGTCACAGACCAAACATTTTGGCCCTTGGGAAAATGTTTGAGAGTACCCCTGTTCTAGACTGATCCAGTGACAACGCAGCTGCCTGGGTTTTACAACTGGGACTTTCCCGACTAGGTTTTTCCACTCACCCTTATTCCCACCAATAGAAGCCCCGCCCCCCCCAGGACATACCTAATGCAGCCTGCAGTGCAACTGTGCAGTAGACATGCAAAGCAGATGCATGCAGTGGAAATGCAGTGGAAATGCCACTGGGGCACAAAAAGCATGCCTGTCTGTGTCTGTCTGTGCCTGTACTGCACCCAGTGCCACAACGACTGGTCTTCCCTCCCCCGAAGATACACCAATGTTGAGCTTTACACCCTGAAACCAGGACACAGCAACAAACACTGCCAGTGTGCCTGTCCACACTCCACGTTCAGACCTTTCACCTGCACCAACTGCCACTTCACCTGCACAGCATACACACCAGCCTCCTGACCAGCCCCACCCCTAACACACCACAAACATCACCTGAACAAAGACACCAACTCGCATGCACACTTCTCAACACAGACTGACTATGCAAGCTTTCCCCTGAATTAGGGGACCTCATCACCACCCTCACACCTGACATTGGGGGTCATTCTGACCCCGGCGGTCTCAGACCGCCGGGGCCAGGGTCGGCGGGAGCACCGCCGACAGACCGGCGGTGCCCCGCAGGGCATTCTGACCGCGGCGGTTCGGCCGCGGTCAGACAAGGAAAACCGGCGGTCTCCCGCCGGTTTTCCGCTGCCCTTGGAATCCCCCATGGCGGTTCGCCCGCCAGGAACAGGATGGCGGTAGGGGGTGCCGCGGGGCCCCTGGGGGCCCCTGCAGTGCCCATGCCAATGGCATGGGCACTGCAGGGGCCCCCGTAAGAGGGCCCCACTGTGTATTTCAGTGTCTGCAATGCAGACACTGAAATACGCGACGGGTGCAAACTGCACCCGTCGCACATACCCACTCCGCCGGCTCCATTCGGAGCCGGCTTCCTCGTGGGGAGGGGTTTCCCGCTGGGCTGGCGGGCGGCCTTCTGGCGGTCGCCCGCCAGCCCAGCGGGAAAGCCTGAATGGCCTCCGCGGTCTTTCGACCGCGGAGCGGCCATATGGCGGTTCCCGCGAGGCGGGCGGCTACCGCCGCCCGCCTCACTCGGAATCAGGCCCATTGTCTTCCTTAGTGGGACCTGGCTCAACCCCACACCAGCCCCAGACATTGCTGCAGCAATCCCCAAAGATATAAACTCATTCACCAGGACTACACAAACAAGCCAGCAGGAGGAACAGCCATTATTCACAAGGAGACCATACAATGCACCACCACCACCCCTATGGGACTTCAAGCTCCACACAAAAAAATAACCGTCAGAGGCACCCTCGCATACTGACCCCCAGACCCGCACTCCATCTTCTGCAACACCGCCGTGGACTCTATTGCACCCCTAGCCTTACACTGCATCTACCTTGGTGACCTAAATTTCTACATTGATGATCCCAACAACAATAACACTGTACACCTGCTCGACAATATGAGCAGCATCAGATTGACCAAGATCTCCCACAACCCTATACACGCTGGAACCCATTTTCACCTTCAGCAACAGTGTCAAATACAGGCATGTCATCGTACTCACAAGGACCAATCACTCCATCGTCTACTTCAGCATCTCCATCCCCCTCACCTCTACCCACAAAATGACAAGCGCCCCTCACTGGAGTTGGAACTAAGTCTCATAGACCAACTGGGCAGACACCACCAGCACCTCCAACCCCTCTACCATCACCAACCTCAAACAGGGAGTGAAAAACATCAATGCCTGGATCACCAATTGCACCAACAGCATCATCCCCCTTAAGAGCAACTACCAGAGAAACTCCTCCAAAAAGGCCTGCTGGTACACTCAAGATCTCAGAACAGTGCAACAAAAGAGAAAACAGGTAGAGAGGACGGGGCTCACGAGCAAGGATGCCTCTGACAGAGCAGACTTCAAGACCTCCCTCATCCTCTACCACTGCCTGCTGAGGACAATAAATAGCACAGCCCCTGCTGCACACATCAAAACCAGCGCACACAACACCAAGAAGCTTTTCAGCATCATTAAGGAATTCTCCAACCCACCTGCCAGCGAAAATAACATCACATCCTCATAGGAGGTGTTTGACAACCTCTCCCCCTTCTTCCACAACAAGATTGCAACCATATATAGAAACTTTAAACTCCAACCTACACCTAAGGATTTCTTTGATAGATATGGCACCACTGTAACTGATACCTGGGCCACATGGAACATCCTCACCACCCAGGACATCGCTCCCACCCTGAAATACCTGCACTACGAAGCCCCCACAGAAGCATGCCCACACCACATCTTCAGTCTTAGAAACTGAAGAATCGTGCAGGAACTCCCCACCCTGCTCAAAATCTCTATCATCACCACAACATTTCCTGATGCCTGGAAACATGCTGAAGTCAGGCCACTACTCAAAAAAAAAAAAACCACCGACCCCAGCAAACCCACAAATAGCTTTTCTCCCTGCTCCTATTTCCAGTGAAGGTACTGGAAAAGATCATCAACTCGCAACTCACAACATGTCTGGAGCATAACCAGCTGCTTGATGCTTCCTAATCTGGCTTCTATAGCAATCACAGGGCTGAAACTGCCCTGATCACAGCCACCGAGGACATCTGAACCCTCATTCACTGAGGGGGAAAAAGCAGCTTTGATCCTCCTTAACTCTCAGCAGCCTTTGACACAGTATCCCACCATATGCTGATCGAAAGGCTCTGCCACATCTGTATGCAAGGGGACATGCTCAAATGGATCACCTCATTCCTCACTGAAGGAATCCAGAGAATCCACCTCCCACCTTTCACCTCTGAACCCAAGGAGATCACCTGCGGTGTCCCCCACGGCTCAACCCTCAGTCCTACCTCCATGCTGTGCAAACATTGTCCGATCCCACAGTCTCAACATAATTTCATACACAGACGACGCCCAACTCATCCTCTCACTAACGGATGATCCCTCCACCACCAGAACTAACTTCCACAGATGCATGACAAGCATCGCTGGCTGGATGAAGAAGAACTGCCTGCAGCTGAACACAGACAAGACGGAAGTACCAAACTTTGGCAATAGCAACAACACATGGAATGAGTCCTGGTGGAAATCAGACCTAGGACCCCCACCCACTCCCTCCGACCATGCCAGAAACCTCAGAATCATCACTGAATTCAGGTTTATCATGAAATCATAGATCAATGCTGTCTTCCCCACCAGCTTCCTCACTTTGTGCATGCTATGTAAGAGTTTCAAATGGCTACCCCTACCCATGAGACTCACTGTGAAACTGACCGTCATTACCAGCTGACAGGACCACAGAAATACCCTCTACACAGGAATCTCTGCACACCTCCTACAGAGACTTCCGACCATACAGAACACCACCGCCAGACTCATCCTCAGCTTTCCCTGATGAACCCACATCACATCCCACCTCAGGCTCCCCATCCAGAAGAGTTGCCAATTCAAGTTGCTGACCCACGCACGCAAGGCTCTACACAACTAAGAACCCCTGTACATTAACAATCACCTGAGTTTCTACCAACCGTAGAAGAAAAGTACACTTTGCCGTCCTTTCACTTGCCCATACTCCCTGCATCTACCAAAGCAGAAGTGGAGGATGCTTCTTCTCGCACATTACAGCAAAAACCTGTAACAACCTCCCCACAGTCCTCTTGGCCCATCACTCCACTTCTAGAATTCCTAATGGCCCTCAAGACTTGGCTCTTTGAATAAGCCTCCGGTATCTGCAGGTCCCTGGGTACCATATTGGGTGATTATCCGTGCTTTATAAATCCTGATTGATTGACACATGCCATTGTAGCTGCTAAGTATTTGAGTGATGAGATAGAGATTCTCATTTTGTGTCATTCAAGTAACTGCAACTTGCTGTTACACTCTGACGCTCCAGTGGGAGAAAACACATTCAGCATAATACCACTGCAATAGATATACTTGGTGATGAGAAATTTACTTTAGCTCGCAAACAAGTGGGTTAGTATTCTACACTTCCACTCTAGTTCTATCACAAAAAAAGATACAATAGTCTTTATGCTTTTGAAAAAATAGGTGTATAAGAGTTACTTTTATTTAATATAGTAAGTCCTGCACAATGCTTTTGGGAGTCTAATTGTTGAATTTTGGGCAACACCAACAGTTATTGAAAGCTTAGATGTCCAGACAGAGGAGACGTCATAAAACATATGGAGATGAGGAATATTTCAGTGAGGAGGTACAAATTGCCATTAGGGGGAAGGGTTGTTTAAACGTCCACAAGTGGATGAGATCACAAACAAACAGTACAGTTTGGGGTGGCAAAGGAGGTAGCATAATGTTAAACATGGACAAATAGGAGACTCGCTAAGAGATACTGACAAATGTCATCTTGCAGATCACCAACTGAAACTGGGAGCTCCACATCTCCTTCTCTGTTAAGTGCCTGTTCTAGAGTTGATGGTGTTTGTATGGGAGGCATCTGAGGTACTCACACATCAGAAGCAGACAATGAGTCTCCCCTGTTCCCCTCCCAGCATGTGTCTGTACCAGTAAGGCAACCAGCACATCCCTGACAAGGCTCTGGTGGCTTGCCAACAAAGCAGCAAATCCTGCTATTGAGGTCACTCATTGTCATAATATAAGAGTCCAGATTGCGCTCCTTAGATTCCATGATGTTACAGATAGCACCCACCAGTGTGGTAACTTCAGTGATGTCAAAAGTAAAAGGCTGATGTTGTTCCCTCTGCATCAGGACACCAGTTATGTCAGTTAGGGACTCATCAATCCCACTGAGCCTAGTTTGTCTGTCATAGTCTTTGTCATAATCTATTTAGAGCTCAGAAACATACAGACTCCTTCTAGGGTGGCCGCTATGTTCTCCATCCCTGCCACACCTCATCAGCCATTAGCTGCTGGACTCCTACCACTCACCTTTGAAATTCAACTTGACAGTCCTCGGAGTCCTCAACTGGAATTGTACAGCTAGATCAGACATGTCCAGTGTTTGACGGTTCCACTGTAGACATTTCAACATCATTTTCACTTGCCAAGACCAGAGGAGATGAATCAATAGAGTCCAGGTGTTCCTGGAAGGTTGTTGTCATCCATGGGGGAGCACAATGGTGTACTCAACAGTTTGGTCATCAAGGACAGGCTGCTGTACAGAAGGTGTTGTTTGTCCCTCTGGAAAGAGAGAGAAATATGTTAATAATGATCCATGACAGATGTAAACATAAGGGATTTTGGTGACATTCTGACAGAATCTTTTCACTTTAAGGTACATATGGATATGTGGAACATATGTTACTAGAAGTAGATGAGGCCATGGTGCACTATATATGCTTTTCACATGGCAATACCATTACATTGTTCACAGAACCTATGTATGGAAAAGGGAGGCTACTTATATAATGACACACAATGCAACAGCTTGCTGGTCAGCCCTGCCTGAAAGAGTGAGTGCAGATAAGGGGCCTATTTGACATATTACATTGTTTTTCTGCATTGTGCATCCACATATGTCACATTAGCTTCTTTACACCACTGTTGAGACCATTGCACAATGTCACCAGCATTCTCTCTAGCCATCAGCTAACACCACAGCAGTGACCAAGTCATGTTATTTTGTTATGTCTTAAAAATGATCCTGCACTCTAGCTTTGACACAGTAAAACACATCTGCCTTGTCGTACTGACTTGCATGCAATTGTACAAAAACATGTGGCCTAGGGTGTCATATTTGACTCACATCAATGGAACTTTACACAGCAAGCAACCTTGCTACACCTCAAGAATGGGTAAGGACATGTATATACCATAGTTCATTTTTAGGGAGTTTCCTAGCACACACACATTCATCTCCAGAGTCCATAACAGTAGCCAATGACAACCATCTCTGAAGGGGATAGCCATCATCACACTTGGAAATTTGAAACAGCTCAAGCTCACTCCATTTCCTCAGAACCAAAGATACTCATCTTCATAGTCAGTCTAGCTAATATCTTCACTCAGCCCTACTCACTTGAACTTGTTCATGACTCCTCTGGCAATCATCATTCAGACCCACGGACTCTACGTAATCTCACACACTGATGATACCCAGATCGTACATTGACTCTCAGAAGATGCACTTGATATTTGTTACATTATGCTATTGACCACCATGCCTTCCTGTATGTGAGAGTAATGGGTCATATTGAAACACACTGGATGTCAGTTAGGATAATCTGCAACATGTACCCATGATGGTTGTCCACATGCCTAGGCCCTGTTCCTCACCCCCAACCATCCTAGACACCTGGACATCATCCTGGACATCTAGCTCACCCTAACACTACACAATTCCCTGTTGCACCTCTCCTTGCTTTCAGATATGTTGCATAGTCAAAATTCTCTTTTCTTGTCTCCCTCTTGCCAACTATGACACCATCACTCAGGTCCTAATCACATGTAGACTGTACCTAATCTGTAGTACACCAATGCCCTCTATCATAACATCTCTACACAGCTACAACACAAGTGTCAATCTATCATACACAGCAGTGCCTGAGTATTACTCAGCCTACCTTTCAGCATATACATCACTCTTTACCTCCTTGATATACAATGCCTCCCCTTTCAATATTCTCCACCACACCTACAAGGCACTACACTACCTGCGCCACACCTAGCTCACACACTATCTGTGCTTCCGACACACAATTGTGGACCTCTGATGTGCCTCATTTGCATTAACCCCATCCTCAATATCATCATATGAGCAAGGCATGAGGTAGGGTGGTGTCTTACATGGCAGCCAACACCTGTAAGAACTTCAAACAGTATGGTTTAGAGTAGTGACTGTACTCCTGGATCTTCAGATATTTCTACTTCGAGAGCCAGCACATACTCAATACCTGAATACCCTCTTGGGTGAGAAGTTAACCCACTGAGAAAGCACACTACTTTACACTACATTCTGTTCCAATTGTGTCTGCCTAGCCCTAAGACAAACACACTTACTCTATGATGTAAGGGGGTTGGCATTGGCACAGACAGTTTTCAAGGTCCATGCATGATGTGCTGCTCCAGTCCTGATTTTTTGCTTTGTATTGTGGGACTTGTAGTCCTGGTCTATCATACTAAAGATTACACTGCAAGTCCCAGGATTAAATGGACAACAAGGACTGTGCCAGCACATCACACATAGATCAGAGAAACCTTTCAGGACTGGAAATAGACATATGTGACTGGCAATGAACTGAATTCTGTGATGCATCAATTCATATGTGAGACATTCCTGGCCTTTCACATGCACACAGCACAGCATAGTAGAGTGTCTTGCTGTGCTGCATGGCATGACAGATTTAACCATATGGTCCGTTGTTTTCAATTACCTTGTAATTCTTCCTGCTCCTTTATTGCAGCACTGCCTGTCTGGCAACTCCTGCCACAAGCTCTGTTGGCATGAGTGACGCCACCGGCTCCTCCAGTGGGTCCAAATCCTCCTGGACATCAGGTCCTCCTTTTGGTCCTTTATGGCTGCCTTAAGGTTCTTGTGCATTTTCTCTTTGGTCCTGCACCTATAGTTGTGCCACCCAATCTTCAAATCCAGCACAGTCCTTTTGTTTTCCCTACAAAGTTGGATTTATCCAGTATAGATTGCATAATGGATTCCTTTTTCTTAATGGCAATTTGGATGCGAGAAAAAGAAGGTGTACATTTTATGTCACCTCAGATATTAAGATTTGGTTTTCTTCCTCACTGAACTTGTTCTTCCTCTTCCCCCTCTCCTGGCCTGATGCTTGGTGATCTTGGCTGGGGATGGGTTTGTTCCCTTCCTACGTGGTAGATGGGGCTCCCTGCATTTTTAAAGTTATTTTTGGTCTGCTTTTCTGTGTATTGAAATGCCACCTTTTTTATGCTTTCTACTGCGTAATCCACTTCTAAGCAACACAATGCTGATTTGCAGCACTTAAAAGTGCTTTACAATACGCAAATCAGCTTTGAGTCATGCAGGTGGCAGCTGTGTCATAACACTTTGAGCCATTCTACTTGATGATGCACAGGAATTTTCTACAGGTCACAGAGCTTGTGACATGGTGCACATAAATACAGTGGATTCATTTCACTAGAAAATTCTGCAACACAGCACAAGTTTTTTTGACTCAACACTGCTGCAAGACAGTGTTGCATCAAATCACATAAATAGGTCCCAGAGTCTGTCTACTCAGTAAACAGCAGAGGTAGTTTAATATAATTTTGAACTTGATCAAAATATGCATTCACATTTTTTTAGTGTAATTAAGATTAATGTTTTATTGAAACTACATATATATCTCAAAATGGCAAGTTTGCTTAAGGAACAGATAGCACATAGGTTGTCATGAGTTACACTGTTTTCAAATTTCTTAGATAAACTGGAAAACTGGGTCCAAAACAAACTGATATACCTATTAACGAAATGATAGAGATAATGACACATCCGGTCAGACAGTGAGAGGGCTCTTTATGCATTATGCACACACCCACTCAGCAGCTATGTTTACAGCAGTACACAACACAGTTGTACACAGAGTTACATTTGCCTGTAGTTACCATATTTACTTAAACATCTGATGGGATACTTATAGAGGTACTGGTATGGTCTGCCAGATATGTGCCCAAGTACTGACATAATCTACAATCCCATTCAGACAAGTAGTCCTTTAAACACAGCTCAGGACCAGTACTACAGAGCGCTAGTGTGCACTTGTAGCTTGAGTTGCCATTATAAGGGCATTTCCAAAACCTTAAAGTCTACTTTTGCTACAAATAACTCACCCCTTACATAGACAATCACTGACACATATGTAGTTGGCAGCGTATACACTGAGACACCTAAGTATTTCTAGTATGTAATAAAATACTATTTTCAGTAGAGCTAAATGCATTTTTGGTTTGATGTGCAGCTATCCACTTGTACTGAAAAACTAAGGGGCATATTTATACTCCGTTTGCGCCGAATTTGCGTCGTTTTTTTCGATGCAAATTAGACGCAAAACTAACTCCATATTTATACTTTGGCGTTAGACGCGTCTAGCGCCAAAGTTCATGGAGTTAGCGTCATTTTTTTGCGTGAACACCTTCCTTGCGTTAATGATATGCAAGGTAGGCGTTCCCGTCTAAAAAAATGACTGCGATGCTATTGCGTCGGATTTATACTCCCGGGCAAAAATGACGCCCGGGAGTGGGCGGGTCAAAAAAACCTGCATTTGCGCCGAATCTTAGCGCCTGGGTCAGGGCAGGCGTTAAGGGACCTGTGGGCTCAGAATGAGCCCAGAGGTGCCCTCCCAAGCCCCCAGGGACACCCCCTGCCACCCTTGCTCACCCCAGGAGGACACCCAAGGATGGAGGGACCCACCCCAGGGAAGAGAAGGTAAGTTGTGGTAAGTATTTTTTTTTTAAAAAAATTGTGGCATAGGGGGACCTGATTTGTGCCCCCCTACATGCCACTATGCCCAATGACCATGCCCAGGGGACAGAAGTCCCCTGGGCATGGCCATTGGGCAAGGGGGGGCATGACTCCTGTCTTTGCTAAGACAGGAGTCATTTCAATGGGGGATGGGCGTCGTAAAAAAATGGCACAAATCGGGTTAAGACGTTTTTTTTGCCTCAGCCTGACTTGCCCCATTTTTAGACGCCCAAACGCCATTTTTCCCTACGCCGGCGCTGCCTGGTGTACGTGTTTTTTTTTCACGCACACCAGGCAGCGCCGGTCGGCTAACGCCGGCTAACGCCATTCAATAAATACGGCGCCCGCATGGCGCTTCAGAATGGCGTTAGCCGGCGCTAATTTTTTTGGCGCAAAACTGCGTTAGCGCAGTTTTGCGTCAAAAAGTATAAATATGGGCCCAAATATTACAATGCTTGATAAGAGAAAAAGAAGAAAGAAACAGAGGAAAGAATACTACAGAATCCAAACTGACAGTAAAAAGACAGATAACGAAGAAAATGTGGACAAGAAAAAAGAACAGCTGGTAAGGACACTAAGGACTTTCTACAAAAAGTATGCTGAAAAGAGGAATTGTAAATCAAATGATAAAGAGAAAGAACTACATGTTGGTAAAATTAGAAAATGTCATAAGGAGAGGAAGGAGTTGACTTGGAGACAAAAACATTTTAAGGAGATAAAAGTAAATGTGTTTCAAACTAAAGTAATCCAAAATTTGCTGAAAAACATGAAGAAGTATAAAAAGAGAAGTGTTATATTTAAGCAAAAGCAACTTATTGAGCGTATATTGGACAAAGCCTTTGTTTTGTAAAGGAAAATGTTGATCCTAATATTGAACAGAATGAAGACACTAGACAAAACAGTAGTATGCATGAGGAAAAAACATTAGGGAAAAGGTTTATTAACAAAAGTAATTTTTGTAAAGTTTTTAAAGGTGAATGGATGCACACATCTAGCACAAAACCATTTTTAATGAAGAGAGCTACTTACATGAGAACACATAAGTGCATACAATTGACACACGTGATCAAGTGCTTTGGAGTGAAGGATAGCATTCCTATAGAAAAAGAACAGATTGGTCCGAGCAATGTAGAACAAGATAGAGCTGAAGAAGTAGAAGGAAGGTGTAAACAAGGTCCTGTGTACCAGAGTGTGTACTGTCCTTCAGGAATAAATTGATATATTGAAAAAATTCCTAGGAGAATTTTCATGGAGGAGTCTCAAACAGAAAAAGAAAATGCTTCAAGAATTAGATCCATGCAAAGTTAGAAAATACATTAACTTACAAAGTCTTTCATAGGCATGTCTTTCAAAGAACGTTAGATGTGCACCATTCAAAAATATGCAATTTAGTTAGGAAACTTTGGTGGTCATTACTTCCCTGGCGGACAGTGTTAAAGCAGCAGTGAAACCGGCAACAGGCCGGCGGTAAAAAAAATTGCTATTACGACCGTGGCGGAAACCGCCAACAAAGACAGCCACTTTAACACTCTGACCGCCACATCAGTACAAACAAACAGCCCGGCGGTTACCGCCAACAGACAGGCGGGAGACAAAGTACCGCCTACAGAATTACAACAGTCCAATCCACCACCTTTTCCAGGGCGGTTAAAAACACGGCGGAAACAGGAATTTCGAAGGGAAAACGCTCATCTCTACACACCCCACGAGGAACGCGGACACCATGGACCCGGAACTTCAAATTCTACCTGCGATAGTCTTCCTGCTCCTCTACCAGGAGCACGAACGCCGGCGGCGAAGACCACGGTGAGTACTGCACCTACGACACTGGGGAGGGGGGAGGCAAAAAACAGGGACACACACACGCAACACCCCCACCCTCACCCACTACAACACACACAAATGCATATCAATACATCACAGTAACACCCCCCAAACCCTCCAGAAGAATACAAACACAATAGAAAATTAGTGTAACCATTGTAATATATTAAAAACAAGTAGGTAGAAATATATATATACACCATGTACAAAATGAATACCAAGCATAGTAGTCCAGGTAGTGCACTAAGATAGTCTGTGGAACACTGGGACCACACGGAATGGGCGAGGCCCACACAAGATCCCCGACCATGACGGAGAGAACACTGCAGGGGCATCAGATACCAAGAAAACAGGCACATCAGGGGGAGGCAAAGGGGGGGCACCTAAGCCGCTTGAGTGCACGACGACAAATCCACAAGGGGTCCACATGCCCGCTTTTCCATCAAGGGGAGTTCAAAGCCACAGTCTCTCAAGTCTCTACAGTGGGTGTCTGCCCACTCTTCAATCCTGGGGAGTGCAAAGTTACAGTTTCTCAAGTCTCTACAGTGGGTGGTCTGCCCACTATTCAATCCTGGGGAGTGCAAAGCCACAGTCTCTCAAGTCTCTACAGTGGGTGGTCTGCCCACTGTTCAATCCTGGGGAGTGCAAAGCCACAGCATCTCAAGTCTCTACAGTGGGTGGTCTGCCCACTGTTCATTCCTGGGGAGTGCAAAGCCACAGTCTCTCAAGTGGATGTCAGTCTCCACTGGTTCTGGAGGGGGCATGATGCCCAGAGTGCTTCATCCTGTTAAGGACAGAGGTAGTGGATGACAGTCTCCACTGGTTCTGGAGGGGGCATGGTGCCCAGAGTGCTTCATCCTGTTAAGGACAGAGGTAGTGGGTGATAGTATCCACTGGTTCTGGAGGGGGCATGGTGCCCAGAGTGCATCATTCAACCCGTGACGGACTCAGTTGCGTCAGTGCCCCTGCCGCTTATGGGCAAGCAGTGCTTCAGATGGTGGTGCCCTGTTCAGTGGTGCTTCAGGTGGCGGTGCCCTGTTCAGCGGTGATTCAGATGGCGGTCTCCATTGCAGGGTCTCAGCTGCTGGCGATCCTTCATGGCCCAACGGGCCTTTTGCTGGTGGTCCTTAATGGCCCAGCGGGCCTTTTGCTGGCGGTCCTTCATGGCCCAGCTGGGCTTGTGCTGGTGGTGCCCTCCTGGGCAGCTGGGCTTGTGCTGGGGGTGGCCTCCTGGGCAGCTAGGCTGGTGCTGGCCTCCTGGGCAACTGGGCTTGTGCTGGCGGTGGCCTCCTGGGCAGCTGGGCTGGTGCTGGCGGTGGCCTCGTGGGCAGCTGGGCTTGTGCTGGCAATGGCTTCCTGGACAGCGGAGATGATGGTGGTCTTCTCCGCCGTGCAGCTCTTCCCAGACTTGCTGGGTTTCTTGTGGCCCTTCCCCACCTTGGAAGGTGTCACAGCTGACTCCACACTCCCACCGGGACCCATGGGAGCGGCTTTGGTGGCTGGAGTCTTCACCCTCTCCCGCTGGGCACTGGCCAACTTCTGATGCTTCACAGGTGGGGGACTGTCTGTGCTGTGGCTCCGTGCCACACTGGCTGCCTGGTGGCCAGTGCACTCCAGGTTCTGGTGACTACAGGCACCACTGGTCCCGGAGATGTTGTGGCAGAGGTGGTGGTTCGGGACCTATGAGACGGACGGGGTCGGGGAGGTGTGGGAAAGAGGTCAAGGTTGGACAGGAAACGTTTTTTGGACACACTGGGACGGGTAGCTGGAGGGGGTTTGGGAGTGGAGGAAGAGGTGGTGGTTGTAGGAGGTGTATGTTTGGTGACTTTGGGTAAAGGTGCATGCGCTGGAGGCTGTCGTGAGGTGGATGACTGTTGGGTGGGTGTGTGCCTGCGTTTGTGTATGTTGGGAGGGGGCGTCACAGACACACTGGGAGAGGACACAGGGGACGTGTGAATGGTAGCGGTGGTGGTGACTCCACGTGAGTGGGGTGTGGTGGTGGGTGTGCTGGAGAGGGATGTAGTGGCTGTAGAGGTAGTGCATGCAGGTGTGAGTGTAGGCGAGACTGGGAGGAAGGAGGGAGACGAGGAGGAGGGGGACACAGTGGAGGCAGTGGATGTTGGTGTGTCTGCATGTGTGTGATGCTTGCGTGAGTGCCTGTGGGATGTGTGGTGCTTATGTTTGCCTGAGCTTCCCTTGGGAGTGGACGTGTGTGCATGTTGGTCTGTAGGTGTACTTGGGATAGGCTGAGGTACAGGGGATTGGGTCGGGGTTGAGGAAGTTGGAGGGGGAGGCTAGAAACGGGGACAATAGCTGCCATCAGTGCTGAGGCCAGAGACTGAAAAGCTTGGTGAAGGGCCGCCTGACCAGAATGAATGCCCTCCAGGAATGCATTGGTTTGTTGCAACTGCCTCTCTACACCTTGGATGGCATTCAAAACGGTAGACTGCCCAACAGTGAGGGACCTGAGGAAGTCAATGGCCTCCTAACTGAGGGGAGCAGGGGTGACTGGGGCAGGGAGTGAGGTGCCTGGGGCGAAGGTGATGCCCACCCTCCTTGGTGAGCGGGCACGGGGCAATGGCTGAGGGGCTGCTGAGAGGGTTGTGCTGGTAGGGGGGGGGGTGGCAGCTGTACCTGTAGATGCCGGGGCACAGATGTTGCCGCCACTACAAGGGAGCTCCCATCAGAGGACGAGTCCATGTCGCTGGTGTCAGCTCCTGTCCCCACCGTGGAGCTCCCCTCGCCCTCCATCCCACTGGTGACCTCAGACTCCATAGTGTCACCCTCCAGGGCCATGTGGGATGCAGCTCCCTCGTGCTCCGTTGCCACTGCTCCTCCGCCTGATGATGCTAATGCACACAAGAACAGATAGACCCCAAAAAGTGGGGGGGGAGACAGAAGAAAGACATGTTTAGTGCATGCATTACCGCTACCGTTGGCGGACACGACAGACACAGAAGCCCCAAGCACTACGCCGCGCTCTTGGGCTTCACTGTTACATTTCTGGGAAATGGCCTGACATACAGAGGGGCCTTGCCTATGAAACTTGCCCTGGCCTAGGAAAACTCACAGCCCTCCTCCCCCACCCAGACACCGCCACTGCGCGCAAAGTCAGCAAAATGAGAGTGTGCTCCCCCCCTTGTGGCTGCTGTGATGCCCTCAAGCACCCATCCAACTCCGGGTAGGCCACCGCCAGGATCCTGAACATCAGGGGGGTCATGGTGCGACGGGCACCCCTCCCACATTGGGAGGCCATCCCCAGCTGAGCCTCCGCCGTCTTCTTGCTCCAGCGGCGAATGTCCTCCCATCTTTTCCAGCAGTGGGTGCTCCATCTGTGGTAGACCCCCAGGGTCCGGACGTCCTTGGCGATGGCACGCCAAATATCTTTCTTCTGGTGGGCGCTGACCTACATGAAATGTACAGGGGAAAAAGAGAAGTTATTACCAACTGCACCGTCGAAGTGATTGGCCCCCATCCCTACCCTTGTCATGTGGCACATGCATTCACCGTCTTTCATGCACGCAGAACTCTCCTCCCTTCCTTCTTATATCCAGCCCTCTCCACACAGGCATAGCCCATACAGCATTCTCCCAGTGTACTTACCTGTTTGTCTTGAGGACCGTAGAGTAGCGTGTACTGGGGAAGGACCCCATCCACAAGTTTCTCCAACTCCTCCGATGTGAATGCAGGGGCCCTTTCCCCAGACACTCGAGCCATTGTCTCTTCCAGACCGAGGTCACAGCAGCACTTGCAGTGTAGGTCCTCTCCTGTCGAAGATCAGGTATCGAGTGATTGCCTTCATTTCCAACTGCGTCACTCATAACTGAGCCTAGACTCAACACACATACAGGCCACCTTTTGTGTAAGATAGGTGTTCTGTGTAAACTGTGGGTACGTACCTCTGAGTTGTTTGACTCTGTGTTCGCTGTTGTCCTTCATAGGCACCGTCCACTGGGACATGTGAGGAGATGGCTGGCATCCTCCGGTGTACCGACCATTGATGGACCTATCGACAATGGGGGAGCGACATTTGATTATCACATACAGGTTTGACCGTGCCACAATCCAGGAACTGTGTACCCAGTTGGAGCCAGACCTGATGTCAGCAATCCGCCATCCCACAGGAATCCCCCCTCAAGTGCAGGTGCTGTCAGTGCTCCATTTCCTTGTAAGTGGTTCCTTTCAGAAAACAGTGGCCATGGCATCAGGGATGTCCCAGCCTATGTTTTCAAACGTATTGTCCAGAGTGTTGTCTGCCCTTCTGAAACACATGCAGAGACATTGTTTTCCCTCAGGTGGAGGATTTGCCTACAGTGAAAGGGGTTTTCTATGCCCTGGGACACATCCCCAACATCATAGGTGACATTGATGGGACACATGTGGTTTTGGTCCCCCCCCACAGGAGTGAACAGTTTACAGAAACTGGAAGAATTATCATCAATTATGAATGTACAGATGGTATGTTTGGCAGACCAGTACACCTCCCATGTGAATGCCAAGTTCCCTGGCTCAGTGCATGACGCCTACATCCTGCGGAATAGCAGCATCCCTTATGCGATGGGTCAGCTCCAGAGGCACTGTGTGTGGCTATTAAGTGAGCACCTGGAAGCAAGTCAGTGGGAATGGTTGTCTGGGTCTGGGGATATCCCTCCAGGTTAGTGCGTGTCTAACAGTTGTCCCTCACCATTTGCAGGTGACTCTGGTTACTCCAACCTGTCATGGCTACTGACCCCAGTGAGGAATCCCAGGACAAGGGCAGAGGAACGCTACAATGAGGCCCATGGGCGAACTAGGAGGGTGATCGAGCGGACCTTCGGCCTCCTGAAGGCCAGGTTCTGGTGCCTCCATATGACAGGTGGATCCCTATTTTACTCACCAAAGGTGTGCCAGATCATTGTGGCCTGCTGTATGCTTCACAACTTGGCTTTGCGACAACAGGTGCCCTTTCTGCAGGAGGATGGTCCAGATGGCGGTGTTGTTGCAGCTGTGGAGCCTGTGGACAGTGAAGACGAGGAAGCAGGGGAAGAAGACATGCACAACAGGGACTCAGTGATCCAGCAATATTTCCAGTGAGACACAGGTAAGAATACAAACCTGCCTACTGCATGTACTTTAACACTACTACCTCTCTACTGTGTGTCGTTTTCACCCAGTGTATGGTCACTGAGTTGTCAGTTTCCCTTACAATTTCACAGATGTGGGTCCCACTGTGTGACATCTGGTTAGATTCCTCATGGACTAGAGCTGTGTGACATAGGAATGTTGACATTAAACTTGAAAGAGCATTTTGTCACTGTAATTGCTAATACACTATTTTGAAATCACAGACAGACTCCAGATTGTTTTGTGCTTTAAGTGTGTTAATTTAAGTGCTCAATATTGGAGGGGGTAGTGAAATGGTGAGGGGTGATGGCGGAGGAATGTCCATGGCAGAGTCCAGTCTATTAGTCTCACAGGTGCATTGCCCATATGGGCATAGGAAGTGGAGCTGAGGCAGTTTAAGTATGGACAGGGTGACAAAGTGGGACAGTAGGATGACAATCAGGGTGGTCTAATTTCTTGGCGGGGGTCTTGGCATCGTGCTCTGTCTTTGTCCTGGATCTCAGGGACTGTTTGCGGGTGGTTCTCCCTCTGCAGGGGGTGGGGTGCTGGTGTGGTGGTCCTGTGGCGGGGCGTCCTGTCCACTAGCGCCGGCGGGGTGGTGGACAGTTCATCGTCCATGCTCAGAGGCCCCTTGTAGTGCCACAGTGTCCCTCCTGGTGTTCACAAGTTCCTTCAGCACCCCTACAATGGTGCCCAGGGTGGAGCTGATGGTTCTGAGTTCCTCTCTGAAGCCCATATACTGTTCCTCCTGCAGCCGCTGGGTCTCCTGAAACTTGGCCAGTACCGTTTCCATCGTCTCCTGGGAGTGGTGGTAGGCTCCCATGATGGAGGAGAGTGCCTCGTGGAGAGTGGATTTCCTTGGCCTGTCCCCCCCTGTTGCACAGCAGCCCTCCCAGTTCCCCTGTGTTCCTGGGCCTCTGTCCCCTGGACCATGTGCCCACTACCACTGCCCCCAGGTCCCTGTTGTTGTTGGGGTGGTGGGTTATCCTGGGTTCCCTGTAGTGGTGGACACACAGCTGAGTGACGTGTCCTAGGAACAGAGGTGTGGGCCCGCTGAGTGGGTGCTGTGCTGGTGTTTCCAGAGGGTGGAAGGTCTGTAGTGGCCTCTGACTGGGTGATGGGAACTGACTGTCCCGAAGTCCCCGATGGGCCGGGCTGGTCATCTAGATCCAGTTGGACAGAGGTGCTGTCATCACTGTGGGCCTCTTCTGTTGGTGGTGTGGACATGTGTGGAACCTCTTGTCCGGTGACGTTGGGTAGGGGTCCTGCAGGGGTATAAAAGGATGGTTATTACATCTGTATGTGTCATGGTGTGCAATGGGTGGGTGACCGTGTACCCCAGTGCTTGCATTCCTGTGTGAGACCTTGTGTGAGGATGGTTTAGGGGGTTGTATGGGTATGTGCAGTGGCCATGCTTTAGTGATGGGTGTCCATGCTTTGTTGTTGCATGCAGGGCTTGGTGTTGGGATGGGTGGTTTGTGATATTGGGACATATGTGAGGAGTTGGGGTGCTGGGGGTGAGGGTGAGGGTGGGGGTATGTGATAGCATGCAGGTAGGGAGGGGGTTGTAATAGTTAAGATTGGACTTACCAGAGTCCATTCCTCCACCTACTCCTGCGAGGCCCTCAGGATGCAGAATCTCCAAGACCTGCTCCTCCCATGTTGTTAGTTGTGGGGGAGGAGGTGGGGGTCCGCCGCCAGTCCGCTGAACCGCCAGGTGGTGTCTTGAGACCATGGAACGCACCTTCCCCCGTAGGTCGTTCCACCTCTTCCTGATGTCCTCCCGATTTCTTGGGTGCTGTCCCACTGCGTTGACCCTGTCCACTATTCTTCGCCATAGCTCCATCTTCCTTGCAATGGAGTTGTACTGCACCTGTGATCCGAATAGCTGTGGCTCTACCCGGACGATTTCCTCCACCATGACCCTGAGCTCCTCCTCCGAGAACCTGGGGTGTCTTTGCCGTGCCATGGGGTGGTGTAGGTGATGTTTAGGGTGAAGTGTGTGGTGATATGTGTGCTGATATGTAGTGGTGTGTTGTGTGAGGTGCGTGGAAGTTGTGTGGCTGATGGTGTTGTGTGCCTGTGGTTGCTATTGTTCTTGCTGGTGCTCTCTCTGGCCTTCTTTCAGAATTTTTTGTTGTGGGGGTTTGTGGGTGATGTGGGTGTGTGTTTTATAGTGGTGTGGGTGTATGGGAGTGGTGTTTGTATGTGTATCAAGTGTGTGTATTTGGAATTGACCAATGTGGTAGTGTTTTGTAAATGTGTGTGTATTTTGAGCGCATCGGTGTGTACCGCCAATGGAATACCGTGGTTGAAAGACCGCCGCGTGGATTCGTGTGTCGTGATAGTGTGGGCGTATTTCTGTTGGCGTGACGGTGGAGGTTTTGTTTTTGCCAGTTTATCACTGACCTTTGCTGTGGCGGACTTGTGTGGGTGTCTGAATTTTGGCGGATTTCGAAATGTGGGTCATAATAGCTGTGGAGGAATTCCGCGGCCGCGGCGGTGTGTTGGCGGTCTTCTGCAAGGCGGTAAGCGGCTTTTACCGCCAATGTTGTAATGACCGCCTTTATTAGGTAAAAAGTCTAGCTTTATGTTTATGAGAATTGAATAGAGCTCTTTCACATGGTAGCGTGGCAGAGGGTGAGAAGGATTTTGAAGATATTCAGTTCCGTTTTTTTGGGCCTTAAAAAGATGTTAGAAAAAATGAGGAGGAATTGTTGAGAGCTATAAAAGTGGATACACAGATAAGAACTTAAACATTTACACAGGAGAAAGAAAAGTTCACTGTGCTCTGAGAAACCTGAGTATGTATGTATTTGTTATTGCCGTACTCATTACAAAAGCCAAACGTGTAATTTAGTTCTATTTTCTAAAACTGAAGAAAACAGCAATGATGAGTGGAAGGAATGTGGTGCATATCTATTTGAAGAAGAACATTTTAATGTAGACACAAAATATTCAATATTTACGTATTGTTATAACAAATTAGAGAATGATATAAAGCCAGCGAGGGCAATTCATAATAGATTGGAATTAGTACCAATTCCTGAAGAACTTAACCAATTAAATATATATGGTTCAATTTTAATACGAACTGTGCACCCATTTCAAACAATTATTTGAATGGAGCAAAAAACAGGGAAGCTGCATCCGATAGAGCTACAGAAAGGACTTAAGGGAAGAGTTGTATATTTACCTTTAGATTTTTTTTTTTAATGTTCGTACTGTGGATGTCGAAAAAGAAGAAGATGAACCACTCATTTTTTTCGAGTGAATGGAGTGCCCACGAAACGTAAAACAATATGGAAAGAGTTTGTGGATGTGAATAAAGTAAACAAAAAGCTGCAATGTGCTTGAAATAAATTAATGTATTTTACAAACACGTTGATATTACTGGAGAAGTAAGTTGTATTGATGTTGAAGCACTGCAATTGAGTGGACAGATTGAAAAAATGGGTAAGCAGAGCTCCAAATAAATATTTGAGCACTATAGAATTCATACACTACATTCAAAAGAAGTTTTTGGGGATGCTATTGATCTGTTTAAAATGAAACAAGCTAGAGGAGCTCCAATGAGTATGTGGGAAAAACGTTTAGAGGCTCACTGTTTTTCACAGCTATTTCCCACAGGTGTACGTGGGTGCTACAATGAGATACCTATACAAATACCAGCAGCTCAATATAGGTCAACAAGACAATATTCAGAGGACAGTAGGTTTCAACAATGTATTCCAAATATATTCCATCTGTTATTTGAGAGTGACTTTCAGGACTCTCCTATGCTGTGAACCATATTCTTAAAACAGGATTCAATCTGCAAAATCTTTCTGCAGGGGAATTTGTTGATAAAATACAAGATAACTATGAAAATCTGGAGTCCCACTTAATTATTTGATGGCATGTCTACGTGGGGCTAATGAAAACTGGTATCACCGTCATGGAGAACTTAAATGTATGCTCTGCAAATTAGGCCTACCTATGTGGTTTGTAAATCTTAGTTGTGCAGAGTATGCATGAGATGATTTACTACAATGTCTAAGAGAAGCAAACCATAATATTAAGGTTATCCAAGTGAAGACAGTAGGAGAACTTTGGTCTTTGGATCCTGCTAATGTGTGTAGTTTTTTCAATCACAAGTTTTAAGCTATGATGAGTTTAATATGCAATAAAACAAATCCTCCTCTTGGAGAAATCACAGACTTGTTTTGGAGAAATGAATTACAGGCAAGAGGTGTTCCTCATATACACATGCTCTTATGGAGAAAGGATGCACCAACATTTGGATCTGATTCTGATGTCTTTCGTAGAATAGTATGTTTTATGTAGTATTCCAGATGAGAAGAATAACAAATCACTGCAGCAGCAAGTAGTCCGCTTTCAGACACATAGCTATTACAAGTATTGATGCTAAAGATACAAGTGTAATGGAATATTTTATGCAGGGTGTTATTTTGGATTTTCAAAGCCTGTAATTTCAAAAGGTAGTGTGAACATCTTTCTATCTGCAAAGAGGCACACACTGACAAGAAAGTCACCAAAAAGTACGCAATCTGAAAATATCCTAACCTCCAGACATATTAACAATTATAATCCTGTCATCCTGAAATTATGTAATGCAAATATGGACATACAGTTTGTTGCTGACACTTCCATTGTTGTTGCTGACTATGTCACTTCATAAATCAGAGAAAACGGGGATGAAGGAAACATGGGAGGAGATTTCTACAGAAAAATCTCTATTGATGAAAGTATACATTTTCAGTTCGAAGATGCTCTCACAGAGAGAGATAAGTTCATTTGAGTGCTATTATAGGTTGAATTCAGCTAGTTTGTTCTCAAAGTATAGAGGAATTGTTTGGGTTAGTTTAGGCCTTTCCAAACTGTGAAACAGAGTTCTGAAATCATATCCAGAAATTCAGTACTTAACAGAGTTTGATCCAGAGTATAGATATTGTAAAACAATTGCTAGATACTGACTATACAGGAAGAAGTCCACATCTTGAAAATATGTGGCTTTATGAAATTCTGCAGCACTAAAGGTACAGAAATAATGTTTCAGAAAATATTGATGAATGCAAATATAGTGTAGCTGATTGTGACAGTTGTTTGGTTTGGCATGCAAAAGATAACTTAATAAATCATAGAAAACATACTTGTCAAACTGCTGATAAAAAATAATGTTTATTTTTAGCACTTCTACAGCTATTCAAACTTTGGGGTTCTGAAACAGAGATACTGATACTTCTGACCTACCTGAAAAAGCTAAATGAAGAAATCGAACAATAGGAAACAATTGCTATTGAGATAGCAAAAGATAGCTCTCAAAGCAGCCAGAGTTCTGGACCTCTCAGTCAAGATCCTCTTGGACAGCCAGTAATCAAAAATGAAACTGACATAGTGATTAATGAAGTGGAGACAGCAATGCAACAGGCAAGACTATAAAATATTGATTTGGAACAGTTAGTAAAACAACTCAGTAATGATTAGAAAGAAATATACATGCCAGTGAAAGAAAAACATTGACCATAGATTCCTTAATGACACCCACCAATGTAAATGTTGAAGTTTTAAACCAATTTTTTTGTATAACAGTGGACAAGCTGAAACTGTAAAAAACTTTTTCATACAAGTTCTGATCCCCTATCTACAAAAGACTAAAGATTCTACTTTATTGTGTGCAGTAACAGCCCCTACTGGATTAGCTGCACACATCAAATTAATTACTTTATATAATCTACTTATGTTCCCTGTGAAACACAACAATGAAAGGGAAAACTACAAGTAGTCTGGAGAAGCTTGTCACAAGTTTCCAGAGTTTCGAAGAAATTTAAACTTTTAATCATTAATGAGGTGAGCATGGACTCGAACACAATGCTCACCTTTATACATTTAATAATGCAACAGATATTGAAGACAAAGTATGAGGTCCTTTTTGGTGGAAAGTATGTATTTGTTTTTGGTGATTTGTTACAACTTACCCCAATGAAAGAACAGCCTGTATTTAGAACACTCTTACATGAAGAACCTCGTAATTCTTTAGTAAGTGTTGGAAACGTCAACATTTGTTTGGATTTCCAGTACAAAGAACTAATTAGAAGCATTTGCCAAGTGTCTGATAATGAATATGCAAACATTCTAAAGGATATTAGAGTAGGACTACTCTCAAAAGAAGCAAAATATTCCTTCGAAACCCACCTTATCAAGAACATATTTCCATCCAAATTATCTGCAGCACAGGTGTATATAACAACACAAATCACTTATGTGCCTAATGCCTATGACTGAAGAATGTACTTATTTTAATGAACAATTGCTATAAGTCGAAAAAGAAGAAATATTAGACTTAATATCAATTGATAAAATAGAACACCAAGGAGTGACAATACTATTGAGTGAAAAACTATCAAAACTGATTTATTTAAAAAAGTAATTTTTAAAAACTGCAGGATTAGCAAAGTGTTTCTGTGTTTGCAAGAATTCTAGGGTAATTTTGAGGCGTAATTTAAATGTTGAAGAAAGATTAGTTAATAGAACCGTGGGTAGAATAATTGATTTTATTTTGTAACCATACAGAAATTAAGTTGACTTTCTTACAATTAAATTTGATGATCTTGAAGGTGTAAAACAAATAGCAAGGTCTATTGCACTTTTTATACTTGTGAAAGACTCACATAAAGCAGTTCCTAATATCTCTAGCATATGCTGTAACAATACATAAGTCTCATGGTTTCAAGTGTAGATGCAGCATTTATTAATATTGGTACCACTGTATTCAACAAAGGTATGTCTTATGTAGCACTGTCACAAGTTAGAATTTTGGTTTGTATCTGACAGAGTTTGATGAGAGTAAAGTAAATGTTGACTAGAGTTGGGTAGTGGACTACAACTGTTTGAGAAAACTCTATGTCCCACATTTAGGACAGTATCCAGTTTACAAAAAACCTACAATCTTACCAAAGTGAAAGATTTCAAAGGAGCAGACTGAGGTTCCTTAGAAAAAGGGGTGAGGGAGTTGGGATAGATTTTTTTTTTTTTTTTTTTTAGGGCTCAGGGCAGGTGGAAGGGTCGGGATAGTTTATTTTTAGGGGTTGGGGAGTCAGGATAGTTTTTTTAGGGCTCAGGGCGGGTGGGGGTTGTCGGGGTAGTTTACTTTTATGGGGCAGGAGTTGGACAGTTTTTGTTTAGGTTTCGGGTGGATGAGGGAGTCGGGGTACTTTATTTTATAGAGGTGAGTATGGGGGTGATGGGATACTTTTTTTCAGGGTGGGTTGTGGGTTCGAGTAGTGTGAATATTAGGGGTGGGGGGAGTTTTGGACCTCAGGGTGGGTTGGAGGTTTATTTGATAGAACCACTTTACTAGGAATGCTTTTACAAGGAAAATTAGTTGTAAAGGCATGCGTGGTAAAGGCATGCATGGAAACAATGTGGTTGTTATTCCGACATGTTGTTCAGGCATGCGTGAGTCCAGCATGATTGGTTCCATCATACCACCCACATACACGCACTACTGCATATATTGACATACCTAGGTACACTCATGCATACAGTGACACACCCAGTTATACTCTCATGAGTACATACCCAGGCACACACTGATATATATAATGACACACACATGCACATACCTATGCATACACTAAGACAGACAGCTTCACAGTGATGCATATACTGACACACCCAACTACACTCTTATGCATAAAATAACACACCCATGCATACACTGACACATCTATGTAGACACTATACACATACTAACACATCCAGATACACTGTTATGCATATACTGACATACTCAGGCAGACACCTAGTCATCCACTAACACACACAGGCACACACTGATATATATATATATATATATACTAACACACCCAGGTACACTCTCATAGATATACTAAGATGCCCAGGCACAAACTTATGCATACACTGACACACCCATTTATACTCTCATGTGTACACTCACACACCTAACACACACTAATGCATATACTGAAACACCCAACACATACTTATGCATACACCAAGACACACAGGTACAGATTGATGCATATATGGTGACACATCCAAATATAGGTCTTATGGATACATCCACACCCATGCACACCCAGAGGGACATTAACTATAAAGTGACACACTCATCTATACCTTGACATATCCAAAACACACTGATCCATACTCTAATATACCCACAGCAGCACTAATGCATATATTACCACAGTCAGATACACACTTATCCATACACTTACGTACCCTGACATACTCTGACTTGCAGGCTAATACACCCAGGCAGACACTTATGTATGCACTAACATACCCAGTGACACAATAATCTATACACTGACACACGCAAGCACATAGTAATCCAGACACTGACACATCGAGATACACATTGATATATACACTAATATATCCAGGAAAACACTGATACTTGTACTAACACACTCAGGCACACTCTGATTCATACAGTGACATACCCACCCAGGCACACACTAATATATACCATGGCCTATTTACAAACACACTTAGGCAAATACTAACATACCCAAGTACACTCTTATGTACACACTGAAACACACAGACACACACTGATACATATACTGACAAACTCAGGCAAAGACCTATGAATACACTAACACACACAGTATGCATATACTCACCCCCAAGTACACTCTTTTGCATACACCAACAAGTCCACAGATACTAACGTATACAGTAACACACACAAGCAAACAATGGCGCATACAGTAAGACACTGATGCACTTACCAATGCATACACTGACACACCCAGGCAAACACTGCTATATACAATGACATACCAATGCAATGATCTATCCACTGATACATGCAAGCACATATTAATACAGACACTGACAAACCCAGAAAGACATGTATACACTGATATGCCAAAACAAATGGTTCCAGTAACATATACTCTGACATGCCCAGACACATACTGATATATACCTCGACACCCTCAGGGATACACTAATCTATACACTGATAAATGCAGGCATATACTAATATAGAGACTGAAACATCCAGATAGACACTGGAGCCTACACAGACATCCGGGGCAACCATTGATGCATACACTAACATATCCAGGCAGACACTTATCTATAAACTGACGCCCTCATGCACACCCTGACATCTCTGCTAACATACCCAGACACACTAATACATACACCAACACACCCAGGCACACACTGATACATACACTGAGACATCCAGACAAATACTGATGCCTACTCTGAAATACCCAGACAAAAAGTAATGCGTACACTAACACACCTAGACAAACTCTTATGAATACACTGACATACTCAGGCATATATGCTGACATACCCAGATATACACTGATGCATATACTGACATTCTTAGACAGACACTGATACATACACTGACATAGCCAGGCACATACTCATCCACACTCATACACCCAAGGAAACATTGGCGTGTACACTGACACAACCAGTCAGACACTAATATGTACACTAACACACTCAAGCAAAGAGTGACACATACAGTAAAACACCCTGGCACACACTTATGCATACACTGACACACCCAGGCACACATTTATGTATGCATTCACTTACCCAAGCACACACTGGTGCGTACAGTAACAACCCCCCAGACACATACTGACCCATACACTAACATACCCAGACACACACTGATGCATATAGTTACACACCCAGACACACACTGATGCATACACTAACACAGCCAGGCACACACTGATACATACACTGAGACACCCAGGCATATACTCATACATGTACTTACAAACCTAGACACACACTTATGCAGCATACACTGGCACATGCAGGTACACACTGATGCATACACTGATATGCCCACATGCACAATGGGGCATACACTGGTACATACACTAACACATTCAGAGACACATTCCTTCAATCATTCACACACCCAGGCTCACAGTCATCCATACAATGACATACCCAGCCATACACACATGCATAGGCTGACACATCCTGGCACACACTCATGCATACACTGACACACCCAGGCAACAATTAGTACATGCTAACACACCCAAGCATACACTTACACAAACACTCACACACCCAATCATACCCTCACATCTCTTCTGAAACACCCAAACAAACTTTCATATATATACGGTCATACCCAGGCAAATACGAATCCATGCAATAGCATAGGCAGATACATATATTTATACACCCCAGCATACACTCATGTATACAGTAACACATTCAGATATACATTCTTGCATACACTAACACACTGATGCAAACACTGACACATAGTACAGCACAGCCAAACACACCTGTCCATATACTGACACACCCAGATTCACACTGATACATACAGTGACACATCCAAACAGTCATAGATACAGTAACAAACCCATATATATATACTAACGTATACAGACACACAATTATCTATAAACTGGCACACTGATACCCACCGTCAGATATCTGCTAGCACACTCAGACATACATTAATGCTTACACTATGACACCGGACACATATTACACATGTTACACACCCAAACAGACACTAATACATACACTTATACACACACACATATTCTAAACTATACATTTACACATATATCATGGTGTTTTTTTTAAACAAAACCTGCTATAAAACAAAAGAGCATAACATCAAACAAATAATGTGCTTCATTTTGCAAAAAATTGCATACAACGTTTTTATAATAAAAAGAAAAACTAGGAACGATGATTGCCCATGGCACAAACAAATTAAGCCACAGAGGAGACCTTGGCAGAAAGCTGTATGTGTCTTTTTGAATAGTAAGTCACTGTTCTTCCCAGGTCCTGTGATATAGATGGCACTGTTGTAGTAGCTGAAGACTGTCCCTCAGCAACGCTTGAAGTAGATAGACCTTGTATGACTTCCCTCTCATGCAGGATCCTATTGTACACCTTTTCATGGATGGTCTTAAGGTGCTTGCACATGAAACTTGTTCCATGTGAATAGTTTTTTAAAGTCCCATGTGAAAGTTGCTTACCACAAATATTACAAGTGACATATTTTGCTATCACCTTCTTCTCCTCTGGAGTCATAGTAAAGTGTCTCCACACTTCACTCTCCTTCTTCGTGGAAGATGTTTTCTCATCTTTCTCCATGGTAGCATCTTCTGGTTCTTGTGCCACTGATGAAGTAGTGAGCCCAGAATGGGGCACCCTATTATCCCTTAAACATACATGCCTTACAATTCCATACACAGCTCTAGCTGATGGGACGATAGGAGGTGAAAGAGGTGCCCTTCACCCCTTTTTTTCAATTGACACAATTTAGGCAGGCTTCAGTAGGCATCAGTGGTAACACATGCCGCACTGGGTGATAGTTTATGCATGCCGCAGTAGTATTGATTAGACTGGTAGTGAGCCTTTCCAGGGCCCTAAAGAAAACTGGATGGAAGTCCTGCAAGGCGTTTTATGTCCATGATCTTGTCTGGATTGGTGTCTACCTTTGTCCTGATGATGACCCCAGTGGGTTAATTCTGAGTAGGGTGTTGAAACATCAACTTAATTTTTTGACCTTTAGGGACTGTAACTTCTAGGATACTGAATTGTTTGAACACTGTTGGTTTAAAGACTTAAATCCTGTACTCCTTGGAGAAATGGGCTCATGGTGCATTGTAAGATATTTTACATATTTGTGTATAAACTAATTTTGTTTAATTATTCACCTTTACATCACTTTTTCACTGCTCAGTCACTTGGACCAGTTATCTATGAAGCTTTCTATAGCTCATTTATGGAAAAGACCAGTTTTGCAAAATATGGTGTTATTTAATGTTTACCCTGAAAGGTGAACTTTGCTTTCTACCATTTATTCATGTTATATTTATGTCTTGCTTTATATAGGTTACTGTTTTTCCCTGATTGAACATTGTTTTTGAAGGACTGATGAAGTAGTAGCCATTGGTTTAGAAAAAACACCAATGAAGTACACTCAATGCAACAGCTCCTCAGGATGTCAGGGCTCTCTCCACAGTGATAAAACCAGAAATTACTACTACAGGGTGTGACTGCAACTGTAATAGGGTGGGGTCCAAATACAGCCAATCAAATGAGAATATTCATTTTTCCAAAATGGGTGGATCACATAAAATAACATATTAAAAAGTAAAACGAGGTGCACCCTGACTCCAATATAAAATAAAATGGATGCCTGTATATACTAAAACTAGTCTTATAAAAAAAAAAGTGGGATCTGTGGACCTGGCACCTCGAATCTCACCTGATCACGTGATCAGAACAAAAACCAGAGAGTGTGACTGTCTATATTTTCTGGCACTGCGGATTCAAACAATCAGACATTTAAACATGCTTTAAGCCTAGTAGTGGTGACCATCAATGTGCAGCTTTATTGTCAGCTATACTTTGCATTAGTTAACCTGTTTCACAAGAGTTACACTTCTATTTTAATACACTAAACTTACCCATAAGGAATACTATAGATAGATATGTAGCAGGATACCCAGTGATTAAAAGGTAAACATTGCCCTACCTAGTTTGAGTGACTTAGACCTCCACCTTTAGACTAGTATGTCCAGGTATATGAACTCTGATTTCTGTACTGCAACCTACAATAAACAAATAATAGACCACTCATAGATTGACTAGGACACACAAAAAACAATGTATACATGAATACATACATCCACACAATAGCCATGTATAGTGTAGCATGATAACAATTCAGTAAATGATTGAATCAATCTAATAAATATTGAAGTAGCTCAATAATCTAGTAGATTATTGAGAAAAGAAATTGTTCAAACATGGTTTGAACTTACTGCAGGTGAAGATAGGGGTGCTATTTTACTTAGACTTGAAGCTGGCATTAAACAAATCTGCTTCATAAGTGTTACAGTCCAGTATTATACACAAAACCTACTCCTTAGGTGGTTTGTAGAAAGGCAAAGAGGAGGTCCTTTCTGATTTTATTTTGCTAATATTTCTTTTAATTTTAACTAACTTACGTATACATGTGCTCTCAAATATGCCCAAATACATAGGCACTCTGCTACCCATATTGCTACTCGTATACATATTAAAAATGATAAAACACTCCCTCACTTTGACATTGACAGCCACATTTACAGATTCATGCTTACATGCAGACAGCTCTTATATGTACTGCAAATCCATTTGCACACTCATACACTCACACAAACTCCCATACACCATTCATACACTCACTCAGTCACCTATACACCACTCAGATGCTCAGTCACCAACTGATACACCACATGCACCCAATCACCCCTAGACACAGTTATACACTCAATCAAATTCCACCATACACCACTTATGCATTTACTCAGTCACCTATACACCATTCATACACTCACTCCCCTTTAGATGCCCTGATGCACTCAGTGAATCACCTATACAAGACTCATGCACTCAGTCACTCACACATACATACACACACTGATGCACTCAGTGATTCACCTATACACTAGTCACACAGTCACTCACTTACACATATTTCCACTCATGCACTTAGTCAATTATCCATACACTACTTATTCAGTCATTCACTGATGCATGCCCCTCTGATACACATTGCTCACACATAAACAAACTCTGGTGCACTTAGTCAATCACCCATACACCATTCTTGTACTAACTCATTCATCCATACACCACTTATGCATTCATTCAGTCACCCATACACCAGTCATGTAGACACTCACTCACTCATGCACCACTCATGCAGTCACTCACTCACCTATACATGTACTCATGCATTCATTTAATCAACCACCTGCCACTAATTTCCTCATGTAGTCACCAAAACACCACTCATGCACTCACTCAGTCATACATACACCACTCATGCACTCACTAACTCACCATTACACACACTCATATACGTAGTCAATGCCCATACACCAATCATGCAGTCACCCAGGCATGTGTACATCACTCATACACTAACTCACCTAGAGACACACTCATATATTCAATCACCCATAAATGACTTATATACTCACTCACACATACACACACTCACAGTGAATCACCGATACACCACTCATGGACTGTCTCACTTGCACATAGTTGCACTCAAGCACTTAGTCAATCACCCATACACCACTAATGCACTCATTCACTCATATATACACAACTCACACACTCACACTCTCCTCCACACATACACTGTTAAACCTTTTCAGTCACCCATACACACACTTATGAACGTCTTCACCCATACACACCACTCATACAGTCACTCATTTATTCACACATAAACCCACTAATGCACTTAGCCATTCACCCATACATCACTAATGCAGTCACTCACTCATCTATATGTGTACTCATGCACTAAAGTTTTTTAAACATCATATTAATATAGACAATATAGACACCTTGCAACCACCCTACAAAACTTAAAACAGCACTTAAAAAAGCAAAACCATATGTGTTACAGTTAGAAAATAGAATTGTAAAAACATTGAATTTCACTAAAAACATAGCTTACAGGAATGTTATAGTTAGGAAATAAAATGTAAAAAAAAATTAAATTCACTGAAAAAAACAAAGCGTACAGGAACATTATAGTTAGTAAATAGACTAATAAAAACCGAAGAAATTCACTGAAAAAAACAAAAGTTACAGGGACATTATAGTTAGGCTCCCAAACCAAATAAACCAAAACAAACAATAGAAATTCAGCAATTATAGTCACCTCAGCTAACTATAACTTGTTCTCCCGTAAAGTACTGCTTATGACCTCACATATTTTAATACTGATGGCATGGTCAGTGACAATCCTGATGACATCACTGATGACATCTCTAATGACATCACTGATGATATCATCTAGTGAGTGTAAGTGGCTGTATGGATGTGTGAGTGGGTGTGTGAGTGTCTGTGGGTGAGTGAGTGGCTGAGTGAGTTGCTGTAAGGGAGAGAGAGTGGATATCTCCCTGGGTAATAACTGTATATTGACAATACACAGGTATCATTACATGTTGAGTGATTGGGGAGAGAGAGATCTTTGAGCTGATATGAATTTCAGTTCTTACATGTACACAAGCTGGTTGCACCCTGTTTTTATCTGCTACCTTAAATATAGAAACACAGGGAGACTCCACCAGGGAGACCCATAATCTTGGTTAAGGGCAGCCTTTTGGAAACTACCACGAGTTAGTTTGATTATTAATTGCTACCATATGTAGTAAACGTACCAACCTATTGAAGGGACAGCACTGAATTTATTAATACAATCATTAACATATCTTTGAATTCAAACTAAGTGCTGGTCACAATTGATATGGTATCTCATGCCTTGGGTATGCAAGCATTCAGACAGTTTTTTAGGGACATGGCTATCCATATGTATGACCACTGTATGATGCTGTTGGAGATGTTACAATTTTGTCTAGAGAAAAATGTATTTCTTTTCAATGAGACATGGCATAGACAGGTGACCGGCACTGTGATGAGCAGCTGCTTTGCTCCTATTTTTCCTGGGGTGGTGGGAGGAGAGACATGTATTCACTGAAAAGAATGAAGCACGGACATATCATGTAGTGCAAGATACATAGATTACCTTTTTGTCATCTGGGACAAGTCTCTAGGTGTTTTAAAGGATTTCCTCAAACACATTTCTAATAATATTTTGACTGTGGCATTTACACACAAAATCCAGATGAAGCGATGTTTTTTTGGACATTAGTATTGAAATTGTTGATGGGGCCTTACTTTTTGTGTCTTTTTCAAAAGGAAACTGCAGGCAACAGCATTTAACCAGTAGGTGGCCACCATCCTAACAATTAAAAATGGAGCATACCCTTTGGTGAATTCTTAAGGACAAAAATAAATTGCAATACACCAATCTCATATAAACAAGAAAGAATAATTGTCAGGTTCAGAGCAAGGGGATAACCATCATGAGTTCTGAGTGCTGCAGGACCCAAGGCATAGCCTTCTGGCCCAAAGACCCAGATGTAATTAGGAACCTAAGAAGACACAACCTATAATCACTTATAGATCTGAGTCAGTTAAAGAGAATACTATCACAATACTGGCATCTAATTGTAGCAGACCCAGTGATAGGTCACATGGTATCTTTATGACCTCTGGTAACAAACAGGAAATCTAAATCTGTCAAGGATATTCTTGTCCATAGTTAATTCAACACACAGAGGGATCAGTGCTGCTGGCTGAAGGAACATAAAGGTTTTTCAAATATGGGAATTGTAAAGCATGTAAGCAAAGGATTTTCTTAGGGCTATCTGAATTTTTTTTCCAAATTACCCTGTAGCCAGACTTTGGGCAAGGGCACATGCTGAAAACCCTGATTCTTTACAATGTTTTGGTATCAACAGGATGATTGTCACACAAGAAGTGGCAACAGGGAGAAGCAGCTGCAACTCCTGGAGGGCCAATATATCAACAAGCTCTGGAGTAAGTCTCTAAAGGGGACTGAATCAGGATAAGGAGCTTGCTGTACATATCGGATGAGACAGAAGCCAGAGTAGTCTGTATTTTTTTAATATTGTGTCTCTTATGATATTTTTTTATATAGACAATTGTTTTTCCTTGGATCCTTTTACCGATTTTCTAGAAACACTGTTTTAAGTAGAACATTTTTCTTGTTTATGATTAATTTATTGCATTCTGAAATACACCTTTGTAGATGTTATATGTCTGAGGTGTTACATCCATTATATATGCATGTTCACCTTAAAGAGGAAGAGAGTTCAAGCAGAAGTGGGTTTTTGTTAATGATGGATACATTTGTTGATGATTGTTTTTTAGAGATGAGCGGTTAGTGGTAGATACAGGTATGTAACTTACGGGTCCAATTTTGTTATCATTCTTTCATTATAATGGAATTTATTGGTACATGTTATCAATATACTATTGGATGTGAGGTAAATTAATGATATTGTTTCCTTCTAGGAGTCAAGGCTTAGTTCGGCCACTAGGCCTTTATGATCTTTATCATTTAAGGCTGGGCTATTATTACCAGACATGCATACATTAATCTCATGGATAATATGAGGACTTTTTTATTTCTTCTGATTTGAAGGATGGGAAGTTATGTTGTGTTTGAATATCAGAAGTATCAGTAACGTGATTTGGGGATTAATAATTATGTTGCTAAGTATTTAACTCTCAATAATGATTTCTTTTGATACTTAACCCCTGGGAAGTTGTCAGATTTTTTCAATTACATTTTCAGGCGTTGTATTATTTGCACTGGTTTGGGTTACTAGGCAGTATGTTTTCACGATTTATGATCACTGCATTGTTTTTTAAGGGTGGTGGTACACTATGTTTGTAATATGGCCGTGTGGAAGATCTGATAGCTCGAGACGCATCGCCAATAAACTTTTCAAGCTGAGCAAGTCCTGGAGTGCGGGTGTATTTGTGACTGTGAAGTCTGTGACACAACCTACTTTTCAATATACACGAGCTGGACTCGCACCTGCTGCCTGCATCCAACCTGACAGGTGGAAGAAGACCGGGCTTGCGAGATGGGCATTTTCCATATTAGTCCCCTTAGGAGTTTGGAATGAGACTACAGCCTGAACTGCTGGACGGAATTACACCAAATAATTGGGGGAAAGGTAGCTTTTGGCTCACAGATTACACTTTCAGTTATTTGGTGTAAATCCGTTCAGTAGTTTTTGAGATATTAAAGGGAAAATAAATTTGTATATCTAGGGCTATGGATCCTCCCCAATGACTTTTCGAATAACAAGAGCTTGTGCATTGAGCTGTGGAGCTGTGGTTGGCTGCCAACATTTCAAACCAGGAAGTGTTGGCAGCCATCTTAAGATTCAGCTATAGCTGAGTCCCACAACAAAAAGTAACAAATTAAGACAAGGGGCCAGGATAGAGTTACCTTGAAACCTTAGCTCTGGTGCTGGGGTCCTTGAGGGACCGCATCAGGGCAAGAAATTACTTTTTTAGAAAACTAAATTACCACAATTTCGTGACAATTTTGCAAATTTGCAGGAATTTTTTTTAAAAAAAGCTCGGGCTCTAGCGCATGTTTTTAAGAAGACCCCACGGCTGGGCCAGGTCCCGAGAGCAGTGACATTTTGAACAGAGGGGGGCACATCTAGTAAATCTAATGCGAGGCAGCCCGACCACCACACAACCCTGGGGACTACATCCTGTAAATCTAAAGTAGGGACTGCAGCCCCCCTGTAGTCCCAGTGTCTACCACCTCCTCTGGGGACATCTTGTAAATGTAATCAGGGGGCCAACTGGCCTCCTCGCAGCCGCGTGGACCGTCACCTCACCAGGGCACATCTTGTGAATCTAATTTGGGGGGCCACCTAGCCCCCCACAGCCCCAGGGAACCCCACCTCCCTGGGGTACACCTTGTAAATCTAAAGTGGATGGGCTGCCCGTCACCCCGCAGCCTTGGAGATCACCACCACCCTGGGGCACATCTTGTAAATCAAAAGCAGAGGGTCACCCAATATCCCCACGGTCCTGGGGGCAACCACTTCTTTGGAGCTATTTATGATGGGGGACCACGTGGCCCCCTCATGGAATCAATGATGACCCTGGGGACTGCTACCACCCAGGGCTGGCTCCTGTCTTGTCCCGGGAAGCCCTACCCCAGGCCATAGCTATTTGCTCTGACTTCGAGGGAGCTTTGACAGCAAGTCAGAGCAAACACTTCACTTTCTGCAACTGAAAGCTGTCAAACAGCTCTCACTTGCTGAAAGTTACGTTTTCATCTGTTCCCCTGCATTAAAATATGCATGCAGTGAAACAGATGAAAACATTGCTCCCACAAGCAGGGAACTGCTATTTAAAGCAGTGCTGTGCTTCGGGGTGCAATGTTGGCTCCCACAAGACGCTGAGAGCTGGTGAGGACTGCTGGGGCCTTTAGACTCCCCCCATAGTCCTGTCACTCTCTCTCTGTCTTCCATCCCATAAAACTAGCAAGATGTTTGGTACGGATATTATAGTTACTTTTGGATGGAGAGTGGAACAGAGTCACTTGTGGCTTAATGGTCAAGAACTTGTGCTGTCAATCAGTAGGCCGTATGGTTGTTTATTTACTAGTGTTTTGAAATATCTCATTCTAAGTAATCTCACACACCCACTTAGATTGTTATGCACCCACTCACATACCCACTCAGACACTCATGCACCCACTTACAGACCCACTGAAACCCTCAGATACCCACTCACTCTTTTATTCCAACATCCTAGGGATTCTAGAGGTACCCGAAGTTTGTGGGTTCCCCTAGACGAGACCAAGAACCACGAAATTAGCTAAAGTACAACAATAATTGTGTTTTCTTTTTACAAAATGGGGAAAAAAGGGCTGCAGAAAAAAGCATGTGTTTTTTTACCTGAGAAAATGGCATCAACAAAGTGTTTGTGGTGCTAAAATCACCATCTCCCCAGATTTCAGAAACAGGCAGACTTGATTCGGAAAACCAGATTTTTCAACACAACTTTGGCATTTTACTGGGACATACCCCATTTTTACTTTCTTTTGTGCTTTCAGCCTCCTTCGAGTTAGTGGCAGAAATGGGTGTGAGACCAATGCTGGATCCCAGACAGCTAAACATTTCTGAAAAGTAGACAGAAGCCTGAATTCAGAAAGGGGACATTTGTGTAGATCCTTTGAGGTTTTCCTACAGCAAGTAACAATTAAAATAAAACAGAAATATTGAAACTGTGTTGAAAAAAGAGCCATTTCTGTCCACATTTTCTTTTATAACTTCTTCGATCTATGGCAGATTTTTGAAAGCAATATACCATTATGTTTGCTCGACTCTTCTGGTTGCCGGGATGTAGAAGGCTTGCAGGTTCATCAAGAAGCTGAGGTACCCAGAGCCAGTAAATGAGCTGCACCTTTCAATGTGTTTTTGTTGTATACCAGGTATACAGCAATTCATTTGGTGAAATATAAAGAATTAATAATAGGTATCAAGGAAACCTTTATATTTCCAAAATGGGCATAGGATAAAGTGTTGAGAGGGAGTGGTTATCTTCACATCTCAGAATTCCGCGGTCCACATACTAGCATGTGAATTACGGGGCATTTCTCAAATAGACTTCTTTTTTACACACTGTCTTACATTTGGAAGGAAAACATATAGAAAAAGACTAGGGGCATTAGCACTTATTCTTCTATTCTGTGTTCCCCAAAGTCTCCCAATAAAAATGGTACCTCACTTGTGTGAGAAAGCCTAGTGCCCACGACAGGAAATGCCCCAAAACACAACATGGACACATCACATTTTGCCAAAGAAAACTGACCAGTTTTTTGGAAAAGTGCCTAGCTGTGGATTTTGGCCTCAAGATCATCCGGTACCTCTGGAAACCTAGAAAACCTCTACATTTTTGATAAGTAGATAAGTAGGGGACTTCAGAATGGAGTGACTTGTGGGGCTCTCAACAGGTTCTGTTACCCAGAATCCTTTGCAAACCTCAAAATGTGGCAAAAAAACACATTTTCATCACATTTCGGTGATCGAAAGTTCTGGAATCTGAGGGGAGCCATATATTTCCTTCCACCCAGCATTCCCCTAAGTCTCCCAATAAAAATGGTACCTCACTCACTTGTGTGGGTAGGCCTAGTGTCCGTGTCAGGAAATGCCCCAAAACGCAACATGGAAATATCACATTTTTACATTGAAAACTGACCTGTTTTTAGGAAAGTGCATAGCTGTGGTTCTTGGCCTCTAGCTCATCTGGCACCTAGGAAAACCTACCAAACCTTGGCATTTCTGAAAATTAGACACCTAGGTGAACCCAAGATGGGGTAACTTGTGGAGATCTCACCAGGTTCTGTTGCCCAGAATCCTTTGCAAACCTCAAAATGTGGGAAAAAAACACTTTTTCCTCATATTTCGGTGCTGCAAAGCTCTGGAGTTTGAGCAAAGCCACAAACTTCCTTCTACCCAGCATTACCCCACATCTACCGATAAAAATGGTACCTTGCTTGTGTGGGTAGCCCAGGTGCTCGCAACAGAAAACAGCCCAAAACACTACGTGGACACATCAAAATGATCATTTACAAAACTACCTGTTTTTGCGGAGAGGGGACCTGCGTTTTTGGTCCGGGCTAAGCAGCCATCTTGGGAAACCTACCAAACCCTGACATTTCTGAAAATTAGACACCGAAGGAAGTCCAGGGAGGTATTACTTGTGGGGATCCCCCATTGTTTTCTTACCCAGAATCCTCAGCAAACCTCAAATTTTGCTAATTTTCCCACATTACTGTGTGGGATCACCGCACCAACACAACGTTCTCCTCAGTCTCCCGATAAAAATGATACCTCACCTGTGTAGATGGGAAAAGTGCCTGTGACAGGAAAGAGCCAAAAACATGTCGAAATTGAGGGGAAACCAAAGCAGGTCCAAAAGGGCAGTTTAAAAAAAAATGTTTTTAGTCTGACAAGTGGGGCAGAAGTTTTATCGGTATAGATGTGACAATGCTGGGTGGTAGGAATTTTGTAGATTCCTGTGGATTTCGCAAGGTTCCATCACAAAAATGTAGGGAAAATGTGTGATTTCAAGCTAAGTTGGAGGACATTGTGGTAAGAATATATGCCCTCATTATGACATTAGCGGTAAATCCCACTTACTGCCATGCCGACTGCTGCCAACATACCGCCACCGCGGCGGAACACCGCCAAGCATATTATGACACACACATACCAATCCGTCACTATACAGCCACACACACAAGTCCACCAGCCCAAAGGTCACTGATAAACTGGCGGTATCTAAACCCACACTGTTAAACCAACAGAACTACGCCCATCACAATATGACCCACGAATCATTGGGGCAGACATTCAATGGCGGTAAACCATTGGTGGGAAATACCAATGCACTCAAAATACACACACTCAAACAAAACTACACCACATTGGACAATTCAAACTGCACACGTCTGACACAAATACACACACCACACCCACATGCATACACCACTATAAAACACACACCTACAGTACCCACAACTCTCTACCATTACAAACAAGAGAGAGATATAGCAAGAGCACCCACACAACCAGGGCCACATAACATCATCACCTATACACCCTCCACGCACCTTACAACACACACACCAACACATCACCCCACACACCCTCACCCACATCACCCATACTATACCCATGGCACCACAAAGACACCCCAGTTTCTCAGAGGAGGAGCTAAGGGTCATGGAGGAGGAAATCATCCGAGTGGAGCCACAGCTTTTTGGATCACAGGTGCAGCAGACATCTATTGCTAGGAAGATAGAGCTATGACGGAGGATCGTGGACAGGGTCAATGTTGTGGGACAGCACCCCAGAACAAGGGATGACATCAGGAAGAGATGGAATGACCTACAGGGAAGGTGCGTTCCGTGGCAGCAAGACACCAAATAGCTATACAGAGGACTGGCGGTGGACCCCCACCTTCTCCCCCACAACTAACAACATAGGAGGAGCAAGTCTTGGCAACCATGCATCCTGAGGGCCTGGCAGGAGTAGTAGGAGGACTGGACACTGGTAAGTCAAATCTCTCTTACTATCACCACCCCACCTGCATGCCATCACAAACCCCATCCCTTACCCTCACTCCCATCACTTCACCACCTCCCACATATCCCCCCATCACAACCCACTCATCCCAATACCAAATCCTGCATGCAATACCAAAGCATGGACACCCCTCAAGACCTGCATGGGCACCTATCAACACTGCATGCACACTGGAGAGCTTCACCTAGCCACTTAGTTCCACTTCTGGAACTAAGAGGAACATCTGCCAGGGAGAAGAGCTGAAGAGCTGAGGAGGAGTGCTGCCCCTGCCTGTGACTATGCTTTGTTGGGCTATCCTGCAGTTTCTGCTTCTGCCTGTGAAAGGGGACAAAGACTGGACTTTGTGGTATATTACTGCTTGTGAAGAATCTCCAAGGCCTTGAACTGGGCTTGCCTCCTGTTTTGAAGTCTCAGGTCCATCAAAGACTTCCCTTGCTAACATCTGGACTCTCTGCTGAGACTCCTGTCCTGCCAAGAGGTGTCCTATCCAGTCCCTTGGCCCTTGAAAGGTGAAGTTGGCAGACAAGAGCTGAAAATCCATGCACACAAAGCATTTCTGATGCACCATCCGCAAAACGGCTGCTAAACGTTATGCCGCCTGCCTCGCGGCTAAAATCAATGCTCCACCTTCATCACGGCAGGGAGATCAATGCATCATGGCTGGAGAAACGATGCGTTACACCCGCTTGTGACTGCTGGTAATGACGCAAACCCCACACGATGCAGTTTTCTAACACTATGAAACAGGATTTTCCACGCATCGTCCCTGGGCATTAAAGTCAACAAGACTCTGTGTAGATCAGAGGTGCCCGGTCCAGATATCGACGCATCGCTCTCTTTTGAGGGAGAAAAACAATGCATCGCCAACCCGACCGGTTAAGAGCCAACACACTGCCTCTCTTGCAAGGAAGGAATCGATGCATGGCTGCCTTTTCCAATGCACGCTCACCCTTGCGGCTTTATTTTTTAAGTTAATCAGGTACTTTATGCAAAATCATTGCTTCCATTGTTTTCTATGGAGTAAGACTCTGATTCTTTTTTTAATTAATATTTTAACTTGTATTTTCGATTTTGGTTGATTTGGTCTTGTTTGATTTAGATAAATATTACCCATTTGTCTAAACTGGTGTGGTGTCCATTTTGTAGTGTTTTCAATGTATTACTGTATGTGTTGGTACAAATACTTTACACATTGCTTCTGAGTTAAGCCTGCCTGCTCATGCCAAGCTACCAAGGGAGTGAGTAGGGGTAAACCAGGTCTTTTCTCATTTGCCCTGACTATAGAGAGGGTCATTGCTTGGACAGGGGGTAACCTGACTGCCAACCAAAGACCCCATTTGTAACAGGCTCACATTTTAAATGTACAAAACCATTGAAATTCACTGTTATAGTCAGAGTTATCTCAAGTAACTCTAACTCGTGCCCTAGGGTACCTATAGCTCAAGCCACTGCCATGCACTGCTAATTATCCCACAAATTACAGCTCTCATGACAACTTTGATAACTTCATTAATGATATCAATGTAATGCTTTTAGTAAAAATGTTGACAAAAACTGTGCATGGCGGAGGCGCGAGTTATAATGACCTTAGTACACAAGATATAGTTACTTGAGATAACTCTAACATGAATTTATATGGTTTTGTGCATTTAAAATGTGAGACTAATTATAACATCCCTGTAACCTTTGTTTTTTAAGTCAGTTTTCTAGTTATATATATAGATATATGGATTTATATGTATATATGATAGTTAGATAGATAGATAGATAGATAGATAGATAGATAGATAGATAGATAGATAGATAGATAGATAGATAGATAGAAGTTTTTCTGCTTTCTAAGTGCAGAATACAGAGCCTCTGTGTGCTGTGTGCTGTTTTAAACTGCTATCCGACCTTTCATTATGTGTAAGTCACCCCTAAGATAGCCCCTAGCTAGCCCCAATGTCAAGATAAGAGTATTTGAAAAGTGTCAGGACTGTACCTTTCCGCAGGAATGAAATGGAAGTGAAGTATTTTCCTAACTTCCCAATGAGACAAACAGACCTCAAGAAGTCATGTCTGCCCACATTTGATGAAGGGCAAACCTTAAACCATAACCCACACAGGAGACACCAGGATGACGGATGCGACTTTTGGTTTCTAGAAAACATAAATAAAAATACTTTTAGACCCAGTAGTTTTAATGCATTGCCATATCTTGTTGTTCTTAACAGTGCTTAACCCTGTGTTCCTTCTCCATTTCTTAATTATTTGCGTAATTCATCAAGATATCTACATTTTGTTCAAAAGAACTATCATTTTCTCTTTTCTTGTTAGGGTAAGTACACAAGGTTATTTTGAAAATAGTTTTATTGAGAAAACCAGATAAGTCAAGGTAAGTTCAATGAATACCTAATACCACATTTGCAATAATAGGTAACTTCTCTTTATGTGCTAATTCTTCCTCCTAATAACTTCTTACAAAAACAGGTAAACACATTCAATCATCTTACTTGTCTTTCTTTCTCTTGAAGGTAAAGATTCAACAAAGGTCTGGTTCACCAAGGAGTTCCATCAGATAAGTATTGTTGTTTAATTAGTATGTTTTAATTGTATTTATGTTATCCAGAAATGGATTGCCACTTAGAAATCTCTTGTCTCTCTTTTATTTGCAGCAGAATGGCTCCAGGATGCTCTGAAGAATGAAAACAATGGTGCTGCAAATTGAAAACCGCTGACGAGATGCTGAGCGCTCAGAATGACACAGCAAGAACGCCACATCCGATCAGGTGAGTACGGAAGTGAAACTGGTCATGACCAGTCGTAAGGGTGAAGTGCATAGCCTTGAAGGCTCCGTGCTCCACCTTAAATGGCCCATACATTGTGGCACCTGGCAAAAAGTTGGACATATACTATTCACTACTAAGAGACCATTTTCTTCCAAAGGGTTTCATTGGTATTACCTTGAAGCAGCCTTTAAGTGTAATTTCCAGTGGGACAAGATACAGATTAGGAGTTTGGTGTCTATGAACTCACAATTTAAAATCACACCTTGTGGTTAATTCAGATTTTAAATTGTAAGTCTGAAAATGCCACGGTTAGAAAATTGGCATCTTCTTTCTTTAACTATCCTGTGCTGCTGCCTGTCTCTGAAAACACTTCTGGAGTGGGAAACAGCTGGGCTTTGCGCATTCCTTCTGGACAGTCACACACAAAGGGAGCTGGGGTGTGACATTTACCTCCTGATGGCCTATCAGCAGGTTGATATGCCTTCCTTGGCTGGATGTTAGGGAGGAAAGTGACACTTGCACAGGAATTAGTCATGTTTGTCCCCACACAAAAAGCTGTATAACCTCCTAAAGAGTGTCTGAAGCTAAGGAAGGAGGGGCAGGAAACTTGTGCACTTAAAATGCCTCTATTTGAAGTCTCCTCCAGTTCAAAAGCTCAACTGGTTATACGTACTGGACCCCAAACCTCACAATTTCAGTACATTTCTGGATCTAAGGACATTCTACCAGGAAGAAGACATGTATTCACTGAAAAGAATGAAGCACGGACATATCATGTAGTGCAAGATACATAGATTACCTTTTTGTCATCTGGGACAAGTCTCTAGGTGTTTTAAAGGATTTCCTCAAACACATTTCTAATAATATTTTGACTGTGGCATTTACACACAAAATCCAGATGAAGCGATGTTTTTTTGGACATTAGTATTGAAATTGTTGATGGGGCCTTACTTTTTGTGTCTTTTTCAAAAGGAAACTGCAGGCAACAGCATTTAACCAGTAGGTGGCCACCATCCTAACAATTAAAAATGGAGCATACCCTTTGGTGAATTCTTAAGGACAAAAATAAATTGCAATACACCAATCTCATATAAACAAGAAAGAATAATTGTCAGGTTCAGAGCAAGGGGATAACCATCATGAGTTCTGAGTGCTGCAGGACCCAAGGCATAGCCTTCTGGCCCAAAGACCCAGATGTAATTAGGAACCTAAGAAGACACAACCTATAATCACTTATAGATCTGAGTCAGTTAAAGAGAATACTATCACAATACTGGCATCTAATTGTAGCAGACCCAGTGATAGGTCACATGGTATCTTTATGACCTCTGGTAACAAACAGGAAATCTAAATCTGTCAAGGATATTCTTGTCCATAGTTAATTCAACACCCAGAGGGATCAGTGCTGCTGGCTGAAGGAACATAAAGGTTTTTCAAATATGGGAATTGTAAAGCATGTAAGCAAAGGATTTTCTTAGGGCTATCTGAAAAAATGTTCCAAATTACCCTGTAGCCAGACTTTGGGCAAGGGCACATGCTGAAAACCCTGATTCTTTACAATGTTTTGGTATCAACAGGATGATTGTCACACAAGAAGTGGCAACAGGGAGAAGCAGCTGCAACTCCTGGAGGGCCAATATATCAACAAGCTCTGGAGTAAGTCTCTAAAGGGGACTGAATCAGGATAAGGAGCTTGCTGTACATATCGGATGAGACAGAAGCCAGAGTAGTCTGTATTTTTTTAATATTGTGTCTCTTATGATATTTTTTTATATAGACAATTGTTTTTCCTTGGATCCTTTTACCGATTTTCTAGAAACACTGTTTTAAGTAGAACATTTTTCTTGTTTATGATTAATTTATTGCATTCTGAAATACACCTTTGTAGATGTTATATGTCTGAGGTGTTACATCCATTATATATGCATGTTCACCTTAAAGGGGAAGAGAGTTCAAGCAGAAGTGGGTTTTTGTTAATGATGGATACATTTGTTGATGATTGTTTTTTAGAGATGAGCGGTTAGTGGTAGATACAGGTATGTAACTTACCGGTCCAATTTTGTTATCATTCTTTCATTATAATGGAATTTATTGGTACATGTTATCAATATACTATTGGATGTGAGGTAAATAATGATATTGTTTCCTTCTAGGAGTCAAGGCTTAGTTCGGCCACTAGGCCTTTATGATCTTTATCATTTAAGGCTGGGCTATTATTACCAGACATGCATACATTAATCTCATGGACAATATGAGGACTTTTTTATTTCTTCTGATTTGAAGGATGGGAAGTTATGTTGTGTTTGAATAGCAGAAGTATCAGTAACGTGATTTGGGGATTAATAATTATGTTGCTAAGTATTTAACTCTCAATAATGATTTCTTTTGATACTTAACCCCTGGGAAGTTGTCAGATTTTTTCAATTACATTTTCAGGCGTTGTATTATTTGCACTGGTTTGGGTTACTAGGCAGTATGTTTTCACGATTTATGATCACTGCATTGTTTTTTAAGGGTGGTGGTACACTATGTTTGTAATATGGCCGTGTGGAAGATCTGATACCTCGAGACGCATCGCCAATAAACTTTTCAAGCTGAGCAAGTCCTGGAGTGCGGGTGTATTTGTGACTGTGAAGTCTGTGACACAACCTACTTTTCAATATACACGAGCTGGACTCGCACCTGCTGCCTGCATCCAACCTGACAGGTGGAAGAAGACCGGGCTTGCGAGATGGGCATTTTCCATATTAGTCCCCTTAGGAGTTTGGAATGAGACTACAGCCTGAACTGCTGGACGGAATTACACCAAATAATTGGGGGAAAGGTAGCTTTTGGCTCACAGATTACACTTTCAGTTATTTGGTGTAAATCCGTTCAGTAGTTTTTGAGATATTAAAGGGAAAATAAATTTGTATATCTAGGGCTATGGATCCTCCCCAATGACTTTGCGAATAACAAGAGCTTGTGCATTGAGCTGCGGAGCTGTGGTTGGCTGCCAACATTTCAAACCAGGAAGTGTTGGCAGCCATCTTGAGATTCAGCTATAGCTGAGTCCCACAACAAAAAGTAACAAATTAAGACAAGGGGCCAGGATAGAGTTACCTTGAAACCTTAGCTCTGGTGCTGGGGTCCTTGAGGGACCGCATCAGGGCAAGAAATTACTTTTTTAGAAAACTAAATTACCACAATTTCGTGACAATTTTGCAAATTTGCAGGATTTTTTTTAAAAAAAAGCTCGGGCTCTAGCGCATGTTTTTAAGAAGACCCCACGGCTGGGCCAGGTCCCGAGAGCAGTGACATTTTGAACAGAGGGGGGCACATCTAGTAAATCTAATGCGAGGCAGCCCGACCACCACACAACCCTGGGGACTACATCCTGTAAATCTAAAGTAGGGACTGCAGCCCCCCTGTAGTCCCAGTGTCTACCACCTCCTCTGGGGACATCTTGTAAATGTAATCAGGGGGCCAACTGGCCTCCTCGCAGCCGCGTGGACCGTCACCTCACCAGGGCACATCTTGTGAATCTAATTTGGGGGGCCACCTAGCCCCCCACAGCCCCAGGGAACCCCACCTCCCTGGGGTACACCTTGTAAATCTAAAGTGGATGGGCTGCCCGTCACCCCGCAGCCTTGGAGATCACCACCACCCTGGGGCACATCTTGTAAATCGAAAGCAGAGGGTCACCCAATATCCCCACGGTCCTGGGGGCAACCACTTCTTTGGAGCTATTTATGATGGGGGACCACGTGGCCCCCTCATGGAATCAATGATGACCCTGGGGACTGCTACCACCCAGGGCTGGCTCCTGTCTTGTCCCGGGAAGCCCTACCCCAGGCCATAGCTATTTGCTCTGACTTCGAGGGAGCTTTGACAGCAAGTCAGAGCAAACACTTCACTTTCTGCAACTGAAAGCTGTCAAACAGCTCTCACTTGCTGAAAGTTACGTTTTCATCTGTTCCCCTGCATTAAAATATGCATGCAGTGAAACAGATGAAAACATTGCTCCCACAAGCAGGGAACTGCTATTTAAAGCAGTGCTGTGCTTCGGGGTGCAATGTCGGCTCCCACAAGACGCTGAGAGCTGGTGAGGACTGCTGGGGCCTTTAGACTCCCCCCATAGTCCTGTCACTCTCTCTCTGTCTTCCATCCCATAAAACTAGCAAGATGTTTGGTACGGATATTATAGTTACTTTTGGATGGAGAGTGGAACAGAGTCACTTGTGGCTTAATGGTCAAGAACTTGTGCTGTCAATCAGTAGGCCGTATGGTTGTTTATTTACTAGTGTTTTGAAATATCTCATTCTAAGTAATCTCACACACCCACTTAGATTGTTATGCACCCACTCACATACCCACTCAGACACTCATGCACCCACTTACAGACCCACTGAAACCCTCAGATACCCACTCACTCTTTTATTCCAACATCCTAGGGATTCTAGAGGTACCCGAAGTTTGTGGGTTCCCCTAGACGAGACCAAGAACCACGAAATTAGCTAAAGTACAACAATAATTGTGTTTTCTTTTTACAAAATGGGGAAAAAAGGGCTGCAGAAAAAAGCATGTGTTTTTTTACCTGAGAAAATGGCATCAACAAAGTGTTTGTGGTGCTAAAATCACCATCTCCCCAGATTTCAGAAACAGGCAGACTTGATTCGGAAAACCAGATTTTTCAACACAACTTTGGCATTTTACTGGGACATACCCCATTTTTACTTTCTTTTGTGCTTTCAGCCTCCTTCGAGTTAGTGGCAGAAATGGGTGTGAGACCAATGCTGGATCCCAGACAGCTAAACATTTCTGAAAAGTAGACAGAAGCCTGAATTCAGAAAGGGGACATTTGTGTAGATCCTTTGAGGTTTTCCTACAGAAAGTAACAATTAAAATAAAACAGAAATATTGAAACTGTGGTGAAAAAAGAGCCATTTCTGTCCACATTTTCTTCTATAACTTCTTCGATCTATGGCAGATTTTTAAAAGCAATATACCATTATGTTTGCTGGACTCTTCTGGTTGCCGGGATGTAGAAGGCTTGCAGGTTCATCAAGAAGCTGAGGTACCCAGAGCCAGTAAATGAGCTGCACCTTTCAATGTGTTTTTGTTGTATACCAGGTATACAGCAATTCATTTGGTGAAATATAAAGAATTAATAATAGGTATCAAGGAAACCTTTATATTTCCAAAATGGGCATAGGATAAAGTGTTGAGAGGGAGTGGTTATCTTCACATCTCAGAATTCCGCGGTCCACATACTAGCATGTGAATTACGGGGCATTTCTCAAATAGACTTCTTTTTTACACACTGTCTTACATTTGGAAGGAAAACATATAGAAAAAGACTAGGGGCATTAACACTTATTCTTCTATTCTGTGTTCCCCAAAGTCTCCCAATAAAAATGGTACCTCACTTGTGTGAGAAAGCCTAGTGCCCACGACAGGAAATGCCCCAAAACACAACATGGACACATCACATTTTCCCAAAGAAAACTGACCAGTTTTTTGGAAAAGTGCCTAGCTGTGGATTTTGGCCTCAAGATCATCCGGTACCTCTGGAAACCTAGAAAACCTCTACATTTTTGATAAGTAGATAAGTAGGGGACTTCAGAATGGAGTGACTTGTGGGGCTCTCAACAGGTTCTGTTACCCAGAATCCTTTGCAAACCTCAAAATGTGGCAAAAAAACACATTTTCATCACATTTCGGTGATCGAAAGTTCTGGAATCTGAGGGGAGCCATATATTTCCTTCCACCCAGCATTCCCCTAAGTCTCCCAATAAAAATGGTACCTCACTCACTTGTGTGGGTAGGCCTAGTGTCCGTGTCAGGAAATGCCCCAAAACGCAACATGGAAATATCACATTTTTACATTGAAAACTGACCTGTTTTTAGGAAAGTGCATAGCTGGGGTTCTTGGCCTCTAGCTCATCTGGCACCTAGGAAAACCTACCAAACCTTGGCATTTCTGAAAATTAGACACCTAGGTGAACCCAAGATGGGGTAACTTGTGGAGATCTCACCAGGTTCTGTTGCCCAGAATCCTTTGCAAACCTCAAAATGTGGGAAAAAAACACTTTTTCCTCATATTTCGGTGCTGCAAAGCTCTGGAGTTTGAGCAAAGCCACAAACTTCCTTCTACCCAGCATTACCCCACATCTACCGATAAAAATGGTACCTTGCTTGTGTGGGTAGCCCAGGTGCTCGCAACAGAAAACAGCCCAAAACACTACGTGGACACATCAAAATGATCATTTACAAAACTACCTGTTTTTGCGGAGAGGGGACCTGCGTTTTTGGTCCGGGCTAAGCAGCCATCTTGGGAAACCTACCAAACCCTGACATTTCTGAAAATTAGACACCGAAGGAAGTCCAGGGAGGTATTACTTGTGGGGATCCCCCATTGTTTTCTTACCCAGAATCCTCAGCAAACCTCAAATTTTGCTAATTTTCCCACATTACTGTGTGGGATCACTGCACCAACACAACGTTCTCCTCAGTCTCCCGATAAAAATGATACCTCACCTGTGTAGATGGGAAAAGTGCCTGTGACAGGAAAGAGCCAAAAACATGTCGAAATTGAGGGGAAACCAAAGTAGGTCCAAAAGGGCAGTTTAAAAAAAAATGTTTTTAGTCTGACAAGTGGGGCAGAAGTTTTATCGGTATAGATGTGACAATGCTGGGTGGTAGGAATTTTGTAGATTCCTGTGGATTTCGCAAGGTTCCATCACAAAAATGTAGGGAAAATGTGTGATTTCAAGCTAAGTTGGAGGACATTGTGGTAAGAATATATGCCCTCATTATGACATTAGCGGTAAATCCCACTTACTGCCATGCCGACTGCTGCCAACATACCGCCACCGCGGCGGAACACCGCCAAGCATATTATGACACACACATACCAATCCGTCACTATACAGCCACACACACAAGTCCACCAGCCCAAAGGTCACTGATAAACTGGCGGTATCTAAACCCACACTGTTAAACCAACAGAACTACGCCCATCACAATATGACCCACGAATCATTGGGGCAGACATTCAATGGCGGTAAACCATTGGTGGGAAATACCAATGCACTCAAAATACACACACTCAAACAAAACTACACCACATTGGACAATTCAAACTGCACACGCCTGACACAAATACACACACCACACCCACATGCATACACCACTATAAAACACACACCTACAGTACCCACAACTCTCTACCATTACAAACAAGAGAGAGATATAGCAAGAGCACCCACACAACCAGGGCCACATAACATCATCACCTATACACCCTCCACGCACCTTACAACACACACACCAACACATCACCCCACACACCCTCACCCACATCACCCATACTATACCCATGGCACCACAAAGACACCCCAGTTTCTCAGAGGAGGAGCTAAGGGTCATGGAGGAGGAAATCATCCGAGTGGAGCCACAGCTTTTTGGATCACAGGTGCAGCAGACATCTATTGCTAGGAAGATAGAGCTATGACGGAGGATCGTGGACAGGGTCAATGTTGTGGGACAGCACCCCAGAACAAGGGATGACATCAGGAAGAGATGGAATGACCTACAGGGAAGGTGCGTTCCGTGGCAGCAAGACACCAAATAGCTATACAGAGGACTGGCGGTGGACCCCCACCTTCTCCCCCACAACTAACAACATAGGAGGAGCAAGTCTTGGCAATCATGCATCCTGAGGGCCTGGCAGGAGTAGTAGGAGGACTGGACACTGGTAAGTCAAATCTCTCTTACTATCACCACCCCACCTGCATGCCATCACAAACCCCATCCCTTACCCTCACTCCCATCACTTCACCACCTCCCACATATCCCCCCATCACAACCCACTCATCCCAATACCAAATCCTGCATGCAATACCAAAGCATGGACACCCCTCAAGACCTGCATGGGCACCTATCACCACTGCATGCACACTGGAGAGCTTCACCTAGCCACTTAGTTCCACTTCTGGAACTAAGAGGAACATCTGCCAGGGAGAAGAGCTGAAGAGCTGAGGAGGAGTGCTGCCCCTGCCTGTGACTATGCTTTGTTGGGCTATCCTGCAGTTTCTGCTTCTGCCTGTGAAAGGGGACAAAGACTGGACTTTGTGGTATATTACTGCTTGTGAAGAATCTCCAAGGCCTTGAACTGGGCTTGCCTCCTGTTTTGAAGTCTCAGGTCCATCAAAGACTTCCCTTGCTAACATCTGGACTCTCTGCTGAGACTCCTGTCCTGCCAAGAGGTGTCCTATCCAGTCCCTTGGCCCTTGAAAGGTGAAGTTGGCAGACAAGAGCTGAAAATCCATGCACACAAAGCATTTCTGATGCACCATCCGCAAAACCGCTGCTAAACGTTATGCCGCCTGCCTCGCGGCTAAAATCAATGCTCCACCTTCATCACGGCAGGGAGATCAATGCATCATGGCTGGAGAAACGATGCGTTACACCCGCTTGTGACTGCTGGTAATGACGCAAACCCCACACGATGCAGTTTTCTAACACTATGAAACAGGATTTTCCACGCATCGTCCCTGGGCATCAAAGTCAACAAGACTCTGTGTAGATCCGAGGTGCCCCGTCCAGAAATCGACGCATCGCTCTCTTGTGAGGGAGAAAAACAATGCATCGCCAACCCGACCGGTTAAGAGCCAACACACTGCCTCTCTTGCAAGGAAGGAATCGATGCATGGCTGCCTTTTCCAATGCACGCTCACCCTTGCGGCTTTATTTTTTAAGTTAATCAGGTACTTTATGCAAAATCATTGCTTCCATTGTTTTCTATGGAGTAAGACTCTGATTCTTTTTTTAATTAATATTTTAACTTGTATTTTCGATTTTGGTTGATTTGGTCTTGTTTGATTTAGATAAATATTACCCATTTGTCTAAACTGGTGTGGTGTCCATTTTGTAGTGTTTTCAATGTATTACTGTATGTGTTGGTACAAATACTTTACACATTGCTTCTGAGTTAAGCCTGCCTGCTCATGCCAAGCTACCAAGGGAGTGAGTAGGGGTAAACCAGGTCTTTTCTCATTTGCCCTGACTATAGAGAGGGTCATTGCTTGGACAGGGGGTAACCTGACTGCCAACCAAAGACCCCATTTGTAACAGGCTCACATTTTAAATGTACAAAACCATTGAAATTCACTGTTATAGTCAGAGTTATCTCAAGTAACTCTAACTCGTGCCCTAGGGTACCTATAGCTCAAGCCACTGCCATGCACTGCTAATTATCCCACAAATTACAGCTCTCATGACAACTTTGATAACTTCATTAATGATATCAATGTAATGCTTTTAGTAAAAATGTTGACAAAAACTGTGCATGGCGGAGGCGCGAGTTATAATGACCTTAGTACACAAGATATAGTTACTTGAGATAACTCTAACATGAATTTATATGGTTTTGTGCATATAAAATGTGAGACTAATTATAACATCCCTGTAACCTTTGTTTTTTAAGTCAATTTTCTAGTTATATATATAGATATATGGATTTATATGTATATATGATAGTTAGATAGATAGATAGATAGATAGATAGATAGATAGATAGATAGATAGATAGATAGAAGTTTTTCTGCTTTCTAAGTGCACTGCAGCAGAATACAGAGCCTCTGTGTGCTGTTTTAAACTGCTATCCGACCTTTCATTATGTGTAAGTCACCCCTAAGATAGCCCCTAGCTAGCCCCAATGTCAAGATAAGAGTATTTGAAAAGTGTCAGGACTGTACCTTTCCGCAGGAATGAAATGGAAGTGAAGTATTTTCCTAACTTCCCAATGAGACAAACAGACCTCAAGAAGTCATGTCTGCCCACATTTGATGAAGGGCAAACCTTAAACCATAACCCACACAGGAGACACCAGGATGACGGATGCGACTTTTGGTTTCTAGAAAACATAAATAAAAATACTTTTAGACCCAGTAGTTTTAATGCATTGCCATATCTTGTTGTTCTTAACAGTGCTTAACCCTGTGTTCCTTCTCCATTTCTTAATTATTTGCGTAATTCATCAAGATATCTACATTTTGTTCAAAAGAACTATCATTTTCTCTTTTCTTGTTAGGGTAAGTACACAAGGTTATTTTGAAAATAGTTTTATTGAGAAAACCAGATAAGTCAAGGTAAGTTCAATGAATACCTAATACCACATCTGCAATAATAGGTAACTTCTCTTTATGTGCTAATTCTTCCTCCTAATAACTTCTTACAAAAACAGGTAAACACATTCAATCATCTTACTTGTCTTTCTTTCTCTTGAAGGTAAAGATTCAACAAAGGTCTGGTTCACCAAGGAGTTCCATCAGATAAGTATTGTTGTTTAATTAGTATGTTTTAATTGTATTTATGTTATCCAGAAATGGATTGCCACTTAGAAATCTCTTGTCTCTCTTTTATTTGCAGCAGAATGGCTCCAGGATGCTCTGAAGAACGAAAACAATGGTGCTGCAAATTGAAAACCGCTGACGAGATGCTGAGCGCTCAGAATGACACAGCAAGAACGCCACATCCGATCAGGTGAGTACGGAAGTGAAACTGGTCATGACCAGTCGTAAGGGTGCAGTGCGTAGCCTTGAAGGCTCCGTGCTCCACCTTAAATGGCCCATGCATTGTGGCACCTGACAAAAAGTTGGACATATACTATTCACTACTAAGAGACCATTTTCTTCCAAAGGGTTTCATTGGTATTACCATGAAGCAGCCTTTAAGTGTAATTTCCAGTGGGACAAGATACAGATTAGGAGTTTGGTGTCTATGAACTCACAATTTAAAATCACACCTTGTGGTTAATTCAGATTTTAAATTGTAAGTCTGAAAATGCCACGTTTAGAAAATTGGCATCTTCTTTCTTTAACTATCCTGTGCTGCTGCCTGTCTCTGAAAACACTTCTGGAGTGGGAAACAGCTGGGCTTTGCGCATTCCTTCTGGACAGTCACACACAAAGGGAGCTGGGGTGTGACATTTACCTCCTGATGGCCTATCACCAGGTTGATATGCCTTCCTTGGCTGGATGTTAGGGAGGAACGTGACACTTGCACAGGAATTAGTCATGTTTGTCCCCACACAAAAAGCTGTATAACCTCCTAAAGAGTGTCTGAAGCTAAGGAAGGAGGTGCAGGAAACTTGTGCACTTAAAATGCCTCTATTTGAAGTCTCCTCCAGTTCAAAAGCTCAACTGGTTATACGTACTGGACCCCAAACCTCACAATTTCAGTACATTTCTGGATCTAAGGACATTCTACCAGGAAGAAGGACTGCTGTGCTGCCAGGAGGGACTGCCACTCTTGTGAACCGCTTTGCTGTGTTGGTCTGCTGCCTGCCTCCTCATGCCAGGGCATGAGAAGGACTGGATTTAACTCTCTACATCCTCACAAAAACCAGGTGTCTCCAAGAGCTTGTTGGCATTCTTCCTGTTCTGAATTCTCAGGGCCATCAAAGAATTTGTCAAACTCTGCTACAGCTGCTGGCCTGTGTGAGTCCTGTTAAGAGGTGCTTATCCAGTTCTGAGCCTTTAAAGGGAACCCTGCAGCTGTGGTTCTGCAACACTGCTGCATCACCAATGTTGCACCGATCAGAATTGCTGGATCCTCCCTTGATACCAATAGATTGCTGCTGCGACTGAGGTCAAGGTCGAGGACTCCACACTGCTGACTAGGCTGCTCAGGATGGATGCACCCCTACCAGCTCTGACACATCCTCAGCTCAACGACAACGCCATGCCTTCATTACAAGTGGTTCAACATCACACTTTGAGGTCACCGCTTTGACAACTGCACTGCTCAATGACGATGCAATCCCCTAGACTGCACGGATCAGAATTTGACCCATCGCCTCGGCATCACCTCCTCAACGTCGATGCTATCCTCCATACAAGGTACTTTTCTGTGGGCCCTACGTGCTTCCTGTAACCAGACTTCCCTCCATCATGGTCGGACTGAAATTTGGGTTTATTCCGGTCTAGCGTGACCTCAAGAAACCATTTAGCACTATTAACTTCCAAGCACTATATTGAAGTTAATTCTTTAAAAATTCATAACTTGAGTTCTACTTATTTTATTTTTGTAATTTTAGTCTTGTTTTACTCAGACACATATTCTCTGTTTTCCAAACTTGTGTAGAGTCTCTTTGTGGTATTTGCACAAATACTTTACACATTGCCTCCTAAGTTAAGCCTGACTGCTCTGTGCCAAGCTACCAGAGGGTGAGCACAGGTTAATTTAGAGTGTTTATCTGACTTACCCTGACTATGATTGTGGTCCCTACTTGACAGGGTGCATACCCCTGCCAACTAAATGCATAGCATTTTGACACATTCCTAGGTTTACCACTGATGGATTATCTGGGCATGTGCCAAAACAGTACACATGGTCACATGCATGGAAACACAAATACTGACACTCATCCTCCACCCTTGTAACACTGAATGGTTTTCCAGGGCAGAGAAGCACAAGGCAGCAATTTGCACTGCCTTGTTACATTACTACAGATTTACCAAGTCACGCAGGGCCACGCACGTTTTTTTTTTTGCCCTTGCACCAACTTGCACGGGCATCATACCCTTGATAAATCCGGTCCCTGGTATCTACAGTAGTATTGTATGGTGCCAGCCTGACAGGGAGGGTATAAGACCAAAGTAGTGGAATAGGACGAGAAAACTGATAAATGCAGTTTGACTTTATTGCTTGGTGGGCTTTTGCAGTACCCAGGCACCTATCAATGTTACTCCATGCTACATAGTTACTGTCCTTGTTCTACCCTCTACAACTATTGGACACTAATGGTGCCCAGACACAAAAATAGCAGACATCTCTATCTCTGCCACCTGGGAACATCTTCAGTGTTAAGGCCCACATTATGACATTGGTGGTACAAGCATTCTACCACCACAGTGAAGGCCGCCAAAAGACCATTGCCATGGCTACCGTCCGTCTGCCAGATTATGACTACAACCGGACTTCCACCATAAGAAGGGTGGAAATCTGGCTGTGGCCATACTGGCGGATGGTGGTAAGGTGGCGCTGCTACCACCAACACTGCCACGCCAGTAGACCACCGCCAGCCGTATCATGACATACGGTACGGCCTGGTGGTGTTCTGCTGACGGCCACTGCTGGTGGTAGTAGTGCCGCATCCCGTTCTCTGGCAGAAGACCTGCTGGATGAAGGTAAGTTGGGCTTCTGACAGGGGAGGGGAGTTGGGGGTGTTGTTTGTGTGTGGTTGTGTGCATGAATATGTGAGTGTGTGTGTGAATGCATCTATGTGTGCAGTGTTGTTTGCGTGGGTATATGCATGTGTGTGAATGCATGTAAGTATGGAAATGTGAATGCATGCATGCCTGTCAGTGTGAATGCGTGTATGGATGTGTGTGAGCATGACTGGATGTATGAGTGTATGAAAGCGTGTATGCCAGTATAAGTGAGTTGGTGTATGCATGGTGCATGTCTGCGGGTGTGTGAGTGTATGGGGGATGGGAAGGGGGAGCGTGGATGAGGGTGGTTGGGGACATATGGGGAGTGTTTGGGCAGGTGGGTGAGCTTCCTACCATTGACAGGGAAGGAATTCCCTGTCACTGGTCGGGCCTACCACCATGGTTTCCGTGACATTGCTAACGCCACAAAACCAGCATGGTAGGCTGGATAAAATTTTTTTATCTCCGGCCCGGCAGCTGCTGCCACCAAGGCAGTAGGAATGGTAAATTGGCGGGTAGGCTGCAGCAAACCTGCCAATGTCATAATGTGGCGGTAGGTACAACCAGCCTGTTGGCGGTACTGCCGCCACATTATCACCTACCGCCTGGGACATAATGACCCCCAAGTTCCTAACTATTTCACTTCTTACCTGAATAATTAGGTGATGTCCTCTACCTTTCTCAATCTTCCCAAACCTCATGGCAGGATTTCCCAAAGGGCTTTCTTTTTAATATGGTAGTTGTGGGCTACAGCTAACAGGGAAGACATTACAAAGAAAGGTCCTGCTTCCACCTTTTCCAAATGATGCTTTCAAGCTGCATTCCAAATGTAGGATTATGAAGAAAGATTATCCATCACAGGCAATTTGACTGAAAGAAAAGGAAACACAGAATAAGTGAGTGATCCAAGACTGAGACAACCATGAAAAATGTCATACAATTTATGTTAGGCCTGTCAGCCTTAGGGTTGTCTTCCCCCAAGCCTGTAGCCTGCTTGCCTCCATCTTGTTGGATGTTTGCTTTGTTGGCCTTAGGAGTCTGTGCACTTTACCACTGACAACCAGTGCTAAAGTGCCTGTGCTCACTCCACTAAACATGGTTTGATTGATATTTACCTGATTGCATATTTAATGTACATGTAAGTCCATTGTAGAATGTTATACCATATACCCTCAGCCTGAAAATTAAATACTACCAATTAGGCTGCAAGCATGTATTGTACCACACACTTCAGTAGCACCTTAAAACGTGTCCCAAGCCTGCCATTGCAGCCTGAAGGCAGTGCCCCACTGCTATGCTGACATGAAATTTAAAACCCCTTGCAATCATTAAAATCCCCTTTTATTACACATGTCACCCCTTAGGTAAGCCCTAAGTATCCCATAGGGCAATTAAAAGGTAGGACATGTACTTGTTAGTTTTACATGTCCTAGAAGTGAAAAACTACCAAAATCATTTTCTAGCTAATGAGAGGTCTACCCCTCCCATAAGGTAACAATTGTGGATTCCTTATTAAAATTAATAACTTGTAGCTCCTAAACCAGATGTGGTAGATATGTTATGTTTGGTACCTATGAACTTGTAAAGATAAACCCTCTTTAGTTCTAAACTGAGATGTATCATTACAAGTTTGAAAATTCACTTTTAGAAAGTTGGCATTTTCCTGCCCTTAGCCCTCTGTGTCTGCAGCCTGCCTTAGGTCATGTGACTGGGTGTAACTGACTGCTAGGTCTTCATGGATTCACCCCAGACAGTCACATATTAGGGGAATTAGGAGAGCCTGAATGCACCATTAATTGACTTGATGGGGGCAGAGCTAAGCACAGCCCCACTTGCTACTGAATAGGCTGCACTCTGCCACCACACAATAGCCTTAACAACCCTGTATTGTCAGTACAGCCAGCTAGGAGCCAGGACAGGGGAGGCAGGAAATTCCTGAAACTTCAGAGAACTCTTCAGGAAGCTACTCCCTAATTCTAGGAACAGGGCACCAGGGTAGGAAAATAGGGCTCTCAGACCTGCTCCCCAGTTCACTACTGGATCTGCAAAATGACTTTCAGAGGACTGCCTGATGCTTTGACCTGCTGTAATATCTGCCAGACTGATGATATACCTGGAAGGACTGCTTTGCTGCATTGAGCCTGCTTGGAACATTCAGAATCCAGCCCTGCTATAGAGCTCTGCATCACCACCTGCATCTGGGACTTCGTAATTGACTCCAAGGGCTTGTTTAGCTGGTCTCCTGTTCTGAGCCACAGGGGTATAACAGCATTAACTGCTCCCCCTGCCTCGGACTTCAGCGGGTGTGGCTGCGCAATACTGCTTGATGAAACTTTTGTAGAAGCCTGATATCTCAGGACCCACAATTATTGGGACTGGAGATTTTGGACTTCATAATCCTGGGCCCTGAAACATCGTAATTGCTTAAGTTATGCTAGCGCATCAGACCTTATTAAGTAAACTAACAAGGGGGTCATGTATAGGCCAATGGACCTTTTGACTGCTCTTCGAGTTTTTCCCACCTTATATTCCGTACCAATACAGAACAATACCATCATCAATTAGTATATAGGAGTCAGTAATTTCATCACACCATAACCTCTCTGCCATGAATAAGCACACCTTTATGTAAAAGTTAGAATGTTTATTTCTCTATATTAACAATGCTAATGTCATGTAACTTAATCTCAAAATCAAATGATAAACATACAAAAATAATACTGACTGACCAAAGCGTCAAAAGAATCACAATCTGATCAAAGCTTGAGCTACTACACATTCTAAGGTAACAGTACAAATTAATAAAATGAATAACTGCGCAAACAAAATAACATACATTGAGATTCAGCAAGGAAAAGACATCCACTGTTATTACATGTAGCAAAATTCATCAGTGAGAATCCTAACTAACATCAGATTAGAATAGCATGTTTGGGCTTCATGCAAAACAATTTAGTAACACAAATTTGGAAAAACATCCAGCTAAGGCCCTATCAAAATTGTAGTTGATAACTAGAAACAAAAGCAAATAGACACAACAATCAGTAACATTACATACCTGTCCTCAATATGGTTCAGCAAGCTGTGACAGTCTACGTCAACTGGACATCAACTCAGTCAGCAAACCATCAAGATTCAGAATCAAAGTTCGTAAAAAGCAAAGTCTCTCTAAGCATTTTGAAAGAATATAGCTAATGGCGTAAGGGGAGGATGGCTGCTGTCCTCTCTGTGCAGTCTGGCTAAGTTAGATTTCCTAAAGCTACTTCCCACATCCTAATTGGTCAGGGCATGTTCACGCTTAGTCCAATAAAACTAAGCCCTTAAATCTAAACTTTCACGACCACATGAGGTTAACATGTCGATGACTGGCTCCTTTTCTCCCGCTCTCATCATTCGGCTCATCAGGTATCAATATTGTTGCAGCTTATTCTCCAGTCAGTGCATCAAATCAAATCAAATCATTAACATTTATAAAGCGCGCTACTCACCCGTGCGGGTCTCAAGGCGCTAGGGGAAAAAGGGGGGGTTATCGCTGCTCGAACAGCCAGGTCTTTAGGAGTCTCCGGAAAGCGGAGTGGTCCTGGGTGGTCCTGAGGCTGGTGGGGAGGGAGTTCCAGGTCTTGGCCGCCAGGAAGGAGAAAGATCTCCCACCCGCCGTGGAGCGGCGGATGCGAGGGACAGCAGCGAGTGCGAGGCCAGAGGAGCGGAGGAGGCGGGTGGGGACGTAGAAGCTGAGGCGTCTGTTAAGGTATTCCGGTCCCTTGTCATGGAGAGCTTTGTGTACGTGGGTGAGAAGTCGGAAGGTGATCCTTTTGCTGACTGGGAGCCAGTGCAGGTGTCTCAGGTGTGCGGAGATGTGGCTGCTGCGGGGTATGTTGAGGATGAGGCGGGCTGAGGCGTTTTGAATGCGTTGCAGGCGATTTTGGAGTTTGGCTGTGGTCCCGGCGTAGAGGGTGTTGCCGTAGTCCAGGCGGCTCGTGACGAGGGCGTGGGTCACGGTTTTTCTGGTGTCAGCGGGGATCCAGCGGAAGATCTTGCGGAGCATGCGGAGGGTGAGGAAGCAGGCGGAGGACACGGCGTTGACTTGCTTGGTCATGGTGAGAAGAGGGTCCAAGATGAAGCCGAGGTTGCGGCCATTGTCTTCTCTTGGAAAGGACAGTCTTACATGCATTACACTAAACATTTTTTCACTAGCAAGTACAGCATCTTCTAGCAAGCAGTTTCTCATGAGAACTATCTTCAGCTATGAGCACATGGTCAGTACAGTGGAAAATCACAATTTATTTCCCTAAGCATCCATTTTATAAAATGCCTAAGAATTGCAGCTTGACATGAGGCCTGGCAACTAGGCCAAGAACTTTGCTAAGTTAAGGCCTACAATTATTAAAGCTAATACATAATGCACAACCCTTAATATGACATATTACAACATTAATCAAACATAAGCTCAACATTTCATATTAATAAGCCATTAATAAGTATATTTCTTGAGCACTGGGGGCCACTCTGGTGGGCGCATCTTCAAATGCGTGCATTATTTTTCTCTCCGTTAATTCATTTTCTAAGCAAATCTAACACTCAAAATACATGAATATTTATTTGTAAAGTCAGCCTTAACAGTTATTTCACACGGTTTTACTACCCTGGGTGAAATAACACAACTTGTAATTATAGCTTGAGCGGTTTTATAAACACCTTCAATCCTTGCCTGATCCTGACCAAAGAAACGAGTGAAAAAGGAACCTTATATGTTTGCAAAGTGAAACATGCATGTGATACCAAGCACCCATCAAATAAAAAAAAGCGGTTTTTAATGTGAAAAGCAGCGGAGTTAGGAAAAAACATCAGTCATGTGACAAATTAACGTCGTGAAACGAGGGACGTGGTTCAGTTTTCGCTGCCTACTGATATCTGTCATTCCTCACAAGGTTTCTCTCCAGCAGAACATGTTACAGTACATTTCACAATCGCATTCCCTGCCATGTTTGTAAAGTGCTATATTGTTAAAGAAAGACGAAGATATATCAAAAACAAGTGCGGGGATTCGGTATTCGCATCAGAATGGAAATAAAAAGACAGTCTAGCAGGATCAGGCGAGAAACAATGTTTCTATGCACTCTGCGTTTGATCAAAATTTAATGAAAGAACGGATTCTGTCAAATGTGAAAAAATGCATGTCACAGTCACTGCATATGCTTGATTTCCGCCAAATCGTAGAAACAGCAGTTGGACAGCAAAAGAGTTTTTATATTCAATAAACACCTCCGTACAAATGTATATACTTTAAACTCATGCCAAACCATATGGATCACTCATTGCGTCTAAGATGTGCCACACGGAAAGGATAAGAACCAACACTTTCTTTTTTCTCTTCATTTTTTACGTGTTCCATTTCACTGTCAGCAACGAACTGGTAGATTAGATGCTATGGTTTCCATCTCATTGTGTTACTGAGAAAAACGTGAGACTGATGGCTCATCAGAATAACACACACAGAAAAACGTTATGCTTTTGTGATCAAACTCCAGGTGCCCTACTAACAAAGGCATTATGGAGTAGGTAAAAATGTACTCCTGTAATACTTTTATGAATTTGTTTATGAATTTGTAAATCAGCCCTGGTAGACCTGGCATTCTTGGAAGGGTTTCACCTTAACTTTTTGCCTTCAGACCTCCTGATGGTGCTAAGTTGGTGTATGCTCGCCTTAGGCCTCTGCACACTTTACCACTGCTAAGCTATGCTAAAGTGCTTTTGGTCTCCGCTTAAAACATGGTGAAATTGGCTTGTACCCCATTGGCATATTTATTTAATTTATCTATAAGCCCCTAATAAAGTGATACTACATATACCCTTCATCTGTGGGCCTGCAGCACTGATTGTGCCACCCACTTAAGTAGCCCTTTAAATATTGCTCAGGCTTGCTATTGCAGAGCCTGTTTGTGCAGTATAACCTGCCAGGACAACCTGGCAAAAAAATAATTTTGCCTAGCCCAAACCTTTCTTTTAAATGCACCTGTCACCCTCAAGGTAGCCTTGGTCAGACTTAATGGTAGGGGGCAGTGTATTTAAAACTATTACATGTGATTTTAAGTTGTACAAGACCTAGTAGTGAAAAACTCTTAGGGTCATTTTTTGACCTAGTAGTGAAAAAACCTTTAAGGTCATTTTTCGTTACTGAAAGACCTATCTCTCTCTTATGTTTAGATTGGGGTTTCCTGATTACATTTTTATAAGTATAATTTCCAAATGGGATGAGATCAATGATTCATCAACACCAAAAACATAGATTTATTTTGACCTAGTAGGTCATAAAAACACACATAAGCATCAAAAGACACAATAAATAATTAAAACTGTTACATATAATTCAAACATTTCACTTTCATCAAGTGATAAAATGCCTGAATGTAACAGTGTAAGTAAAAACATTAAAAGGATAATACATCACATACAATTAACACTTAATTCTGTGGAGTCTCCAAAAGGCACCCAGAAATGTAGCCAGAGATATAACAAATGTGACACTAATATTGGACCTCAGACTACGTGAGACCAAACAGTGGTTATGCACACCCAAACGTCTACAGAGGGGAGCTAGCCAAACGCTGAAAGGGCGAGCACGGACGGAACAGACAAAAAAGGTGTGGGCAACACTCTCCACTGTGCAGGTGCAGGCTGGACAAATGTCCCAGTTCCCAATGACCTATCTTGCTGTGAAAGATCGCAGGGGGAGGGTGTCCACACATTAGAGGTATAACTTCCGATCAAGACGGATGGTCACCAGATCCCAAAGCAGCTCGTACTTTCTGACAGGCTTAAAATTAAGAAAATAATAAAGAGCCTGGCAGAGGCAGCATGCAGTGTCCCAAAAGGTGAATTCAGTGTGTTCTTGGTGGGAAAAAGGAAGAAAGAGGATGTTCCCAAAGATCTGTCAGCCCAAAAGTGTCAAGTGATTTTTTAATACTCAAGAGCCCGGGTACTTTGTGGAAATGATCTCCACGATAAGGTCTTGTAGTGGTAATGCATAAAGTGCTAACTCTGGCATTCTCAACAACTGCCTCCGAAACAGAAAAAGATGTAGCCTTGCTTTCTCTGCCAGACATCTCAGGCCCAAGTCATAGTGTAGCAAATGCAAAGGGGTGCTGGGGGAAGAGAAGTACGCTTACGAATGAATTTGTTCTCTGCTCTAGTAAGTGGATCAAGGTTCGAAAAGGCCAACAGTTCTGATCCATAAAGGGCTGAGGTCATTGCCTTGGCCTTGTAAATAGTGAGTGAGAAGAACAATATTCTTTATAAAGGGCACCAATAGCTTGCCTAAGCATCAATGCTTTATTGAAGTAAGGTTTTCAACATGTGTTATTGGAGAGTGTAATGCCCTGATAGGGTAAAGAGTTAGCTATCTCCAGTGCCCCCCCATAGTAAAGTGATTTTTAAATGTTCTGTGTGGATTGAAAGCCATCAACTTGGTTTTGTTTCTGTTGATCTCCAAACCCCAAGTGAGGCAGAACTCTAAAAACTGATGGAGTAGCTTCTGTAGCCCGCTTGGGGTCTTGGAGATCAACGTATTTATGTTTGGTGTCTCTGGAATCTCAATTTAAAATGCAAACTTATGGATTTTAGATTACAATTCTGAAAATGACACTTTTAGAAAGTTGGTATTTTCTTGCCTTAACCATTTGCTGTCTGCAGTCTGTCTCTGGTCCGATGGCTGGGTGTAGTTGGGCTTTGTACATTCCTCCTAGACAGCCATACACAATGGGAGTTAGGTGTGACTGGATGGGCCATCACTGGCAGGAAGGGAGCGAGGGAATAGGCCCAACCTCACTTACACCTGAATAAGATGTGTCCTATCTCCACACGAAGGACTGCATACCCCCTGTAGTTAGTCTGGAGTGGTAGCCAGGAAAGCAGGGAATCTGTGTACTTCAAAGGCATGCCTCTAGAAGTCTCTTCGCACTTCAAAGTCACAACTCAGTACACTTCTGCTCTGCCAGGAAGAAGGGCTGCTGTGTTGCTGAAAGGACTGTCACTGCAAGATTCCTGCTCTAAAGAATCTGCAGCCCTCCTGTGCTGACCTGCTGTCTTCTGCCTTCTTGTCTTGGTGAGGAGGACTGGACCTGCATCTTTTGAACCCAAAACCGAGAACCCAGAGTGACTCCAAGGGCTAGCTGGCTGGCCTCCTCATCTGAAGCCCCAAACACCTTGCCTCTGCACCTGGACCTTGTCATCTGTGAGACTACCCTGCCAAGTGATGCCATCCGAGTCCTGGACCATTGGAAGTGGGTTTAAGGTACTTTGCCAGCCTCTGTGGATCCAGCGGAAACAATGCACCTCCTCTGCTCCACGGCGCAACTCCGAGGAGAGCCAACACATTTCTGCTGCTGTTTGGATTTGACCCATCACAAAGACTTGCATTGCCATCACAGACCACATCATCTTTGGAACCACTGCTATGCGATGCATCCCCGGTGCAGGCCATCACATCTCCTGTCAATGGCAGCCTCAATGACGATGCCAGACTCTGCATTCAGCCTCACAGCTCCTCGGACCCGATGCATCACCCTGGCTCACAATGCTTCCCGGACTCCTGACTTCACATAACAAGTCCTGTCAATGGGATCCTCAAAGTCAATACAACAGAACCTCGCACCACAGCCTTGCCACATCTCCGAATTGACGCATTTCCTAAGCTGCAAGATGCATCTTCAAAACAGTGCTGTGCACCGCTCTGCAAACCAAGATTTAAGGCAGTCTGTTCAGAAGGCATTACTTGGTCCCTGTAGCTGGGCCACGCTCCATCGCAGTCAGCCTGAACTTCTGACTTTGTCTCGGTCCAGCACAAAATGTGATCCACCGTTGGAATGTCATGCCTTTCGTCACTATTTTCTCTAAAAACTTAAAAAATCAATATCATCAGTTCTACTAATTGGACCTTGGTCATTTTGATATTGTTTAATTTAGTAAATTAAGCTTGATTTTTCAATCCTGGTATTGGATCTTTTTGTGTGATGTTTCGACTGTGGTACTGTTACAAGTGCCACACAAACACTCTAGAGATTGTCTCTAAGTTAAGCCTGACTGCTATGTGTTAGGTTACTGGGGGTTGATCACAAGTTAATTTAGAGTTTGTTTGGTCCTACTCTGACTAGGATTGTGGCTGCTGCTTGACCAGGGATCACTTCACAGTCAACCAGTAACTAACTTCCAAAAATCCCCAAAACATCAGAACCCCTATTAGTAAACATGCAAAGAAGACAAAGTCCTCTTTATTTGTAATAATTATATCTGAATATTCTCTGAATATTTTTATTTTTTCCTGTTTAACAGGTCTCGTGTACAAAAAATTCCCATTTGTAAATGGCTTACGACTTCCTTTGAGTTGGTGGTAATATATTAATCTTTTGCGATCAGACATTGTTAGGAAAAGATTAACACAGGAATTGTTGTTTGGAAGACATTAGCACAGGAAAACATTAACACAGGAATTGTTGTTTGGAAGGTATGCTTTTACGATTGCCCTTCTAAAGATTGCCCTTCTAAATATCGATTCTTAATGGTTCTCTAAACCAATTTAATGATTTGAAAATATTTTGTGAATTGTTAGTGAGATTAGTATATTTAAAAAATGGTGTTAGTGTTCACAAACACTCTGATTTACACAATCAGAGGGGTCGTAATTGCTAAAACCCTTTGTACATGGAGTCCTTGATGTTTTGGGGTTGATTCAAAAATACAAGTAAGAGTATGTAAAAGAGTACTATGGGATAGATTTACTAAAAAGTGGTGCAGTACAGTGCTGAACCATAATTTGTAGTGCTGCCCTGCACCACTCTAGCAACACAGGGATGTGTCATATTTACTAAAATACGGTGCCCCCCTGCGCCAGCGCTACATTTAGCTGCTAATGCAGGCATCCTTGCACCATAGTTCAAGGGTGTCCACATTGAGGGGATTGTTTGTTTATGTGCAGGAAGGTGTCCCTTCTTGCACACAAACGATCTACAATGGCAATTTGGCACTTCTATGTGTGCTGCAGAATGCAAAATATTAATTTTTGAATGATTGTTTATGTGCAGGAATGTGTTCCTTCCTGCACATAAACAATTATTCATGTCCTTTTGCTCTTTGCATGTTCAGCACACTTGGATAAAGCAAAAACAGGGAGGAGTACAAATATTCCTCCTCATTGTGTCATTCTAATATCACCTCTGGGGAGGTGTTTGTTTTTGGTGCTGTCGCAGATTTCACACTTGTTGTAAATTTGGGGCAGCATCAAAAGCAATGGGTGCTGCTGCGGGATGCCCAATGCAACACCCACTGCATGAACATCTGATGCAGAAAACTACGTCGGACGGGCCCATATTTACAAGAAGGCATTAAGCCACAAAAAGTGGCTTTGTGTGGCCTTGTGAATGTGGGGCCATACACAGTGCCACCGGAGTGTCACAAAAAATGATGCCCCTGTGGCGCAAGGGCCTTGTAAATCTGGCCCTATGTTTGTAAATGCTCCCAAATGCCTCTATAAATAGAACCCTTGCTCTTCTAGGAAAAAGTGTAGGGCATTTTCACAAAGCCGTTGTGTAATATATAAAGTGGTACTCCAGTAAAACATTTGTAGCTACTCTTGCGAACATTTATATATTTGCCCCAAAACACCTAGAATGCGAAAATTCAAGGAATGTTCATGAACAGTGCAATACAAAATTACTGTACGCTGTTTGCAGTTTTATTACTATGGATGAAGGCATTGTTGAGCTGATTCAAAAAAAGCACTTAGGAGTAAAGAAATGATTACCCCTGTAGTACTACTCCTCGCACTCAAAAAAGCTTTTGTGAGTCGTCACCATGTTGTTTCCCTAAAATAAGTGCAGGTTGGTCTATAGAGTAAAACATCACTCATTTGTTTTCTGATCTGTGATCCCAGTGTCATACTGCCGATGTTGTCATTTTTTGGACTGGTTTTCTCACTGCAGATGCATATCTATTTTCAGAAACTCACAAGGACGATCTGAGCGCGTGAGCCGCCAGCCAAGATGCGTCATCGTCAGATGCGTTTCCGACAACGGAGTGGTTTTTCTTTCACCTTTCATGGCGCACTACATATAATTGCCTGTTAGGATTTGTTGTTGAGCATTTTTCATGTTTTAAGTGCCGCCTAGCTTATTTTTTTACTTTTTAAAAGGTTTCTACATTTCTCCTACGAAAATGCAGCCATTTTGAAAACTATTACTCACCACTACGATGTTCTTATTTGCTTATCTTTTGAACCTTTGATGGTTTTGTTCGCAGTTTTCTGTGCAAGCCATGTAATTTATTTATATTATCTCATCAATATATATTTGGAATTCCTGGACCACTCGTTTTCTTATTGAAGGATTTTTATTTTTATTGGCAAACTAAAGAAAATAAAATCTCTGTCACATTAGTTCTCCTCAACTGATAAACTATTGCAGTTTTTACAACTGGATATCTCTGTTGCAGCGTCTTCTTCTGCCTAGTCAAAAATATCTTCCCCATTTTCTTCTTCGCCTAAAGTCTCCCAGAATAACTCTACAACTACCCTTAAGAGGGTCAAACAAGACCCACTTTCACCAGTAAAATCTCCCTCACCGATTTGTCTTGAACTCGTGCTTGACGAAATACGTGCACTGCGTCCTTTTATTGAAGAAACTAATTCTCGGATGAAAAATCTTGATACTAAGTGATCTCAAATGGATGTGAGAGTTTCTGTTTAAGAGCAAAGAGTCAGTAATGTGCAAGATTAAACAAGATTAAACAAATAAAATTACTAACTTGGACGAGAAGAAAGTGGCACCTTTGAAGACACTTGTAGAGTATTTGGAAAACAGAAACAGGTGCAATAATCTTCTCCTTTATGGATTACCTGAGGGTCTTGAAGGGAGTGATCCAATATCAGTTTTTGCTTCATTCTTTCCAAAGTTAGTGGACTTACCATCTTCTACAGTCTTGAACATCCAAAGGGCACACCGCATTGGCCATCGTCCTCCGCATTATTCCAGATCTAAACCAAGAGGCCTGATTATTTTCTTTCTTGATTTAACTGATCTATTGAGGGTGCATAATGCTGCAAAAGCCAAAAGACAAATCTCTTGGCAAGGAAATAAAATCCTCATCTCACAGGATGTGTCCAAAATTACAGCAAACAGAAGGAAATAATTTTTGGACCTGCGTCCACTTCTTCGAATCTTGGGAGCTTGTTTTGGATTATTCCATCCATGTTTGTTCAAAGTCAAAATAAGACCACTTCATATACCTCTCCTGCAGTGCTCTGCGATTTCCTAAGACTACATTCTACAACCCTATGGACACAGCTGGCCTTCCTACACTTTGACTATATGCATTTTCTTAATCTATTATGTCCCTGACAATTACTATTGGGATACAGTTGATGGTCCTTCATGTACAATCTATAATAATATATTATATTGGTGTTAATGTATTGTTTCTTTCCACAGTGTCCTATATATCATTATTTTTTGTGCGTATCATGTGCCCGTCGATGCGTTCTGTTTCCTTGCTGTGCCGTCTTCAGCCTGTGCTGTTACCACCCCTGTCCCGTTGTTCATTCATCTCAGGTAAGTTTTTGCAGTCGTCTTTATTTGACATGTACTGTCTCTTCTTTATCTCTTGAATATTTTCTATCCTTTCTCTTGTTGTTTCCCCTTTACTCTCCTCCTTCTCTATTTTTCTGGTTTTCCTATCACCTTTATGTATTTTTAGTTATTTATGGTACAAGACCTTACATATATATATATGGCTATGTGATGTAAAATTCAGAGTTATTTCTTGGAATGTCAAATGGTTTATTAACCCAATAAAAAGGCAGAGAATATTATCGCATTTAGCTAAATATAATCCTGACTTGGTTCTTTTACAAGAGACACATTTAACGGATTCTGAAGCACTGAAACTTAAAAGAGGTTGGATGGGCAATGTTTTTACTTCTCCTACATCCACAAAGAAGAATGGTGTTCTTGTGCTCTGCCATGAAAAAAATTGTTAGTTAAGGTTATTTCACAAGACTCGGATTCCGATGGTAGATGGCTCTTTGTGAAGCTAAGGCCCGTATTTATACTCCGTTTGCGCCGAATTTGCGTCGTTTTTTTCGACGCAAATTTGGCGCAAAACTAACGCCATATTTATACTTTGGCGTTAGACGCGTCTAGCGCCAAAGTATTGGCAAATAGCGTCATTTTTTTGCGTGAACGCCTTCCTTGCGTTAATGAGATGCAAGGAAGGCGTTCCCGTCTAAAGAAATGACGGCGACGCAAATGCGTCGTATTTATACTCCCGGGCAAAAATCACGCCCGGGAGTTGGCGGGTCAAAAAACCCCGCATTTGCGCCACTATTTAACGCCTGGGTCAGGGTAGGCGTTAAGGGGCCTGTGGGCTCAAAATGAGCCCACAGGTGCCCTCCCCTGCCCCCAGGGACCCCCCCTGCCACCCCTGCCCACCCCAGGAGGACACCCAAGGATGGAGGGACCCACCCCAGGGACATTCAGGTAAGTTCAGGTAAGTATAATTTTTTATATTTTTTAATTTTTTTTGGGTGGCATAGGGGGGCCTTATTTGTGCCCCCCTACATGCCACTATGCCCAATGACCATGCCCAGGGGACACAAGTCCCCTGGGCATGGCCATTGGGCAAGGGGGCATGACTCCTGTCTTTACTAAGACAGGAGTCATGAAATGGCATCTGGGCGTCGTAAAAAAATGGCGCAAATCGGGTTGAGGCGATTTTTTTGCCTCAACCTGACTTGCCCCATTTTAAGACGCCCTAACGTCATTTTTGCCCAACGCCGGCGCTGCCTGGTCTACGTGGTTTTTTTCCACGCACACCAGGCAGCGCCGGTCTGCTTGCGCCGGCTAACGCCATTCCATAAATACGGCGCCCGCATGGCGCTTCAGAATGGCGTTAGACGGCGCTAAATTTTTTGACGCTAAACTGCGTTAGCGCAGTTTAGCGTCAAAAAGTATAAATATGGGCCTAAGTATTTATGGGATTACAATGACCATTGGCAATACTTATGGTCCTAACCACTAAGAGTATCTTTTTGGGCCAAATGTTAGTAAACAATATCTGCATTATAATGATGATTTTTTTCTTCTTGGAGGGGATTGCAATCAAATTATTGACCCTTTTATAGTCTGGCAATCTGTAATTAAATTTTCTCCTCATACGATGCATAAACAATTTAAGGCATTTCTCTCAAAATGTAATTTAATTGATTCATGGAGAACTTGTAATCCTGATAGTAGAGATTTTTAGTTTTATTCTCCACCACATGGCTCCTTAGCTAGACTTGACCATATTTTTGTTTCAAAATCACTTTCCCAAAATCTTATTAATTCCTCCATTGAACCTATGGTAATCTCTGATCATGCTCCAGTCATCACAGATTTTGATTTGATTCCGGTGCATCCCAAATCCAATAGGTGGCGATTTAATAATTACTTGTTACTCAACTCTAAATTTTCCACATCCTTTGCTGACTTTGCGGAGGAATTTTTCAGATTGAATAATGTTCCTCATGTTTCCCCACAATTGCTCTGGGATTCGTTTTAGGCTGCAGCTCGTGGTCATATACTAAATTTTGTCTCTAATAAAAAGACATTTTTTAATGCACAGCATCAAACTCTACTTCTCAAAATTAAGCATTTAGAACATCAATATTATTCTTCCTATACAAATTTTAATCTACAAGAACTTATTCAGGCAAAATTGCAATTTAAAAAACCTCAATGGATAATGCCTCCTCTTTTCTTCTACGAAGTAGCGCCCGCTATTATGGGGGCTGAAATAGATCTGGGACACTTCTGGCTAATTATTTAAAAATACAAAAGCAACACCACACAGTGAAGTCTCTACTTACAGATACTGGTGAGTCCCTTTTTAAAGATGATAGTATCTTGGCTGAATTTGTCAATTATTATCAGCCTCTTTATACTTCTGTTGATGTTTCTCCACTTGAAGTTGATATTTCTGCATCAGAAATGTTTAAAGCCCTTCAGTCTCTAAAAAAAAGGTAAAACTCCTGGTCCGGATGGATTTACAGTGGAATTTTTTCTAAATCTTTCTGACTTTTTGCTTCCCAAACTTTTACAGCTCTTTCGATTCTTCACACATGCTGGCTGCACAGGGGGAACATTTCAAGAAGCTTTGATTTGTTGAATTCCAAAGGAAGGTAAGGATCATACTTACTGTAAAAAGTATAGGCCGATTTCTCTACTCAATACTGATTATAAACTTTTTTGCAAAATTGTTACTTTTACGTCTTGATCCCCTTTTACCTGCGTTAATAAGTAAGGAACAAACTGATTTTGTCAAAGGTAGACTTGCTTTTGACAATTCTAGAATATTCTTCAATGTACTCAGCAAGGCTTCCACTCTTCCGTACTCTTTAGCAGCAATTTCTATAGATGCTGAGAAAGCGTTTGATCGGTTAGACTGGTCTTTTCTATTACAAACTTTAGCCTGGCATGGTTCAGGGCCTCATTTCATTAGTCTCTTTACTACATCAATCCCCAATGGCTTCGATATTGGTGAATGGCAATCTGTCCAGATACTTTGCATTACGTTGGGGCATTCGGCAAGGGTGTCCACTTTCTCCACTCCTATTTATCCTAACCCTAGAGCCATTTCTATCCTGTATTAGAAATAACATTAAAATTGAAGGCTTCCAATATGGTGAGAAACATTTAAAATTAACGGCATATAATTTACTTTGATATATTTCAAACCCTTAACTCTCGATTCCATCTTTACTTCGGGAAATATAAGACTTTTTTTTACTTTCAGGTTATAAGATAAATTTGGATAAAACTGAAAACCTCCCTCTAACAAAATGTTGTTTTAGATCATCGTTTGATATTACTGTTTTTCATTGGAATACTTCCAAGATTAAATATATAGGTATTTGGTTCACCTTTTCCATTAAAAAGTCAATTGAAGAAAACATTTAGAGAAGGTTGATAGATCCTTTCTGTTATGGAATCCCTTATTTTTGTCATGGAGGGGTTGTCTTGACTCTATCAAAATGATGATTTCTCCTAACATTTTATATATCCTATCCATGATTCTGATTCCTTTGCCTGTTACTTTTTTTAAACAACTGGACTCCAGATTGCCTAAATTCCTTTGGAATAATAAGAGATCTAGAATTTCTCTCAGTCGCCTGCGCCATTCTAAACAGGAGGGGGGAGCCAATTTTCCTGATTTTAGACTGTATCCTAAATCCTTTTGTTTGCGTCAACCTTCTAGATGGATCTCCTTGTCAAGATCTATGTTTACCTCCTTATGGTTTGCTCCCTTATGTGGGGAAGTGTGGCACAATGGTTAGAGAGGAAGACCCTGATGCAGAGATCTGGCCCGGGACCAGGGTTCCATTTACGCCCTGGTGGGTCTTGGGCTCAATTCCCTTAGACCAGATAAATCTTGCCTCGGTGCCTAATCTAATTAATGGGTCCCACTCTGTAAATCTGGGCAATAGCTTGCTTAATCTCCACAACAACCTTGACAGTGCTTGGACGCCTGGCTTCACCCTGGGGGTGCCCAGGAGTGGGTGCCTCACAGGAAAAAGCCAGGGGGGGTTATACAGCGGTATGCGTACAGCGCCTTGAGACCCTAAAGGGTGAGTAGTGCACTATGCAAGTGGTAAGTTTTACAGTTTTTATGGTTGGATATTGAAAGTTCCTTTCTTCTACCTTTTTCTCCTCATGAGGTGGTATCCTTTTCTTATAATATTTTGCTTATCTCCTCCCCGCTTCTTAAACATACTTGTGTTCTTCTGCGTTCTCACTATTTACCTCCAATCGTCACTTATTCCTCTTTTCTGAATTCCCCTATTTGGCATAATCGTCCCATCACTATCAATTAAAAAAAACTTATTTTGGAAAAGAGGCATAGTGTGGGTCAAATATCTATTTTCCAATGATACTCCACTTTCATTTCACAATTCCAACATCTATTTCATTGTCCCAATTCATTTATGTCTAAATATCTTCTTCTTATTAATGTTATTCTTGATGTACTTTTTTCATTGCCTTCCCTCTCTTCTTCTTTGGAATTACCTTTTTCTTTGTCCTCTGTTCTTACCTCATTTTCTAAAGCATCAACTATTTACAAACTTTTTCAATATCCTGTTTTGACGCTGCCTAAGTCTCAAATTGAATCTCAATGGGAATTGGATTTGGGATGTTCCTGGACTATTCCTTTCTGGAATAAGATATGGCATAGATCTTATACAATATCTAGATCAGCTTCTACCACACAGTCACTTTTCTTTCTTTGCCACAGACTTTATTTTAACCCCTCTGCTATAGCTAAATTTTCTCTACCTTCAACTTCAAATTGTTGGTCTTGCGATAGCTCAAAGCGAGACCTTATGCATCTCCTCTTTGAGTGTCCTCCCAAGGTCTTCTTCTGGAGAAACGTTTGATGTCAGCTTATCTCCAATTTTCATTTGCAATCCGAATTGTCTCCCACAGTGCTGTTTCTAGGTAGCCTCTCTGCTGACATTGTTTCAGATGATGATAATATAAAGTTGTTGGATCTCATGTTAGCTTTAGCCTTTCAGCAAATTACTCTTAATTGGAAAAATGCATCTAACATTTCCTATAAGGCTTGGTGGTATAATGTCTGCTACTATCATAGACTAGACACTGCTTTTACCTCCTTATGTTGCCCCTCCATAAATAGAGATCTGTACTGGCTACCTTTGACTGATTATCTGAAAACTGTTGCATGCAATTCTACTAATTGTACATTATCTGAGAATTTTAAGCTGCCATGAATTGTTTGTTATCTCTGTTTTTGATTCAATCTAATTTTAGCTCATTTTGGGCCAGATGTAGAAGGATTCCAAATTGCGATTTGCAATTTGCGGGTCCCTGCGACTCGCAAATTGCAAGTCGCAATTTGGAATGCAGAAAGGTGTCTCAGACACCTTCTGCAACTCGCTATGGGGTCGCAAAGACCCACCTCATAAATATTTATGAGGTGGGTCGCAGTTTGCGACCCCATAGCGAGTCTAGGCACTCACAGGGATGGTGGCCTGCTGGAGACAGCAGACCACCATCTCCGTGACTGCTTTTAAATAAAGCAGTTTTTTTTTTCTCTTTGCAGCCCGTGTTCCTTAAAGGAAAACAAGCTGCAAATAGAAAAAAATACCGAAACCTTTTGTTTCGGTTTTTTTCAGAGTAGGCAGTGGTCCATAGGACCACTGCCTGCTCTGAAAAAATAATTTTGTGAGCATTCACAAAGGGGAAGGGGTCCCGTGGGGACCCCTTCCCCTTTGCGAATGAGTTACCATCCACTTCAAGTGGATGGTAACTGCGAGTTGATTTGCGACCGCTTTCGCGGTCACAAATCAACTTAAATCGCGGTGCGAGTCGCAAATAGGAAGGGAACACCCCTTCCTATTTGCGAGTCGGAAACACATTTTGCGAGTCGGTTCCGACTCGCAAAATGTGTTTCTGTATCGCTTGAGGGCTTTTGCACCTCGCAAACGGCGTTTTTCGCCGTTTGCGAGGTGCAAAAGCCTACCTACATCTGGCCCTTTATGCTTTACTGAATATCACTGTTATTTAGCTTTTCAATACCCATTGTATATTTTTTATTTTTTATTGGTCTTGTTCCATTTTTTAATGGTTTTCCCCCATTTTACGCTTTAAAATGTTACACAGCTTTTGCAATTCCTTTCAAGTTTATCTCATTATTGTTGTGACAGATATCTTGTGGTGATATTATGAGATCAATATGTATTTTGTTTTTTAATAAAGCTGATTTACCTTAAAAAAGAAACTCGCAAGGACACAGCCATTTTCATAGACCTCATTGTGATAATTGTGGTCACATACTTTGCTACATTTTTGCAGAAGCTTTTAATTTCATAGCATTCTCAAAGTTGTGCTTCAGGCTAGATGGTAATATGTTGACAAACATTCCGATGCATAATTTGTTACTGAGCCTAGTTAAGGTAAAAACTTTGTGCATTAATTGAGTCCGCAGTTCCTTCTTCAGTTCAATTTTAATTTCTGCAAGTGTGAGCTAGTTTAGCAGTAAGTAGCCAACGATCTGTGTTTTAACTGCAGACACATACATTTGAATTCATACAAAAAAGTCACATAATCTAATGACATATGAATTGTTCTTTCTGTGCCTCAAGTTCTAAATTTTAAATTGGGGGCACTTAAAAGCAGTAGTACTGCATTGCAACAACACAAACCATTCCACGCATAACACTTGCACATGTATACATAATACATAATACGTAATTTTAATAAGTAATTATTTGCTAATTGTGCACTTTGAAAACACCAACTTGAAAATCAGAAACAACAAATGAGTCCTTGTTTACTTCTTTGTATGGAAGCCGGGAATGTGAAAGCCAACACTGCTCCATTATGCTGGTGTGTTCTGGTGGACTCTTTAATTAGTATTGCTACGTCACCTGCAAGCCTTTTACATAGACTGGTGTTTGCGGGTGTAGTTTGGTTTATGAGGGGCTATGGTAGGGCTTGCCTTGACAAAGGCCTCAGGAACATTACTGTTCTCCCTCGGAGTGTCAGCAGCTCTGGTTTTATGCCTTTTAGTCTATATTCTCGTTTGGATTGGATTGTACCATAAAGCTGTCATTTGGGATCCTGAAAGATAAAATGAAAGTATTCAACATTAGAACAGCGTGACAAAACCTAATTCATTCTACATTCTCTGAAAAACAAACACATTATTACCATACTTATAATTAAGTATGATAATGAGATCTTAACTTACATAAAAAAAAAAAAACTAGACATTCACTGATGAAAGTGAAAGTAAAAGTGATGTTATAGTTAGGTGTTGAAAATGTGTAAAAACTATTTTTTAAAACCAAATAAAACACACAAATTCACCAGTTATAGTTTACAGAACTAAATATAATCTTCCATGCCCTTCTTATGATCATGCAGTTTTCATCACTCATGAAATGTTAAATAACATCATTGATGACATCACTGATAAACTTTTTTAACCATTTTGTTTACTGATGGGATTTTTGATGATGTCCCGCTATCATCTCTATCTCAATCTTGGGATTTGTCTCCCCACATCAGATGCTTGTTTTGCACTTCATGCACTAATATGTAATGGTACTCAGGTGTAGCTTATTATTTTCTACTTCCTGGCACATTCTGAAGTGTCAATTCCAGATGTCCTGTTTTTTTTTTCTTTTATGAAGTAACCTCTATTAATCCTTCTCATGCTTTGAATTTGATATATCAACACACAGTAGATGTTCTAAAGGACTAGTGTCCTCTCATTCCCCTGCTGAGCTTTTAGTCACATAACCTGTAGGTGACACAGTGTATAGTCAGCTTCTTCTCCTCTAGTGGATGAATGACAAACGTCAAAACATTAAAGTCATTGGACTTATTGATCCTTCTCTTCTGGTGCAAAAGATAATCACTCAAGATTCTTTTCTTCAGGTGATTGAGCTATTGTGTTCTTGAATTAAGCTGTGATGCATAGAATCACATGACCATGTCTCCTACTCTTTTTATAATGATTGCTTTACCTCCTGTTACCAAGAGTTGCCAAGTACAGTGCACTTTTGCATATGGTGGAAGGATACCTGAGCTCTCATCTAATAAAATAGTCTGTGGACTCAACCAGAAGTTTGTGAGCTATAGATTTTTTTAATTCGCTGGTAGACTTGTTGAGTCTGTGGTCAAGTGATAGAGACTGTGGACTACGCACATACAAAACACTTGACTTTACTATGAATGCCTCAGCTCTAAAAGTAACTACAGACTTATGAGGTTAAATGTTTGTGTTTTAATTTTAAATATCCTTCAAAATGTGTTGTTAGTCATCTGACTACTTCCTCCATCTTCTTTGGCCTCAATAACAAGATGGTGAATCCCAACAGGTGTAGACCCCTTGCATTGGTGATTCATAGCATTTAGTTTGCCACTAAGGCAGAGTACTATGAAAAGCTTCCCAATATACATCCAGGGATTTTGTGGTTCATGCTCTTATCATCAAGGTTGCAGACGCAACACATCCAAGATGACACCCATAGACTGCAACCTAAGTAGTAGGACAGTGGACTATGAAAACCACAGAACCCTGCTACATTCCATTCCACAGTCTGTTTTCAAGGTTTCAGGCCACGGACAATGGCATCCCACACCTATTGGAAAGCATGAACTCTTCATTAGATTTTTTTTTCTGAATTTGATGGAGGCCACTTGATGAACTGCCCACCAGGGCTGCAAATGTATGGTTGTCAGTGCTTTAAATGGGCCGGTACTCTCCGGTACTGAGTACCAGCACTTTTTTATTTTGAGGGGGAGAGTACCGGCACATCTCAAGAAAAACGTAATACTTTTAATTGGAGAGTACCAGCACTTCTCAGAAACAAGCAGGTACTCTGGTACAGAGTACCTGCACTTCTATTTTTCCATTTAAAGCACTGATGGTTGTCAAGGTTGTTGTGAGTTATGGACTGTGTAGTTAACAATAAAGAGGATTTGTTGGTAACCATAAAGTCACTTTATCTTTTTCTTTGAGAGAATGTCAAAGGCTTTTTTTTTAAACTTAGGTGAAGATGCCTCAACCAATCATAAGTATAACTTCACTTTCGCTGTATGCTTTTTTGTATTGTTCAGTTTTTCAATGATATAATAAATCAAACCTCTATGGAAGTATTCATTACCCCAAATGTGTTCAGTCAGCTTGGCCACAGGGAGAGCAGTCGACCTCTGCTGCACACAACCTACAACAGTGTGCAGTATGGGTTAGCCTCAGGGCCCTGTCGTGGGCACGTCCTGCAATCAACTCATCCTGTTTGTCCGACCCCCTTTTTGCATGCGTTTCAGCTTTGCACACCAGGGGTTGACTGCTGGACCTGGCCTTCAGAAGGGGCCTGCCACCATTGTGTCATGGGTAGCCAGTCTCCAGCATGCAACGCGTTTGGCTGTGCAGAGCTGGATTTGGCTACAGGGTGTAAACTATTGTCAGACCCTAAAATCTGCATGTCGTGGGCAGCCAACCACCACTACCCAATTCTCTTGGCCACGTAGGTTGTCCACAGAGCCTGGCCTTCAACCTGCCCCTACAAAAAATGTGCTACAGATGATCAGCCGCACAGTGCTCAATCAAAGTCCAGGCAAAGTCTGGGCTTGCTTCTGGGTCTGGCCTTCAACCAACCAGTGCTTCAATCTCACCCAGGGCAGTCAGGAGCTGCTGCACACAGCATTTGGCTGGGCACAGAAGGGGTTGTCTGAATACCTTTGCCTTGACAGGTGGTCCACAAGCTAACTGTCCAGATACTTCTAATCTTTTAAAGCTTTAATGCCCATCCAAACACAATTGTGTAATGATAATTCCCCACACACTTCTGAATAAATGTACATGAATCTAAGAAAAGGCAATTCCAAGAGTAAAATTCTGCTTTCATGCTAAGTTTAGTTTTATGGATTTACACAACTGCTCTTCCTTGGAAGTCTTGAATTCAAAGGAAGTTCTCTGGAACGGAAACCATTAATTCCCTTAGTCAGCATAGACAATTGTCTGTCCTCCCAGCAGGAGGAAAAACTAATGCTTGCACAGTGAAAGGCCAAGTTTCTTTTTTACAATAGAGGTTTGGCAGAAGTGAATGAACAGTATGTTCTTGTAGAGGAAAGATAACTATCACCATCTTGAATGAGATATGCGTGGAAGGGAGTATTACTAAAGAATATGGATTTTCTGGGGGAATGTTACTAGGAGTGGGTGCAGAGATTCCACAATCGCTGGCTAAGGCTCACAGTGAGGATAATACATCAAAATCACTTCCTTAGGTATTTCTATACCTGGAAGAATTTGTGAAGGAAGAAGAAGATTCATCATGGATACTGGGAAAAGAACACTGAGGGGCTGCTCTTTAAGGGTTAATTAGTGGGACACAAAACGCTGGAGGCTTCTTGTTCTGGAGAAAATAAAGCTGACCTATTGATTCTTGATCCTGGAAGAGTGCTTGCGGTGCTGTACCTGTTGCCTGGAGGCCAGCCATGAGGACATGCTGGCTTTAGGAGAAACCAGGAGGAACATTATCAGCATCAAGAGACTTTTGGTACTTCAGTCATTTTTTCAACTTTTGTAGAACTAAGGTTGACTTAGAGAGGTTAGTCCCTTGGCAGGCAAGATTCCAGTTTATTCCCTGTCTAAATTTTTTGCTGTGAAGAGGTAGCTTTAATAGGACTGCTTAGTGAACGCATGTGGTTTCATTGAGTCCTCCTTAGTTACAGCAGCCAGAATTACTCTCTGAATGCTTTTGAAACACAAAAATTGACAAAGTCCGAAGATAAATCTTGGCATCAGAGTGAGGCAAAAAGTTGCCACACAAGTGAAGCAGCCTTGCAGCTGAAAAATACTGCTTTATCCAACTCTGTTCTTTTGATGCCAAAACTAAAGGCTTCACTCGAAGCACAATGGCAATGCTGGAAGCAGTGGAGGACCAGAAAAGTAATAACGAAGCAAGAGAAAAGCTTTATCTAGTGTGACCTACAAAGCTTACCCAACCCCTTCTACATCAAGGTCGACCAGCAGCCTCACCCAGAATCTAGTCTATGGTGAACATTGACATTCAGAGACACACCGTGTTTTCATGGCAATTTTTAGCTTGAAAAATACTTTTCCCCCAACCGATTTCAGCCATTTTATGTATTATTTCTTATTATATTTTTCTAAAATGATTTGGGAAATGTATTGTACTGTGTTAATAACTTTATTGCTGTTTTCTACTGCTTGACCATGGCACATATTTTTTTTAAAAAACGTTTGCTTATTGTTCCATGGCTACCAAGGGTAAACATTCACTTAGGTCTGTGATATTGCCCAATCAGATTGTGTTGACTCAGAGGTTAAAGGCACTGACTCCCATGTTGATAATTACATTTCTCTTACACAGATAAATAGAGGACTTTATCAACTAAGTTATTTCAAATGCAGCTGTTCCTTCATCCTAAAAACCTCATGTAATCCATGCTCCCCTGTCCCGTAGAGACTAACTGACTCACCAAAGATGACTACATGTTTCAAATTGCCAATGGTTGGTTTATCATGCAACACAATGTGAATCTTTAAAAACCCTAGGGGTCATTTTTTTAACGTAGACCAGCAAGCAAATTTGCTTTGCTATGTTGCATGAAAGAGTCACAGAAGAAATGTGTCCTAAGCAGAAATCTGCCATAGCAACTAAGATCAGGCACATTTCTTCTTTCTTCTAGCACTGGCGAACTGTGTGCTGCCTCGTGCCAATGCAGGCAACTTTGCACCATGGCGCAAGGGTTCCTTCTTTACAGGCTGGATTGTTCTTGTGCAGGAAGGAATGCCTTCCTGCACAAAATAATTTTTAGAGGCAATTTCCTCTTTCTATAAGAGCTGCAGGGTACAGCACACATAGCAAAAAGGAAACGAGGACAAATAAAAAACATTTCTCCTTGTTATGTCTGCTTTCAGGGACGTGTAGTTTTTTTGATGCATTGCCAGGTGTACTGGCTTTAGTAAATTTGGAATAGGGTCATAATCCATGGGTGAATGCATGGGAACGTCCATGCTCTTCCGATAGATGGCCTCCCTAGGGAAAATTAATGACCTATGTAACCTATGCAGAAGTGTACTTAAAAGAGCGTATCTTTTATACATAGCAAAAAAACAACGCTTTTTTAACCGCACAGATGGTGACATATTTTTGCTAAGTGTGTGTAATTTATATCCACACTGTTTTTTATTTGATGCTAGACTTCATTTCAAATACAAGCTCAAAAAGTCTCCCAGTTGCATTCGAGTACTTGTATTAATTATAAGGCACGTGAATGGCACTTAATTGAATGCAACGCCACACATGTTTCTTCAGTATTCAGCACTGTATGTTATATGTGATTTACGGCAGCGTGTGCCAGAAACATATGCCATCTCAATGAATGGAGGCAAAATGAAATGCTGTGTTAAAACAGTAGGGGTTGAACTCTGAAGCTGCACCAGGCATCCGGCGTGTGTTCATCAGAAACATATGCAGACTTAGCAATGAGACCAGCTGTATGTGATCTGTTTTCAATAACGTGGCCTCAATGTACTTACAGCACATCTGCCCATGCTCCATTAATTTACATACCAATCGAAGCGCAATAGAAATAATAAGCTCCAAGCGGATTTGATTTCTTTCTTTGAAGCAGTAAAATGTGCTGTACGATTTCCTGCCCTCTCTATTAAGACGGTATGGTCTAAAGAATATCTTCTTCAATCTGACATAATTGGTTGTCCGAGGTCACTGTGAGCCTTGTCCCAGAGCAAGACTAATTCTTTGAAATTTCTTTTGAATGCCTAGACCTCTAGGGGCATATTTATACTCCGTTTGCGCCGAAATTGCGTCGTTTTTTTTGACGCAATTTCGACGCAAAACTAACGCAAACTAACGCCATATTTATACTATGGCGTTAGAGGCGAATAGCGCCAAAGTTCCCGGAATGTGCGTCATTTTTTAGCGTGAACCCCTTCCTTGCGTTAATGATATGCAAGGGAGGCGTTCCCGTCTAAAAAATGACTCCCAGGCCTTTACGTGGTATTTATACTCCCGGGCAAAAGAGACGCCCGGGAGTGGGCGTTGCTAAAAACGGCGCATTTGCGCCGCTTTTTAACGCCTGGGTCAGGCATGGCGTTAAGGGACAAGTGGGCTCAAAATGAGCCCACAGTGCCCTCCCCTGCCCCCAGGGACCCCCCCTGCCACCCTTGCCCACCCCAGGAGGACACCCAAGGCTGGAGGGACCCACCCCAGGTAAGTTCAGGTAAGTATTTTTTTTTTTTATTTTAATAATTTTTGGTGGCATAGGGGGGCCTGATTTGTGCCCCCCTACATGCCACTATGCCCAATGACCATGCCCAGGGGACAGAAGTCCCCTGGGCATGGCCATTGGGCAAGGGGGCATGACTCCTATCTTTACAATGATAGGAGTCATGTTGATGGGGGATGGGCGTCGAAAATAAATGGCGCAAGTCGGGTTAAGACGATTTTTTCGACGTAACCTGACTTGCCCCATTTTAAGACGCCCATGCGCCATTTTCCCCCTACGCCGGCGCTGTCTGGTCTACGTGGTTTTTTCCCACGCAAACCAGGCAGCGCCGGTCTGCTTGCGCCGTCTAACGCCATTCCATAAATACGGCGCCCGCATGGCGCTTCAGAATGGCGTTAGACGGCGCAAAACTTTTTGATGCTAAACTGCGTTAGCGCAGTTTAGCGTCAAAAAGTATAAATATGGGCCCTAATTTTCTATAAATAAAGGCCCGTATTTATACTCCTTTTGTGCCGAATTAGCGTCGTTTTTTTCGACGCAAATTCGGCGCAAAACTAACGCCATATTTATACTTTGGCGTTAGACGCGTCTAGCGCCAAAGTATTGGCAAATAGCGTCATTTTTTTGCGTGAACGCCTTCCTTGCGTTAATGAGATGCAAGGAAGGCGTTCCCGTCTAAAAAAATGACGGCGACGCAAATGTGTCGTATTTATACTCCCGGGCAAAAATCACGCCCGAGAGTTGGCGGGTCAAAAAACCCCGCATTTGCGCCACTATTTAACGCCTGGGTCAGGGTAGGCGTTAAGGGGCCTGTGGGCTCAAAATGAGCCCACAGGTGCCCTCCCCTGCCCCCAGGGACCCCCCCTGCCACCCCTGCCCACCCCAGGAGGACACCCAAGGATGGAGGGACCCACCCCAGGGACATTCAGGTAAGTTCAGGTAAGTATAATTTTTTATATTTTTTAATTTTTTTTTGGGTGGCATAGGGGGGCCTTATTTGTGCCCCCCTACATGCCACTATGCCCAATGACCATGCCCAGGGGACACAAGTCCCCTGGGCATGGCCATTGGGCAAGGGGGCATGACTCCTGTCTTTACTAAGACAGGAGTCATGAAATGGCGTCTGGGCGTCGTAAAAAAATGGCGCAAATCGGGTTGAGGCGATTTTTTTGCCTCAACCTGACTTGCCCCATTTTAAGACGCCCTAACGTCATTTTTGCCCAACGCCGGCGCTGCCTGGTCTACGTGGTTTTTTTCCACGCACACCAGGCAGCGCCGGTCTGCTTGCGCCGGCTAACGCCATTCCATAAATACGGCGCCCGCATGGCGCTTCAGAATGGCGTTAGACGGCGCTAAATTTTTTGACGCTAAACTGCGTTAGCGCAGTTTAGCATCAAAAAGTATAAATATGGGCCAAAGTACATTACCGAAGAAGTGCACTTTTGGTCAATTTGCCTGCAAGGAGTTGGTGAAATAAGGCTTAAAAATTAGAACTAAAATGAATTTATCTGAAAATGCGAAATCCACCCTAGGAAATACACCACATGAAACCAACTACAGCAGTAAACACACACAAATACAAAAGAAGCAAGATACTGTGCATGAGTGTGATTTATATAGAATGCTCTGCCCGCAATACCCGAATAAAACATCAAGCAACGCAAAACATGAAATGGCACACACATAATTCGAAGACAATATACATAAAAACTACTACCATAAGACAAACTTGATCAAACTTTTCTTTACATTTTACGCACTTAAAACAATAATATAAAACAAAACAACAGATGGAACCACGGGCAATGAAGGATAACTAATCTTAATTGTAATCATACAATTATGAGAAGCGAATGGAGCACAAAGTAAGCAGCAGCAGTGTCTCATACAGTGCTTCATTTGTGGTTGTTGTTTCTGGTGCTAAGCAGCGGCACCTACTTTTGAGGGCCGGTGCTTATTCTTCTGCCTCAAGCATTTGGTGCAGCAAAAGACACATATGGGAAAGACGGAGGACGGGAAAAATGAAAAAAGCATCACAAAGGGGGGAAGTAGAAAGCTGCAAGAGTGAGCTGAAGGGGCAGGGAGTGGCTTTAAATGGATTGAAGAGGCCCAAGGTGGCTTCAGGATTACACAGCAGTATTCCGTGTTCCTACATTTAATTGCAGCATCCCTGTGTTTAAGAGGAGGGCTTTGGGCACCGGCACAATTTTATTTATAAATTAAGCACTGGTCTCATATCTATGACTTTTGCAAATGTTTCCTTCTTTATATACTGTGGGTTGTCATTTGATCGAAAATGGCGGCTGAGGTCGGGGCAGGGCGGGGGGAATTGGGGACCTTGTGGTGGGGGACACAAAACAAAAACAGAAAAAAAAGCCTTACCTACTGCATCACTGAATCCCCAGACTCCAGGCTCCACTGCAGGCACAGAATCCCAGCCTGCCCTGTGGCCAACCCCAATGCTGCTCTCATGCCAGCAGCATGACAGCAGCATCAGGATTGGCCTGAGTGCACTCAATTTGCGCTCCCAGGCAGACTGGGAGCCTGTGCCTGCTGTCTCCAACCCGGCAACACAGCTCGGGTTGGAGACAGCTCAGTTTGCATACCTTTTTGGCCATCCTGAGAGGGCCGGTGTTAAACCTGACAGCCTTAGGATGTTCACCCCCAACTTTTTTCCTGCCTCCCTCCACTTTTGTGCCACTGTTGTAGCTGGTTTTAGGACTCTGCACACTTTACCACTGCTAAACAGTGCTGAAGTTCATCTGCCCTCTCCCTTAAAACATGGTAACATTGCTTCATACACAATTTGCATATTTGATCTACTTGTAAATCCCTAGTAAAGTGCACTACATGTGCCAAGGACCTTTAGATTGAATGCTACTAGTGGGCCTGGAGCACTGGTTGTTGCATCCACTTAAGTAGCTCCTTAACCATGTCTCAGGCCTGCCATTGCAAGGCCTGTGTGTGCAGTTTCACTGCCACTTCGACTTTGCATTTAAAAGTACTTGCAAAGCCTTAACCCCCCCTCCTTTTGCTACATATATGTCACCCCTAAGGTAAGCCCTAGTTAACCCATAGGCCAGGACACTGTGTAAGTAAAAGGCAGGACATACTGTATACTTGTGTGTTTTATATGTCCTGGTAGTGGAAAACTCCTAAATTAATTTTCCACTGCTGTGAGGCCTGCTCCTTTCATAGGCTAACATTAGGGCTAGCCTCATATACTGTTTGAGTGGTAGATTCTGATCAGAAAGCGGTAAACAGACTACTGCCTTGCTGTTGCCCTGCTGCCTTGCTGGCCCCTGGCTCTGCTGAGAAGTGCCCTCCAAGGGCTTGGATTGAGCTTGCCAACGGTTCCTGAAGTCTCAGGGCCAAAAAATACTTCTCCTCTTCAAAGGAACTCCTTGTGCCACAAAAATGGACACACAGCCTGCCTAGAGGTGAAAGAATCACTGCATCGCTGACAGAATGAGGCAGCCTGGCTCTCTGCGTGGAGATTGATGCAGCACTAGCGTTGAGACCAAAACTTCGACACACAGCCCAGCAGATTGACACAGCCTGACTTCCTGAATGAGGAATCGACACAGCACCTGAAGTGCAACAGAAACTCTGATGCATCGCCCACTGGATTGACACAGCACCTGTGACTTTGTGCTGCTCACCCAGGATTTCCACACATCGTCCCTGCGCATCAAAAGACCCCGCATCGCAGTAAGGATCCAAGACTGCACGCTGGAAATCGACGCAAAGCCCTTGAAACGTCGGAAGAATTGAGTGTGAATCTGTGTATGTTCGGAAACCCAATGCACACCTTCCTTTTTCCATGCATCTTCTCTTCTGCAGTCTCCGTGCATGTAATTTTGACGCATACCAAGGCCCATATTTATACTTTTTGACGCTAAACTGCGCTAACGCAGTTTAGCGTCAAAAAATTTTGCGCCATCTAACGCCATTCTGAAGCGCCATGCGGGCGCCGTATTTATGGAATGGCGTTAGCCGGCGCAAGCAGACCGGCGCTGCCTGGTTTGCATGGAAAAAAACCACGTACACCAGACAGCGCCGGCGTAGGGGGAAAATGGCATATGGGCGTCTTAAAATGGGGCAAGTCAGGTTACGTCGAAAAAATCGTCGTAACCCGACTTGCGCCATTTTTTTTCGACGCCCATCCCCCATCAACATGACTCCTATCATTGTAAAGATAGGAGTCATGCCCCCTTGCCCAATGGCCATGCCCATGGGACTTCTGTCCCCTGGGCATGGTCATTGGGCATAGTGGCATGTAGGGGGGCACAAATCAGGCCCCCCTATGCCACAAAAAATAAAAAAAAAAATACTTACCTGAACTTACCTTAATGTCCATGGGATGGGTTTTGAGCCCACTTGTCCCTTAACGCCATCCCTGACCCAGGCGTTAAAAAGCGGCGCAAATGCGCCGTTTTTGGCCACACCCACTCCCGGGCGTCTCTTTTGCCCGGGAGTATAAATACCACGTAAAGGCCTGGGAGTCATTTTTTAAGACGGGAACGCCTCCCTTGCATATCATTAACGCAAGGAAGGGGTTCACGCTAAAAAATGACGCACACTCCGGGCACTTTGGCGCCCGAAGCGTCTAACGCCACAGTATAAATATGGCGTTAGTTGGCGTTAGTTCTGCGTCGAATTTGCGTCGAAAAAAACGACGCAAATTCGGCGCAACCAGAGTATAAATATGGCCCCAAGTACTTTGTGCACACAAGAAACAATTGCAGATTTTTAAAGACTTAAGACACTACTTATCATTGCAAAGTGATATTTCAACTTGTGCTTATCAAAGCTTGATCATTTTGACCTTAATTTACTCTGATAAATGTATTGGATTTTTGTAAACATCTGTGGTGTATTCTTGTGGTGTTTTCACTTTGTTATTGCATGATTTATTGCACACATACTTTACACAATGCCTCCTAAGTTAAGCCTGACTGCTCAGTGCCAAGCTACCAGTGGGTGGGAAGAGGATAATTTGGATTGTGTGTGATTTACCCTGACTAGGATTGTGGTCCCTACTTGCCAACTAGAGACCCCATTTATAACAATAAGTTACAGTGAACTGTGAAAGGGGATTTGGGAGGAATCCAAAAAGGCAAAGGGATAGTTATAGCAAAGGTAAGCAGGGCCGGCTCTAGGGTGGTGTGACTGGTGCCACCGCCACGGGTGCTGAATTTGGGAGGTGGCACCGTGTTTTGGAAGTACAATATAGTTTTAAAAGCCCCTACTGCAGCACTCCTTGTCTCTAGCAACTTTCAGGCAACATCAAAAATGTCAAGCTATCTCTGGTAATTAATGTTCTGCTTGGAGAGAGTTCAGATGTTTTCTCTAGGGGACATTATATGGTAGAGCACAGGTTTAATATGTCTGCTACAAAGAGAGTTCATTTTGTTACTTCCAGTTTTTAAGTTAAAATCCTAATATAGAACAGTCAACTGTTAACTGTCAGCAAAGAACTGCATGCATTCTGGAAGGTAAAGATTAGATTGTTATTACATTTTCCCAATTCCTTCCCTATCCTAATATTACAAAAAGGGTTTGATTGGGTATAAATCAATTCTTATTATTAGAGAGAACCCCAACCATAGTGTTACATTTTGAATTCTGAGTTTGTGCTTCTCCAGACCAAGCACTATACTGCTTACAAGTATGGATGATGTGTCTCCTACTCTGTGCATTCCACTGTCTTATGTAAAATTTCTTATACACTGATTTTTACATGTATGATTGATTGTCTCTGTGTAATGTGTGTGCAATTTAAAGTGCTCTGACACTCCATAATGGAATGAACAGTGCTACAAAACTGATATAATGCATCTGAGAGAGTGAGTGGCTATGGAGACTTGAGGAGGGTATTAGTGAGGGAATCTGTGGCATAGGTGTTCCCTGGGGGTTCTACTAAACATTGTCCCACAGGGCGCCACTAGTGCTAAGACTGACCCTGAAGCTAAGAGTGTGAACAACAGAATGATGGAAAAACAGAATAGTGGGTGGAATTGGTATGGAGACAGGAGGAGAAAAAACAGAATAGCACAAGAGTAACAAAGAAGGCCAGGTATCCCTGTATCACAGGGAGTGGGGGGGGTAATAAGTGCTAGTTAACCTTAATGGGTAGCATGAATGCATGCAATAAAGACAGTACCTGCTCTGACATTAAAGGAGTTTCCTTATATTACTAGGGCCTGGTTTAGAGTTTGGCAGATGGGTACTTGGTCAGAAACATGAAAAATATCTTGTCCGCTTTATTACATGTACATTATCTCCTAATGTACTTGTAGCAAGGTGAAAGGTATTTCCGTTTTTTGTGAATGAGTACCCCTCCAACAAACTCTAAATCAGGTCCTTAGTGTTTCACAGCTCAATAGCTACCCAAGTGTGACAACCACAATAGCTGAACCCTTTAAGTTCAACACCCACCTACATGCAATGGAGCACAACTGCAACAACTGACTATGTGAAGTCCAGCTCATCTGAGATCCTAACAACAGGCTTTGGGTATGAGTCCAGTCATATGCATTGAGCATGAAATTGCACTTCACAGGAACCAATTCTTGAAGTAAAGATGACCATTTGTGATGTGAATAGAACCTTGGGACAAAATCATTGAATGTCCCAGCTTGAGTAAAACAGCAGCAGAAAACAATTAAGGCTCATGCAGAGGAGATGTGATTGCTACAAGAAGTTAGAGAAGTGAAATATCAGAACGTAAGTATCAATTCAAAATGTAGGGTTCACTCGATAAAACTTGAGTTTAACAGTGGAACAATGCAACATACTTCCTGGTGTGGCATGAATACAATTGGAGCTCTATCATGTATGAATGGAGGGCCTAAACATTGATTCAATGTGAAGGATGGTCCTAAAGGGAGATAAAAGTGAATGACATATCAAAAGTCACACCCAGAAAGTATAATGAGCTCCGTGGTTCAGGAGTCCAATCTTTGTATACTGAAGTCAATCAATGCATGTTCAGGCAAGTTAGGGAGTTAGAGTTTCTCAAGCCCCCGTCACCTATAGGCCCTGATTTACTGATTCGTTTTCATGCAATGCATTGCAACAACCAACAACCATATTTGCCGTGCTGCACTAGATTCGTGACCCCTCGTGATCTCGTGCTGAGAACTGATTGGCTGACTACACTTCAACAAGGAAGTGTTGCGAGCCATCTTGGGACTCTGAAGCTGAGTCCCACAAAAAATGTAAAAGAGTATACAAGGGGCAGGGAACAGACACCCTGACTTCTTAGCTCTGATGGTGGGGTCACAGAGGGACCCCCCAGGGCTAAAAAACATTTTTATTTAAAAGTTTCTCTGTGATTCACAACTGATCCACTGAAAATGTTTTAAAAAATGAAGCACGGTCTCCTGTGTTTCATTTTTTTAAGCCCCTGGGTGGGCCAAGTCCTGGGGTCATATGTTTTTGGGATTTCTGGGGACTGTCTGGTCTCCCTGGGGCTAAATGAAACTGGCATGGGGAGGCCCGATGGCTTCCCCCACAGCCATGGGGACCACCAGCTCCCCAGGGTGATTAATCTTCTATGAGCAGGGGGGATGCATGGACCACCACTCGCAGGGGAAGAAATGTATTGTAAAGTGGGGAAGGCCAGATGGCCTCCCCCACCACCCAGGGGACTACCACCTCTCCAAGGCTATATAAAATAAATAGGGGGGTGTCTGGCCTCTCCCACTGCCGCAAGGACCACCACCTCCCGGGGCATAATTAGTATTTAGTGCAGTGGGCCCTGTGGTCCCCCTCTGACCCAGGGATCACCACCTCCCCAGGACATGGATGAAAAATAGTGAAGGGGGTCCATTTCAGACCCCCTTAGGCCCTGGGGACCACTACCTCAAATGTAGTTTGCAACACCCCCTTTTTCTCACCCCCCGGATGGATCACACCAAACCTTTCCAGACAGCAGCTGACCAGACTGACAATTTGTTTGGGAAAGTTTAATTAAGATTCATGAAGCGGCACCAAAGATATAGGCACGTAAAAAATCACTTTTTAAATCCAAAACTAGGTAATATACATACATATATATATATTTACGAAACACACCACAGCATGGCCAATATAGTCTTTAATTTTTATGCTGCAGAAACATACAACTCTGTATTATGAAAATTAAAGACTTGCTCAGCCATGTTGTGTTGTGTTGAAATGGGAGTTTTGTGATTACTCACCTCAGATGATGGGCTCTGTAGGGGTTCATTTACCTCCCATTAAATCCTACTGTGCTGCCTGAATTAAATCAGGCAGCACAGCAGGAGAGACTTTTAAACACAACTCTGTCCATGGTGTCATGAGAGGGCTGGTGTGAACGTGAGGCTTTTGATTACAGTGATAAATGTGTGTGCTCACTCGACCCTCTCTCAAAACTGGAACATTTATCTGTTTTCATTAAAAGCGTTGGTACGCCAAGTCGTTAAAAAACCGGACTGTCTGGGCAAATCTGGGATGTCTGGTCACACTACATCACTGGTCAATGTGTTTAAATCATATATGTGCTTAGTTTTTCTTATAAATATCAGACTTTCTTTTTTTCTGTTGCCCATGTGCATCTGACTGATACCCAAGTTATTATCAAAACACTCCTGTGCAGAAGTGTATACCTGGGTTAATACAAATGTGCCATGAATATGGCTGGGGTATGCATCCAGCACTTCCTTTGTCTTCAGGCGTGCTCGGGGTAGGAGTTCCTCTCAGTACTTGTGACCCTCCCTGTATTTCCTGTTGTTTATATCCACTGTGCTGTGTATGGCATGGGGTGATACCCTTCCAGATTTGTCTTTGCATTGATCACCTGATTGCTCCGCCCACCATATTGCTAAGTATATATTTGGAAGACCCCATGAAATATGAAAATTATGATTCCTCACTTCACATTCCTCAGCCATTTTTTGGGGTGGTGAAATAAAAAAAACAGCAGGAAGGAAGAGTTTTGCACTGTGATCAATGCATTGCTCAGGAATTGCTTGCTTCCTGTTCCTCTATGTGATTTCCTGTTTGTTGTGATTGGCAGAGATTAAAACTCCTAATGTGGAGATCTTTTCCCTTGCAGTAGTGTTCCCCACCTACAGAGTGAAGTCAGAGAAATCCAGTATAGAAGTGCAATTCAATAATAAAAAAAAACGTAAAGGAAAAGGGAAATATATGCCTGTACAATAAAACTATTGTTTTTTAACTAATGTTGAGGTTTTGTATTATTTTTGTGTTGACAATTCATGTTTGCACTTCAGGATAGATTTAATTATCTAATCTGACTTAAAGATTGATTGATTGATTTAGTCACACTTGCTTGCTAGCCACATGTCACCAAAATCCCCAAGGGACCAACTAAGGTTCAAGAAGTAATGGCCAGAAGATGTTGCTGATTTGTATGCTTCCAGGAAACACAGCATACACATCTGTAAAACAATTCTGTTGCATGCGATCAAAGCTTTGTTGCAACATGTATTTTATTTTAAAAAAAAGAAGAGAATAAAAAACATGTTTAGATATTTAAAAATGTTTTTCCATTTGTTTTCATGTTTTCGTATTTTTCCTGTCTGGTGTCAATACTTTCTTCCATTGATTTCTGTGGGTATAATTTGCAGTACTCATTCCTGGCCATGTTTAGTGCTTGACGTACTCCAGGTCTTGCCTATTTTGTTCTACTGATTTTTTGTGAACATCAATTGCTTATATTTTGTGGGGTTGGGGGTGTTTCAGTATTTCCATGTCCCTTGCTAAACCTCTCTTTAGAATTTGCTGAACCCTACCCATTTTTCATATATATGTACCCTTTTTCAAATCGCTCACTTTCTCCCTTCCACCTTTACCACAAAATGTACAGCTCCATGTGCATATAGCTTCAAATTGCTGGTGGAGTGCTCTGTAAAAAAGAGATGGACATGATTAGGCAGAGAACTCAGCCTAGATATTAGTGAATAGCATTTGTGAGTATATAAAGTAGCCATATTGAAGTACTATTTGCTATACTCAAGAATCCTATCTAGAATAGGACCCTTTGCTCTGGATACTAAAAGAAAACTCCTGAGAAAAGTACAAACTGATGGTCTAAATGTTTTCATATCATCAAAACCAGTCACTTTTTTGGGGTAGCATTCCACTCAATTATTCTATGGTCCCTAAGAGGAGGACCAATATTGGTGCTCATTTGTCATATAAAGCACATCAGTGCCTGTGCTTAAAATAATAGTCCCATGTTTGAATCCTGATGGGCTCACTCAAACTTTCATCCTTCTTAAGTTGATAAAATGAGTATGATTGATTTAAGTAGCAATAAACACCTATAATCTATATCAATAAACCACTTTAGTAGTGAGATCTCCCTATAGTAGAGGATAGGGTAAAGTTAAATAGTTGGTAAAAGGTAAAAAAAAAAGATAAATATTAATGTGCATTGATTTTACAAATGTATCTTTAAAGTACAACAAAACAAAACTATGTGACAGCAATATAAACCTAATTTTGAGTTAAAATCTATTTATATGTTTATAATTTTAAAATGAGTTTCTTTAATTTAATAATAGTTCATATGGATTTTTTTAAAGTCCCTGACCTTCTATGTTAGTGTGTGGCAATATTAGGCCTGGACAGAGATTATGGAGTCAGACTTTGCGGAATTTCATGGAGTTAAAAAAAATTAATTGTGGAATTCCGTGGAGGCGGAGTTCCATGACCTGCGGAGTCCTGAATGCACCTGATCACAGAAGCATTATTTGTTGTGTCAATATTGTTTACTTTACAGGTATGGAAAAATCTATATTTTAAACTTGGTTATTTGTACATCATATTTTTGTATCATGGTATTTTGCGTTCTTTACTTACTGACCCCTGGGCACTTCACAGACTGACTCCTTTACAGCAACAGGAGTATTGTCCGTGGCCAAATATGGTGTGATATTTGATTAGAATGACTTTAAACATTTAAGAAAGCTTGTCAAGACTCCTACTGCAGCATCTTCAGTAAAATAGAGTGACCAATGACATCAGTGACATCAAACGCAATCAAAAACAACCAGAATTGTGCTTGACTGCTTCTATTTGATCTTCTTTAATGGCTGTCATCCATTCATCAAGGCCATCTCCATTCTGTCTTAAGTCTATGATAGAAATCACTTAGCCAGGGATCAGTGACAGAATATCCGAAACATAAATAGCTTGTGGACTCAATATTGTGTAAAAAATATCAAGAACCAAACATTGAGAAGGTAAGTCCAAATAGATAAGTGTTTGGCCAGTTTTTTGGTGAAGTGATTATTTTCAGCCAGTGGCTGCCAGTGTGGGCACACCAGCACTCATCTTGCCCATCCTGCGGGCACTAGTCTGCTGGGACACTGTCCATGCACAGAAGGAAGACAAGTGTCAATCTAGTAAAATCATGGCTGCATCTGCCTGGTGACATGATATCACACACAAACATTCAGACATTTTGTTGTGCAGCATGGGTGACGTTTATTGTGGACATCACTGCATGCAATGATTGTCACTCATCCCATGCTCTTACTCTTGCAGCATAGTTGTCAGTGGCCATGTCATTGGTTGGTCGCATGCTTAGGTGCGCACAGTAATGCTAGAAGAATTATTTTGAACCTGCCTTCCTTGGTAGAGAAGAGCTGGCCTGGACCCTCAGAGCAGCTACCAGAATTAACTCCTGCCCTGACCACTGTGCCCAGAGTGTGGACAGCAGCTTTACTTGGAAGTCATGCAATTCAGCAAGACAGCTAGCTGCTCTGCATTGTGTGACAGGGAGAGAGGAGAAAAGTGCTGTATCTATTAAACTATGATGCATTTCTGCTCTTGCCCTGAGCTCACCCTTGCGCTATGTTCCAAGGGTACTTGCATTACGGGTAGGATTGTTTTAGTTCAGGAAGTGATACCTTACTACACAAACACAATCCTTTGAGGTATTTTATGTGTGCTATAGTTTTGCTTCACTAAGGGTCGAGCTAAAACACTCAGGCACTGACAAAAATCTCTGGAACATGCTTCCAAGACATTTATTATTTCACTACGCAAGGTTTGTAAAAGTAGATTAGCATGCTTGAAAGCACACGTTTAAAAATGGTCGCAGCAATGAAATGAAAACATGTAAAAATGATTCTCCACTGCAATATACACAGCAAATAAATGTATCTGCATTATAATGCAAAGCAAATATTGAATTAAAAAATATGAATCACCAAGAGGCAAGTGCATCACTGCTTCATCTCCCTCCTACTCAGCATCATATTGTCAGATCCCAGAATTGATCGAAGAGAGAGAGATCAATTTCCCCCACGGGAAGGATGACATACTCCATCGTCCTGGATATGCCTGAGATCTGCAAACACTCTCTGTCCCCGGTCCATCTGGTCTCGGCCTCTTATACTTTGAACAAACAAGAAAGGAAAAATTTAGAACCTCCCTCTCCCTGCAGAAGTTTATTTATTCAAAAAATGCTGATTGCTTTAGGCCAGCTTTAAAAATAACACGTCGGGACATGGCCACAACCCCAAGGTGTCAATTCAAAACAAGACGATTCCCTGCCGACTGAGTACATTCTTACTAGCCTAAGCCCGTGGTGAAAAAGAACATGAAAAATAAAAACATGTGCACAGTACAACGTGGAAAAGTACGTGCAGCTTTTAACGTGGCAGTGACTAATGCTAAAATAAAGTCAATAGGCCAAATTAAGCTGGTGGTCACTAATGTGACGGTGTGCTGCTAGGCCAAGTGCAACATGCAGTCAGTGGTCAAAACTCACATATCATAACAGCTACATATGCCATTTTGAGACAATGTGTGATACACATACCATTCTGACACAATCCGAGGTTACTTGGAAGGCATACCATTTTGACACAATCCAAGGCTCACCACTTTTAGTAAATCTTGGATTGCCTCGGAATCCATTGGTGGATGCACGGTAACACCTATGCTCAACCCATGGAACACCTTCTCAATGCAGGGTAATACAAGGCAGCAATTTGTGCTGCTTTGTGTTACTCTGGATTTTACCAAGTCGCGTAGAGCCACGCTAGGTGGCTTTTCATGGCTTAGTAAATCCCATTTAAGCGTTTGTGTTGTCTTGCGACTCTTTGCATGATGCATGGGCAATGCAATCCCTTAGACAATCTGACCTTACGAAGCCCGCATCCCTACCTCTGCTACATAAGTAAATCAGGTGCAGTGTTTTCAGTTTTGCAGTTGATGGCAGTTGGCACTTCATTACTGGGTCCCAGCAGTAATTAAACACGGACATAAAAAGAGGTCTCTTCATACTATAACCATTTCCATTTTTTAAGTTTCTGCATACTTTTGTTTTAAAAACATTTAAGAATAGTCTATACATTAATAACAGTGATTGGTGTGTTTTTTCTTGTGTTTGTTATTTTCAGTTTAGACTTCACAGCAAAAAATGCTGGATTTGCCTGATAGTTCCACCTCAGTTTATATCTACATGACATTTGTTTTTGTTTGTCCTCTCAGTCTCCCTCTTGCAAAAGGAGAGTGCAAATACAACGGAAAGGTGTAAGGATTTGAAGCATGAAACACACCAGCTGAGGGAATTCAAAAACAGAGATATGGAGAATAAAAAGGCTTAGGTGATATAGGGGGTCATTTCGACCTCGGCAGTCCTTTGACAAGACCGCCGAGGGACTGCCGTGCTGAAGACCGCCAGTGGTGGCGGTTTTCCGCTCAGTGTATTATGACTGCTGGCAGCCCTCCGTCCTTTTCCGCACGGAGAGCAGCCAGCAGCCATACTGGCGGGCGGCAGGGAAGTGGAGGTTGCTCGACCTCCACCTCCACGTCCACGTCCACAGAACACCGCCCATCGAATCCCGTTCTGTGATTCGGCGTGGCGGTGTTCTGTTGACAGTGTGGTGGCAGCGGAGCAGCCCCCATGGATCCCGTCCCCTCCTGGAGGATCAACGGACCAGGTAAGTTGATTGTCTGTTAGGGGAGGGTGGTGTTGTGTGTGTGCATGGGGGTGTGCGTGTGTGTATGTAGAGGGGGTGTGTGAGTGCGTGTATGCATGCGGGGGTGTTGTGTGTTTGGAAATGAGTGCGTGTCTGTCTGTATGAATGTCTGTATGGATGTGTGCATGTATGTCTGAATGTGGGTGTGTGCGTATGACTGTGTGTGTGGCTGTTGGCATGTGTGTTGGTGTGTGTGCGGGTATGTGTGTTGGTGGTGCCTGCGTTCGTGTTGGGTGTGAATGTGTAATGTAATGTTGGGGGTAGGGGTAGGGAGGGGGGTCCTGCCACCTTTGGGGGTGGCAGGGGTGGTGGGGGGTGTAGGGGAAGGACTCGGGTGGGGGTGGGGGAGACCCCTATCAGTGCCAGGGAAGGAATTCCCTGACACTGATAGTGCTCACCGCCATGGATTTCATGGCGGTTCCAAACCCCATGAAATCCATGGCAGTCAGCTGGGTCATGATACCGCCTGCGGTATTGTGACGACCGCCGGGCTGGAGACCCAGGTCTCCAGCCCAGCAGTCGTCTCCGCCCTGACGGTCGGATTGGAGAAGTGGCAGATGACCATGGCGGTTACCGCCAGCCTGTTGGCGGTAGGACCGCTGCTTCTCCGCCAACCGCCAGGGTTGTAATGAGGGGCTTAATGCCTAAAAAACAGTCATGTAAAGGGAAAAACATGAGTAATTGAAATCATCAATGTTTTTGGCCACACCAATAATTACATAGATCATGGTGCTTATTTATAAGAGTCTTGCATTGCAGTTGTGTTATTATTTTTGACAATAAATCGTACGACTCTTAATGGAGCATGTTAGAAAGGCACCACCTGTACTCACCAAAATCACATGCTAAATTGAGTGAACAATCCAAAGACTGCCATTGTTTATTCAGTACAGCAACAAAGTCAGTGGTTCCACTGGGACATATGTATGTGTGAGTGTGAAACAGGATGACACTGGCACAGCCTATCTAGGGATGTTCAAAAGGGCACATATAAGATCTACACACAACCACTTTGCACATGCAGTGAGTGTATATAATCTACAGTGGCAATTAACCTCTTGATAGAACTATCAAAGTAAGTTACTGCCCAAATATTATTTTTTGCATTTGAAGTGTCCAAAGTATCATACACGTGCATCTTTTGCTATGACTCAGAGAACTAGATGAGACGTGGAATAAAATTATCAAATACATATGTAGTAACTATTGGCAAATATTGGTGGAAATGGGTAAGAGTCATTCAGTACACTTAACAACACGTACAGGAATATAGGTGTCACAATCACAATAATCCTTGACTGAAACTTGTTTTTTTCTATTTTCAGCTGACCAAGGATATGGGCTTCAGCCATGGGTCATGACCTCAATTGGACATCCCCACTCAGAGGCTAAACGGCAGTACAATCAGGCACTGGGCAAGACCAGAGGCATTTTCGAGAGAATGATTGGTGTACTGAAGTCCTGCTTCTGCTGCTTGGGCATGTCGGGGGAGATTGCTAAATCTGGTGTGCAAAATAATACTTTTATATAGCATCCTACACAATATATGTGTACAGATAAATGGGCCATGGAACATTAACAATGAGAAGCAGGAAGCAATGGAGAAGGATTTGAACGAGGACAGAGGAGAGATAGAAAAAAACAATTGCTGGGAGAAATTGATGATACCACATTGTAAAGAGTTTATTTTGTAATTTTTCTTTCACTGGTTGGACTAAATCTCAGAACAGAAATTATTTTGTGAAGTGTAATTAAATCCTTGTTTTTGCAATTTTATGTCACCGTAAAGATCAAAGTATCACCTCATAGCTCCTCAACATGTTACAGACAAGTAACAATAATGTTATCAGAGCCATTGATCTACATGTGGCCACGGGTTTCCTCATTCAGACCAACTCTACAGCATTGCCATGTGATGCAGTGCCCTGCAGTTAAGGGACAGGCCAGGCATGCCACATATCAACATCCAAATTTGTCAGTCCAGCCATGTCCTAAGGCACTTGAGCAGTGTAGTGCTGCATGGATGGCAGTCTTGCTGTATTCTGCATCACACAGTGTGTTTTAGATGCCACTCCTTGAGTACTGGAACACAAACCACCTAAAATGACCATACCTGAAACAATCAAATCAGTGTAGTGTGTCTCACAAATATAATAGCATGTACAATGTCAGCACTTTGCTGGAGACATTGTTGTAGCATGTACCTTTACAGGTCATGAATGACAGTTGTCATGGACAATGGCCAAGTATGATTTGCACAAGATGTTATTGAGTTGTTACAGAATGCATACATGCATGTCTGGGGTTCCTCAAAACATAACACATGTGACTCAATTCCTGGCCTAATTGTCATACATACCACTTCAGGCCACAATGATCAATAAACACAACTCATAGGCCTTGCACAGTCATGAGATAGGGTTCAAAGTCTGGTAACACAACAATATGAGCATATGATATTACATTGGGAGAAATTACCCAGAGCGATATGATAATGGAGATATGTTTAGAAAACATCACAGCAGGATACAGAGATGTCAGGAGTGGGATCTGTCCATGTGCAAAGTATGTCAAAATGTATGTTTACACACATACAATCATTAAACATTATTTGATGGAGGAAATAGGCTTAACATCTGTCTAAAATAGTATACCCATGCCCAGAGTGTACAAGTGCAAAGTAGAGGTGATCACTAATCATGGATGATCGCAATGGAGAAATGGTATTTGAGTGTGTGCCATTACATTGGCCTGTTTCAGGGAATGCTACCTTTTTGGACCAGGAGGGCTACACAAACCCTGGCCCACAGAGCAGATATGCTGCAAATGCCTATAACAGGAGTGAGACAGAGGTCATGTTTGTTTGGCATAATGATATACACTGCTCATCAGTAGTGTACCTGACCATGTGTCCCTGGCTCATTGCTGTGAGTTCTATTGTCTCCCACCTCTATTCAAAAGTAATGTTGCAGTGGGTCACTCTTACCCCTGCTGAACATCATCTCAATGAACAGATTTGTGTGTGGTAACACCATGTGCTGAACACAAGTGTCTGTGCAAGACATACACAACCAGTCTAGCACTGTGGAACAGTGGGCATATCCTGAGACTGTGTGTGCTGCAAGAGTGTGTTCTCCTTCTGACATCCAAGCACAGCTCCAAGAGAGTATAGATCCACACATTGAAAGCTGACTGAGTGTGTGGTGTGTGTGCTGTACGTCCAAATTTTGGTTTACGCCAGACACATTTGCATCATTGTTGAGTTCCACCAACATCCTGTGATAGTAAACAGAGGTGCATTGAATGTGCACGGCCACACAATGCAGCACTTATATTCTCACTAATGCATGGGTGTGTGTAAAAGGACACTGCAAGTAATGTGCTATCCATACTAGCATCTACGCAGGCACACTTTCACCATGGTGCAGGGATTCAAATATCACATACAGTAATATATGTGTACATGAAGATGCATCCTCTTGCTAATAGTAATATCCTTTCAGCCTCGTTCCACTATCTATGAGTTAAGCAGAACCCAGTTCACAAGGAGAAAATAAGTACCTAGGAGATTTGTAGGTACAAGACGTTGTAATTTCGCACCTGAAAATGTATTACTTACTGGCGCATTTCCCAATGTATGTGGTATGGTATGTTTCACTAGCAGGCAGGTCACTCCCCGCTCCGCCGCCCAGCACCACCACCTCACCATTCCGTTCCTATTATCTCTCCCTGCTCCATTCCACTTCCACAGCCGCTGAGTCCCCTGCAGCCCCTCCCGCCTCCCTCCTCCACCTCACTGTTCCGTTCCTTTGTCTCTACCTTCTTCATTCCACTTCCCCAGCCGCTGCATCCCCTGCGGCCCCTCCCTCCTCCACCTCACCGTTCCTTTGTCTCTCCTTGCTCCATTCCACTTCCCCAATGCTGCGTCCCCTGCGGCCCCTCCCACCTCCCTACTCCACATCACTGTTCCGTTCCTTTGTCTCTCTCTGCTTCATTCCACTTCCCCAGCCGCTGAATCCCCTGTGGTCCCGCCTCCCTCCTCCACCTCACCGTTCCCTTCCTTTGTCTCTCCCTGCTCCATTCCACTTCCCCAGCCGCTGCATCCCCTGCGGCCCCTCCCGCCTCTCTCCTCCACCTCTCCTCTGTTTCTTTCTTTTTTCCCGCCGCTGCCTTCCCCCACCCCCCAGCCTTCCCATTCATCCAGCCCTCCCTCCTCCTAGCTGGCACTCCCTCCCTCCCCCCTTTTATGGAAGCCGTGGCACCGATGCGCCACTGACGCGCCGAAGGTGCGCCAAAGGCAAGCAGTCTGTGCCCGACCGTGCCAAGACTGCGCCCAGCGACCGCGCCCAGCGCCAGTCCCCCTGGCCCTCGCAGACAAGCCTAGTCCCCCCTCATCCTCCACTCACTCAACCCAGGCCCTCGCCCCACCTACACCCTTTCCAGCCCCACACACACTCATGGACCCTTCACTTGCCACAACTGTCATTTTTCCTGCTCCTCCTCCCTCACACCACACACCAACCACAGCGATCCACCCAACTACACACACAACACCCCCAACGCAACACACACTGGCTCTGCCCCCACCCCCACAACCCAGCCCCGCAGCACACCACCCCACAACCAGAACACACCCCGCAACAACACCCTCATGCACCACACCAATGCCACCCACCACAACTGCCTCAAATGCCTGCTCCTCAAAACCCGCTCCTTTCACAAACATGCCATAGAACTCTGGGACCTCATCACATCACACTCACCCAACATCGCCTTCCTCACGGAAACATGGACCAACCCCTCCTCGGAACCCGACATAGCCATCGCTACCCCAAGGGATACCACTTCCAACGCAAAGACCGCCTCAACAGGCCAGGGGGTGGCATCGCCATCCTACACAGGGACACCATCAAAGTCACCACCAGCTCCCAAGACACTACTGACAACACAGAACACATGCACTTCCTAATCCACATTAACAACAACTCCACCCTCAGAGGTACACTAATCTACAGACCACCAGAACCACGCCCCGCCTTCTACGATACCATCGCCGACACCATCAGCTCGCACGCCCTCACCTCCACAGACTACATCCTCCTCGTGATTTCAACTTTCACTTGGAGAACCTACAAGACCACAACTCATCATCCCTCATAGACCACCTCACCAACCTTGGGCTCAAACAATTAGTCACCGCACCCACCCACTCAGCAGGACACACGCTCAATGCAATTTTCACCTCAAGCCAACACATAGCCTACACCCACACCACCAAACTCAAGAGGTGTGCACCATAATACCCTGATCGACCTGGCCCAATTTAACAGCAAAAACAACTTGTTTGGTATGGTGGTGATCACCAGGAGAGCAGGGTCACTCCAGAAGAGCGGGGTCACAACAAACATTTTCACCAGGTACGATGGAAGCTGCAGGAGGAACGCAGCCTACCCCCAAGAAGTTATCAACTGTCCCCACTCTCAATTGCAGGGGACATGGACATGATACCCCTCAAGGGTTTCAATGTGTTGTCAAGCCAGTCACAGGTGGAACTTTTGTTTCAGCGTGATGGAACTGCACACTCTATGGTTGAAGATCATGGCAACAGTCCTTGTGGCCTGAATGGTGATAACTACAGATTGTTACAATGAAGAACACCCTCTGAGGGTGAAAGGCTGTAATTGCATGTGTTGTTACAGAAATTGAGGCCCATATTTATACTTTTTGACGCTAAACTGCGCTAACGCAGTTTAGCGTCAAAAAATTTAGCGCCATCTAACGCCATTCTGAAGCGCCATGCGGGCGCCGTATTTATGGAATGGCGTTAGCCGGCGCAAGCAGACCGGCGCTGCCTGGTGTGCGTGGAAAAAAACCACGTAGACCAGGCAGCGCCGGCGTTGGGCAAAAATGACGTTAGGGCGTCTTAAAATGGGGCAAGTCAGGTTGAGGCAAAAAAATCGCCTCAACCCGATTTGCGCCATTTTTTTACGACGCCCAGACGCCATTTCATGACTCCTGTCTTAGTAAAGACAGGAGTCATGCCCCCTTGCCCAATGGCCATGCCCAGGGGACTTGTGTCCCCTGGGCATGGTCATTGGGCATAGTGGCATGTAGGGGGGCACAAATAAGGCCCCCCTATGCCACCCAAAAAAATTTAAAAAATATAAAAAATTATACTTACCTGAACTTACCTGAATGTCCCTGGGGTGGGTCCCTCCATCCTTGGGTGTCCTCCTGGGGTGGGCAGGGGTGGCAGGGGGGGTCCCTGGGGGCAGGGGAGGGCACCTGTGGGCTCATTTTGAGCCCACAGGCCCCTTAACGCCTACCCTGACCCAGGCGTTAAATAGTGGCGCAAATGCGGGGTTTTTTGACCCGCCAACTCCCGGGCGTGATTTTTGCCCGGGAGTATAAATACGACGCATTTGCGTCGCCGTCATTTTTTTAGACGGGAACGCCTTCCTTGCATCTCATTAACGCAAGGAAGGCGTTCACGCAAAAAAATGACGCTATTTGCCAATACTTTGGCGCTAGACGCGTCTAACGCCAAAGTATAAATATGGCGTTAGTTTTGCGCCGAATTTGCGTCGAAAAAAACGACGCAAATTCGGCGCAAACGGAGTATAAATACGGGCCTGAGTCCTTTAAGGACTATGGTTAAAGTGCAGTACCCTGTGCTGAATATGCTTACAAATGTATGGCTACAGCGATGTGGCCAATGATATGACATGTGTAGGGTCATATAAAAAGACACCCTCTGGAGTGAAAGATGATATTACATAATGTTTGACAACCAAGAGATATTCTTTAGTGACTGTGTCAACTGTGCATCATTTTTATGTTGAATGCTTTAATGTGGAATATAATGAACCTTTGCCAGCACCTTTTAGGGTTGTGGTTAGACAGCTGAGTGTAATCATAACAGCACAAATCACTCCAACGTACCTATACATGTTTCTTGTTTATGCTTATTTGAGTAATGAGACTGACAGCCACTAGTGATCAAAGCAGTATTATGTGCCCTCACCCCAAGTTACATCGAAGTTTTGAATTGGAATACAAGTGAATGTTTTGCTATGTGGGTTGTTGGGTTAGATCTCCTTTTGGGAGAGGCAAGAATGATTATGCAATGTCATCCAAAAATAATTCCATCAGCTTGTGTATACTTGTAAATTACTGCAGAGTATAGAATAGTGTGTGTGTAATAAATGTAGTTTTACATTAGCAAAAGGAAAAGCACAGACCGGACAATAATTTATTGAGTGTTATTCTTGTGTGCTTGTGAAGGGTGATTATCAGCCCATACTACCTTGAGTAAGCCTTGGACTGCTCTGCAACTCTACCCTGTGACAGTCAAGTGCTACAATGGGGTGTTGAGTGCAGACCCGTTCCTTTGTGCCAGCCACACAACTAATGACCTGGCTTCCAACATTCATTGCTTAGGATGAGTTGATTACATGATGTACAGATTGCCTCCACTGTTTGTAGATATGTGAACCTTTGTGTGAGGAAAAACAACAAGTGATGGACGGAATGCTGAACATTGTCAAACACTCACCCCCAGTCATAGATCTGGGTTTAATCCATCGTTCTTTTGCTCACCATGTCACCCCAGTTTGGACCCAGCCATATGCAAATCAGTCTTGACCCTGTTCCTCATGGGAACAGTCCAGACCGAACTGCCAAGACAGGTCCTCACTGGACCGGAAACAAGCATCCTGGGACCGGTTTCGGGATTTCACCCCTCATCAGCCAGGCTAGCTTGAATCCAGTGGCATGGGAAGCACGGGACCCACGTCTGGGCATACCCTTCCCACTTAGGGCGACAAAGCAAAAACAGCAAGTGATGGACGGAATGCTGAACATTGTCAAACACTCACCCCCAGTCATAGATCTGGGTTTAATCCATCGTTCTTTTGCTCACCATGCCACCCCAGTTTGGACCCAGCCATATGCAAATCAGTCTTGACCCTGTTCCTCATGGGAACAGTCCAGACCGAACTGCCAAGCCAGGTCCTCACTGGACCGGAAACAAGCATCCTGGGACCGGTTTCGGGATTTCACCCCTCATCAGCCAGGCTAGCTTGAATCCAGTGGCATGGGAAGCACGGGACCCACGTCTGGGCATACCCTTCCCACTTAGGGCGACAAAGCAAAAACAACAAGTGATGGACGGAATGCTGAACATTGTCAAACACTCACCCCCAGTCATAGATCTGGGTTTAATCCATCGTTCTTTTGCTCACCATGCCACCCCAGTTTGGACCCAGCCATTGGAGTGAGGCCTATGAACATGAATCAGTCTACCTCAGATTTAAGTCACTTTAGTACTTTTCACTAATCTTAAGACACTGTAAGTGCTTCTCTTCAAGTGAATTTACCCACAGCCCAACAGAGATATTCACCAACAGTTTTGCTTGTATAGCATGGATGGTTCAGTCTCTCAAGATTACCCATTGCTGGATGTTCTGGGACACACACTTAAGCACTCACCATTACACCATTGTAGTAGGAGGTCATTTTTGCTAGCTGTTTGTAAATCATGGATGTGGTCCTCACCTGCCTGGATAACCTCAACCGTCCTTGCCTTTGGTTACTTCCTGCATGTGACTTTGGGCAACTACTTGCTAAGTTATTAAACCATATGTCTCCACTTCCTCTTACCTAGGGATGTGTAGCTTAAGTAATGGGTCTGTAACCTGGCTCCAAATGTTTGTTATGTGTGTGAATATATGTACTATTGATTTTGTGTGTGGTTAAACTCGCATTCAACGATTGTGGGAGCTCTCAGGGTCAGAGAAACACTTTGACTCTGCATATACCCAGTGTGCTTTATGATATCATTTATTAGTTGAAACAGGACCACTAATACTTAGTTGTTGTAGTTAATGCTTACTGAAATTCAAGATGTAACGGGGAACTTCAAAGTCCTTCATTGTAAAAGCTGTAATGCAAAATCTTAAGGAGTCTGGACATTAGCATCCACATGTTGTCAGTGCATGCATTATTATGGTACCTATGAGCTCTCATCAATGTAAGCATTGAGGCTGTCATATGTGTGTGATCATGTTGTCTTGATCGCTGTGCAAGACACCCATGGTTGTTTGTAACTGCTTTAGTAGTTCACATGCCTCTCAGTGCCCATTTTGCGCAGGTAGGCTTTTCTGTGCGTAGTTAGGTGTTTTAACTGTGTTCCTGGAAAGCTACTGATGGTTATTGTCTCACCATGATGTTCAATAGTTAAATGGAACATTCAACATAATCCCCTGGCAGTGGATGCACATGATGCTTGCGTATGTCCACCGAGAGCATGTGATAGGGTCGAGATGCAAAAAAGTGATTTTGTATTGCCACATTCACCATGGTCCGGTTAGTCCTATCTACCGCAGACAGACAACACACTGGCACACGAGAATGCATTTAGCTACATGTGTGTATAATGTCAATTCAAAAGTAGAAGCTGTTGGGGCAACTACGCAACATTTTTGAAGTCCAATTGATTGCATGGCAGTGTCCATAGGGGGTACATGCCATGTGACATGTCAAGGATAGGAATTTTCGCCATTTTGCAAGATAGGCCACATCGGCAGCCCACAGATGGACCCCATTAACTGTGGGTTTACAAAAAAGGGAGAGTACTAGGTGACACGTGAGGTGGCATGTTGATTCACACAAGTCCAATGTGAAGCTGGCCAAGAGGCATAGAGAAATGTTACTGGGATGTTTTACACTGGAAAGTGGTGGAGTCCACATCTTCATTCTCTGCTGTGTGTTGAGCCTCCCCTCAGGGTGGTGGAGTTTGTGCAACAGGCATCTGAGGCACACACAGATCAAAGGCAGAGGATGTGGGTCACTCTGTTCCCGACTGCATTTGTCTATACCAGCAAGGAAGGCATCAAGGCACTGACAAGTGCCTGATGGCATGCCAACACGGTCGCAGTGAAAGACATCCATGGTTGCAATACAGGAGTACTGTTTGCACTCCTTAGCTTGGAGACAGTTGCAGATGGCCCCCAGCTGTGTGGCAACCTCACTGGTGTCACATTGGCCTGGCTGTTGTTGTTGCCTCTGCATCATGACACCAGCAGTAACAACCACAAAGTGAAGGGTAGGTGCCTTTGATAGGCCCAGAGGTGTCCTTTTTGGGACTGGGGCACATGCAGACTCCCTCTAGGTAGTCCACAATGGTCTCCATCCCTGCCCACACCTCAACCACCAGCTGCTGCTGGACTCCTACCACTTGCCTTTGGAAAACAACTTGGGGGGTCCTTGGAGTCCAGAAATTGGGCAGGCAGGTGGGGGATGTCCTGGGGTAGGCATATCCTCTGGAGACCCAGAAACACTGCTGGAAGTGTCTTCATCCATGAGAAGTATGTTTTCCTCCCCAACAGGTTGGTCATCCAGGAAAGGCTGCTGGTCAGGAGCTGTTGTTTCTTCTTCTGCCATACAGAAGCAATATGTGGCTGGTGACACACACTAGATGTTGACATGAGTAATGTTGCTGACTTCCAGTATTAATTGTCATTCACTTTCATTTCAACATTGATGTGTAAGATATACGTTACTTGTAGTAAAAAAGGTAAGGTTGCACTGTAGTTGCCTTTCTGATGGCAATATTTTTCCATTCTTTTCAAGACAAATTTGTGAGAAAGGTGATTTTCCATGTCATTACCCAATTAAACAGCTTGCTGGCCTACCCTGTCTCTGAGGCTGAGTTGAGGTACAGTACACATCCTCCTTGTGGATTTTCATCTTTTTTATGTGAAGGCTACACTCATTATTGTTTCACTTCTTCACTTCACTACTGTGCCAATTGCAAAGTCAGTAGGGTGACTGAATCCCATCTAGCCACTACTCAGCCCACATCTCTGGGGACAGTGTTGTTGGTTTGTTCTTGTATTAGATTTGATCCTGCAGTGGATGCTCCATTTTTTTGATGCAACTTAGGACCTTAAGACATGGTGCACTGTACTGTAAATAAGGCGCATCAAAAGCGTTTGAAACTGTTGTATCGCAGTGCAGCCTTGCCACACTAGTGAAACAAAAACGGTTATCCTTAATGGAAAGGTGCACAATCAGTTGAAATTTTTAAAGTGCAACACCAAAGATGTGATGTATTTTGTGAGAGGCCCTTGTACACTGGTATATATAGGGACAACAATGCAGCCAGTAAAGGCACACCCACTACAATATAGACCTAGGATTAGGTGTGCAGTGCGCAGAGTGCTGTATTCACTTATAGAGAATTTCACAAACTGTGGTCGAACAGAAAACAATATATGATGGACGGTACCCTTTGTAGCACGAGCCAATAACAGATGGCTGCAGGTATCTGCTGTCCTAGATAGGATGCAGGCTAGGATGATTGAGAGATCTGGGACAGCTCTTTGCGGCTGTTAGAAATGGGTCCTTTGGTTGGCAGTCAGGTTACCCCTGTCCAAGCAAGGACCCTCACTTTAGTTAGGGTAAAAGAGAATCACCCTCAGCTAATCCCCGCTCACCCCCTTGGCAGCTTGGCATGAGCAGGCAAGCTTAACTTCGGAGTCAAGGTTTAAAGTATTTGTACGAACGCACACAGCAACTCAGTGAAAATGCTGTAAAATGACATAACACAGGTTTAGAAAAACAGGAAATGTTTATCTAAACAAAACAAGACCAAAATGGCAAAAATCCAACATACACAAGTCAAGTTATTAATTTGAAAACAATAGAGTCTTAAATCCTTTTGTAAACAGTAAAAACAGTGTTAACATTGAAAAGTACCTGGGTAGAGTCAAAATGACACGCATGGGTGAGTGTGTGTTGAAAACGGTTAGCGATGCGCAGATTTCTCACCTGCAAGCGAGACCATGCGTCATTTCTCCTTCCCCGGTTGGGTTGGAGTGCGTCGTTTTTCATCTCCACAGGAGACCGATGCGTCGATCCAGGCAAGAACTAGGGTCCATGCAGGCATTTCGTAATTTTGCAGCATCCAGCAACGTTTGCGTCTAAAATCCTGCCACATGGTATCAGCAGAACCGCTTTGTGTAGGTTGTGATGTTACCAGCCTCCGTTAGCGGTGTGGCATGTCGTTTCTCCAGCCGTGTGCGTCGATGTTCAAGCTGCACTCCAGGCCGAACATTGATTTCAGCCGCAAAGCCAAAAACGCATCATTTCTTCAGACGCATTTCAGAGGCTGCGTTGGAAATTTCCCATCACAGCAGTCTGTGTGTGAATTTTCCATCTTGGTCTGCCAGCTTCACCTGTCAGGGCCCCAGGAACTCGATAGGGCACCACTTGGCAGGGCAGAAGTCTCAGCAGAGAATCCAGTTGCTGGCAGGGGAAGTCTTTGATGGCCCTGAGACTTCAACAACAAGAGGCAAGCTCAGGACAAGCCCTGTGGGTAGTTCTTCACATGCAGGAATGCTCAACAAAGTCCAGTCTTTGACCCCTTTCACCAGGCAGAAGCAGCAGCTGCAGGATACTCCACAAAGCACAGTCAAAGGCAGGGCTGCACTTCTCCTCAGCTCTTCTCCAGGCAGAGGTTTCTCTTGATTTCCAGAAGTGATCTAAAATCTGTGGTTTTGGGTGCCCTTCCTTCAAAGGAAAGTTTGTCTTGTTTGTGAAATCCTGCCTTGCCCAGGCCAGGCCTCAGACACACACAAGGGGTTGGAGACTGCATTGTGTGAGGGCAGGCACAGCCCTTTCAGGTGTAAGTGACCACTCCTCCCCTCCCTCCTAGCACAGGTGGCTCATCAGGATATGCAGGTTACACCCCAGCTCCCTTTGTGTCATTGTCTAAAGAGAGGTGCAAACAGCCCAACTGTCAAACTATCCCAGGCAGGGAATCCACAAACAGGCAGTCACAGAATGGTATAAGCAAGAAAATGCTCACTTTCTAAAAGTGGCATTTTCAAACACACAATCTTAAAATCAACTTTACTAAAAGATGTTTACATTGTGAGCTCAAGGACACCAAACTCCAAATGTCTATCTGCTCCCAAAGGGAAACTACACTTTAAGCATATTTGAAGGTATCCCCATGTTAACCTATGAGAGAGATAGGCCTTGAAACCGAACTTAGCAGTATTTCACTGTTAGGATATATAAAACACATTAGTATATGTACTACCTTAAATATACACTGCACCCTGCCCATAGGGCTACCTAGAGGCTACCTTAGAGGTGTTTTACATGTAAGAAAAGGGAAGGTTTAGCCCTGGCAAGTGGGTACACTTGCCAGGTCAAAAATGGCAGTTTAAAACTGCACACACAGACACTGCTGTGGCAGTTGTAAGCCATGTTTACAGGGATACTAATGTGGGTGGCACAACCAGTGCTGCAGGCCCACTAGTAGCATTTGATTTACAGGCCCTGGTTACCTCTAGAGCACTGTACTAGGGACTTACCAGTAAATCAAATATGCCATTCATGGAAATCCAATTACATATACATTTTATTTAGGAGCACTTGCACTTTAAAACTGGATAGCAGTGGTGAAGTGCCTAGAGTAACAAAAAACAGCGAAATCAGAGTCCAGCACACTTCAACAACCTAGGGAACAGAGGCAAAATGTAGGGGAAACCATGCCAAGGATGCCAAGTCTAACAATGGGCATAATGATGTAAATAAAATGTGGTCCTTAATTTAAGGACATATGTTCAGCCCTCCTTAGAAGCATGGGGCATTGCCAGACCCTTATATTAGTACAAATCCATGAATGTAGTTCTATGTGTACTGCAGCGCATAGGTTATAAGAAGCAGGTATGTGGGGAGTTGATGTACCTAACAATGGTTGTGAAACTTGTATCTACATGGGATTTGCATTAATTCAATACAATGCATTGCTTGATACAATACTGTTCTTGACACAATTTATATATTTATTTCTCTTCTTCTTTTTGTGTAATGTTAAAGAAAAAGAGATGTTCAGTCATAGCCTGTAATTTAATAGAATGGTAACCCGGGTTTAATCACACCCAGTAATTAGGTTTGGAAAACAGTGATGCAAGTATACTATACTATAGTAATTTATTTTACTTTCCATATTCTCTTGAATTTTGTTAATTTCAGAACCTGCTCAATATGGCTTTGTTTAAAACCTGTGATGATTTCTCTTTCTAAGGAATCACCAGCTCTAGCCCAGTCTTGTCTGTATTGTACCATACAACTTGTTTTTATACACCTATTCATTAGTTTAAGCTAAAAATTATTGGTCAGGACCAAAGGCGAGGATTATGCATTTCTTTCCTAATTTTAATTAAACAAAGGTCAAAGTTCAACATAAGAAAAAACAAAAAAGAACACTACATATCCCATGGTTCATAACAACAGTATCCATGGTAACCAATGTCCAATCCTATAACAGTCCGATTGTCTATATAGATCCCCCACTCTTTGAGCCCTTGCTCTTTTTTCACTGCTCGGAGCATCAGTTAAGTCCTGGGCTATCTTCTTTATTCAAAAAGTGTAGTTTGTGGGATTTTTTGTGATACTGTGTGCCTTGGCCCGTATTTATACTTTTTTTAGCGCCGCATTTGCGCCGCTTTTTGACGCAAAAACGGCGCAAACTTGCAAAATACTTGTGTTTTAGCTACCGGCAGCGCAGCAGGCTTCGGCCCTAGCGCAGATTTATTTCTTGGTATCTGTTGGGTCCAGCAGAGGGTGTTCTTTAGCGCCGTCTCTGAGGCCCATAAAGTGTCAAATGAAACAGATTGAGTTGTCCGAAAGCAACGAGTGATCGTCCCCGCATTACGTGCTAAGGGGTAGGAGCCCTGTGGTAAATGTGAACAGAGCTCCTTTAACCCTTTCCAACCCCGGCACAGCACCGCAATAGAGGTACGCATAAACCTGTAATTAGGCCCGTCCCCACATTACCGCCTCAGGAAAGTTTTTTTCCTCACTGGGGCAATTTAGTGCTGGCCAGAGCATCAGTGAGGGGGCTGCTCGATTTAACTACAGGGCATTTTAATTTGTAAAAGTTATTTTTTCTACGTCTGTGTGTCCTCTAGATTATGCAGTCCCTACAGGACCATGAATACTCCCCCACTATGTCTATGGACAAGGGTCCATCTCAATGCCGTCTGCCAGCTGAAGTGGATGCCCTTTTGCCCCAACCCATAGCTAAAGTGGTGGCCCCTCCTTTCAAGAGAGTGTGGGCAATGCAAGCATTGCGCCACTTTGTAAATATGGTGTGTCGTTTTTATTCTTCCAACGCCACATTAGCGCCAAAAAATGGCGCTAATGTGTTGAAATGGTGCCAGGGGCTACTAAATATGCCCCAATGTTTTAGACATATTATTTAGTTGGATCATAGTTCTGCACAACATTTTGATGTCCAAATGTTATGTTCTCCGTTTTTCCACAGAAGAACATGAAGTAGCAAAAGGCATACTTTTCCTAGGATCCTTTAACTTAGCATAAAATGATAAGGGAACATTCTAATGTTCTAATATTTAATAAGATATGACATGAGATGAGAAAATGTAACAAAACATAAAATACACAGGACAATATTAGAATAAATATCATCCTAAAGTAGAGCAATCCATGCATCCTACAGTGTACGAAAGATTCAAATTTACAAAACAACCATAATGTTCTTTCAATTGTTACGGTAGCAATATTTAAAAAAAAAAAAACAATTGTAAATCGTTTTTCAAAATTTTAGCGCACAAAACGTTCGTTGTAATTTAAAGAATTACAACGAAAATTAGGAAACACATTCACAATGTTCACTTTACAGGGCCTCCCATGGGGCTCTGCAGTCATATATATGAGTTTTAGATCTGAATTTTGCACTTTTAGTGGTTAAGCACATTCCCTAATTAGTCGTGGAAGCGTTATATTGTCAGAGCATAGAGCAGCACTAAAATACCCCATCGCTGCCTACATATCTTCCTCTCTTTTCGCTTGAGATTATGATTTTATGAGTATACTTTGAAAAGTGTATTCCATGGTTCTTTCTGTACTGAGCAAAGAATATAGGGAGTTAACCAACTACCTACTGCATTTTTAATAACAGTTGTGAGAGTAATTCCCTCTTTGCAGCTCTGAAAATGTAACCCCAAGGTGGTAAAAAACTTTGAACGTATTTCACGTCAGTCTATGTTATGCATCAAACATGTTCAGAATAGAAAATCAGCAGAGGATTTATCACTTGTGGGCTTTTTCAGGTTCTAGATCGTTTGTGTTCATTGAGTCCCCTCAGGCTCCCGCTTGCCACCACAGCATATCTTCTATTGTGCGGGTTCATATCAAAATAACTTTCATTATTTCCTATCACAAAGAAAACATATCGCCCTCGAGTGGGCGCATAACTGAATTTAAATACATACTTTCATTAAATGATTAAACTCCAATTTTACAGCACTAAAACTTGTTATAGATGTTATGCATTGCAGCGATTGGGGATTTTTTCATTTAATCTCGAGAGTAAAAATGCCCTTTGAAACCATTAGAATACATGTTTTATGACTGCTGTTTTCAAACCCATTTATCAATACGAGTTTGAATTAATATGTTTCTTATAACCTTTCTGGATTCCTTCTGAGCATTCAATTCAATACGTTTTAGGCGAACAATGAGCATTCTTTTTACTTTTTTTCTTCTTTAATGCGCACTATTGGAAACATGTTTCAAAGTTTGAGTAATTTCCTGTAATTCAATTTCTTTGGACAGAAATACGTTAATGTTTCATTTTACAGAATTGTTATAATTCCCCTATGAATATTACGTGATTGGGCCACCTAGCACTTAATTCTACCTCAATTTTGAGCGTCTCCCTCAAAGGCTTTCAACCATGGATGAATTTGTTATTTGTATTAAACAGCAAAAGTGATTTATTGTTGGGTTATAATCAGAAGCATCATTGGCCTTATAAGTTTTGGCTGCCCCTGCTGGGGCCCCTCCAATCCAGAACTCAAGAGTCTCCGTGAGTAAAGATATTGGTTTTGAAGCTAAAGTTCATTCCACCCTCCTTCCTGACTCTTTGCACTACATGTTTCAGAAAATAGTCTTCTCTTTCTTACAGTCACAATTTTACACAGAATTGGTGTTTGCACTTGTGCCTTTTATATTTGTCATTGAAGTATTCTTAATTTATTCCTCCGGGAATGGGTTTTTGAAACTCTATAGGACCAAAAACCTTGTGGCCACGAGGGTGGAGTGCTGAAAAACTGTGATCATAAGTAATTGAAAATGTGTGATCCCAAATTGTATGAATAGCCTTCCACTAGTTATTGGTGAGGCAAATGATCACTTTCAAGAACCATGTGCAATGTCACCCATGAATATGATGCAAAAACAACAAGTGATGGACGGAATGCTGAACATTGTCAAACACTCACCCCCAGTCATAGATCTGGGTTTAATCCATCGTTCTTTTGCTCACCATGCCACCCCCGTTTGGACCCAGCCATATGCAAATCACTCTTGACCCTGTTCCTCATGGGAACAGTCCAGACCGAACTACCAAGCCAGGTCCTCACTGGACCGGAAACAAGCATCCTGCGACCGGTTTCGGGGTTTCACCCCTCATCAGCCAGGCTAGCTTGAATCCAGTGGCATGGGAAGCACGGGACCCACGTCTGGGCATACCCTTCCCACTTAGGGTGACAAAGCAAAAACAACAAGTGATGGACGGAATGCTGAACATTGTCAAACACTCACCCCCAGTCATAGATCTGGGTTTAATCCATCGTTCTTTTGCTCACCATGCCACCCCAGTTTGGACCCAGCCATATGCAAATCAGTCTTGACCCTGTTCCTCATGGGAACAGTCCAGACCGAACTACCAAGCCAGGTCCTCACTGGACCGGAAACAAGCATCCTGGGACCGGTTTCGGGGTTTCACCCCTCATCAGCCAGGCTAGCTTGAATCCAGTGGCATGGGAAGCACGGGACCCACGTCTGGGCATACCCTTCCCACTTAGGGTGACAAAGCAAAAACAACAAGTGATGGACGGAATGCTGAACATTGTCAAACACTCACCCCCAGTCATAGATCCTGGCCTAGCAGTTCGGGCTGGACTGTTCCCATGGGGAACAGGGTCAAGACTGGTTTGCATATGGCTGGGTCCAAACTGGAATGGCATGGGCAGCAAAAAAACGATGGATTAAACCCAGATCTGTGACTGGGGGTGAATGTTTGACAATGTTCAGCATTCCGTCCATCACTTGTTGTTTTTGCACCCATGAATATGATGCCATTTGTTGATGCTATTACCTCCCACTTCATAAGACTTCAAGAACTCTGTGATCAGGCTCATTTCTCTTACCAAAGCTTCTTCAGCTTTAGTGCTCTCACACAGGTGAGTTTTCTGTAAGAGATGTGGACCCTGAGGTCTGGAATGAACTTTTGACCCAAGTTTGTTGTACTCACTTGGTAGAAATGGGGTCTTTAGTTGGCAGTCAGTTCACACCCTGTCCAAGTAGGGACCCTCACTCTAGTCAGGGTAAGGGAGATACACAGCTCAGATAATCCTGCTCACCTCCTTGGTAGCTTGGCACAAGCAGTCAGGCTTATCTCAGAGGCAATGTGTAAAGTATTTGTACAAACACACAGTAAAAACACCACAAAACAAGAACAAAATGACAAACATCGAACATGCATTAGCAGAGATATTAATTTTAAAAGATTAAATCCCAATAAAAACACTTAAGAATGCAAGAGCTCCAACTGGGGCTATCATGACATCGTTGATGGAGTAGTTCCCAGCAGTCCGACGCCACCACTCATGGGGAGGGCAGAGTAGGTCACGGAGTCGCACGGACCCCCAGGTACAGTAACTTGAAACAAGCCAGTGTATGGAGTCGGGGAGGTGAGGCGTCGCTGGATCTGGTGCAGCATGTAGAACAGAGGAGATTATGCCTCACCAGAGCGAAGCATTGGTTCCTTACGATCCTGCGGAGTTGACAATTCTGTTGGGTCAAGATGTGGTGGGGTGACCTCTCTTGGTTGTGTACCCCATAGGGAAACAAGCACTACGGTGGACTCTGGAGTTACATACATCAGTGACACAGCACTTGGGACTCACAATGTTGCGGGACTTCAGTGAGGCTGCGGTGGCATCAGGCCTGCGGTGTCAGTCGGGGTCATCGCACTACATAGGGGACCACGGCTTCCAGTTGCAGGCAGCGGTGTGGAGTCATGCAGTGGCACCGGTTCTGGAGTTGTCTGGAGTCAGTTTGCCTGTTTTTTCTTGGTTTCAAGCCAGCTTTCACTCCCAAGGGCCCAGGAACTGGATTGGCACCACTTGGCAAGTCAGGGTCCTCAGCAGGAGTACAAAGTTGCTGGCAGGTGAAGCCTTGATGTACCTGAAACTTCTTAACAGGAGCCAAGCTCGGTCCAAGCCCATAGAGAAACTTCACAAGCAGGGTTTCAGAAAGCAAAGTCCAGTCCTTTCCCTCTTAAGGCAGAAGCAGCAGCAGCAGGCCTACACAGCAAAACAACATGCAGTGTCAGCAGTCCAATATTCATACTAATTTCTGACTTTGAAGTAGCCAAACTTCAAAAGAAGGTATTTGTAGTGCTCAAGACCCTGACTTCTCCTTGCCCTGCCCCCAAACACATACTAGGCAGTTGGAGACTGTATTGTGAAAAAACAGGCTCAGCAATATCAAGTGTAGGTGACAGCTCCTCCCTTCCAATCTAGTCCAGGGAGGAAGACTCATCAAGAAATGCAGGACACAACACAACTCCCTTGGTGTCACTGTCTAGAGTGAATTTACAAACAGCCCAACTGTCAGTCTGACCCAGATGTGTATTCAGCATTCAGGCAGAGGCACAGATTGGTTAAGCAAGAAAGCGCCCCCTTTCTAAAAGTGGCATTTTAAACAGAAAATCTAAATGCCAACTTTACCAAAAAATGCATTTTTAAATTATCTGTTCCCATTGGGAAACCACACTTAAAAGAGATTTAAAGACAATCCACATTTTAGCCTATGGGAGAGATAGGCCTTGCAATAGTGAAAAAACGAAATTAACAGTATTTCACTATCAGAACATATAAAACACACTAGTACATGTCCTACCTTTAAATATACTGCACCCTGTCCATGGGGCTACCTAGGGACTACTTTAGGGGTGACTTACAGGTGGCAAAAGGGAAGGTTTGGGCATGGCAAGTGGGTATACTTGCCAGGTTGAACTGTCAGTTTAAAACCTCACACACAGGCACTGCCGTGACAGGTCTGAGACATGTTTACCGGGCTACTCATGTGGGTGGCACAATAAGTGCTACAGGCCCACTTGTAGCATTTGATTTACAGGCCCTGGGCACACATGGTACATTATTCTAGGGACTTACCAGTAAATCAAGTGTGCCAATAATGGAAAATTAATTACCAATCTCTGATAGAAAGGGAGCACTTGCATTTTACCACTAGATAGCAGTGGTAAAGCGCCCAGTGTATCAAAACCAGCAAAAATGAATTACAGCACAGGATCCAAAAATAGGAGCAGAACAAGGCAGAAGCAAAAAATTACAGGGAAACCACATTAAGAGCTGCCAGGTCTAACATCACTTTTAACCCTTAAGACCGCATGTTAGATCTGTCATCCTTAGAATTGTCTTCACCCAAATGGTTTGCATTCTCCCTTCACGTTTGGAAGAATTTGATTTTGTTGGCATTAGAACTCTGTGCACTGTACCACTGCTGACCAGTGCTAAAGTTCTTGTGTTCACTCCCTAAAACATGATGATATCAGCTTACATCTGATTGGCGTAATTAATTTACTTATACATCCCTAATAAATAAGTATACCGTATGCCTGGGGCTGGTAAATTAAATGCCATCCACTTAAGTAAACCTTTAAACATGTCTCAGGACTGTCATTGCTGTTTGTGAGCAGTTTTGAACTGCTAGTTCAACAGGGAAAAATAAACCTTTTCAAATCACACTAGGAAGAGGAGGAGAATAAAACCTAGGCATACAATTCCTCTTGTCACAAGAAAATACTATATATCACAGTTTGCTTAAAACACAAACTGTTCAAGGGAACCTAAAGGAATCCAAAAGATATTTGGGAAGAAGCGTCATCCACAACTTATTGTGACATGCTTAATCATTGGCAGTTTCCCATACTTCAGTAGGTAAATACTATGTTTGTGGGTTCAACCATTGCTAGGCATACTTATATAAATGTTTGCTGGATTAATTGCAATGATCCAGAAAAATAATAAAAAATACCTAGAGGGAAACCCAATGTATATTCTCTATTTATGTTACCTCTGGTATGATTAAAATGATTACATATTGGATTTATGATGAGATTCAATAACTCATCTAGCAGATCATCTGTGCCAAAATGTTTGGCAATTCAAAAAATCCCATACAGGTCTATGGCCTTCATCAGGGCTCATAAACTCCTTGCCTATCTACGTGTTCATTCCTTTCCGCGATCATGAGGCTTAATGCTATCATACCTTCTTTTCCTATTTCTGTTTAACATATACCCTAATTGATGCGTTACCTCAGAGTATTCCTGGTCAGATCAGGGAGACATTCCTCTGTAGGTACACATTTGCCAGGAGGCCTTCAGAAACATCTACTAATGCTGTGTCTCCCTGCGTTTGCTTTTAAATACATCCCTCAGGTAGGCCCTAAGCAGCCGTTAGGCAGGGTGCATTGTGTTAAAAAAGTGTGGCATCTACTTTTAAGTTTTGTATGTCTTAGTCCTGTGAGGGCTACCTCTCCCATAGGAAAACATTTGGTCACCTTATTAAATTTATCTCCTTGTGTGCAGAGAGTGTAATGGTTACATCCACGGACACGGTTGCACTGTCCCAAGGACGTAACCATTACGTCCTGGCACTGACCCATAGGGGGAGTGCTAGCACTCACCCCATGGGCACGCATCCACCCTTCCCCAGCAGGGATGGCAGTGGAAGTGCTTCCGTTGCCACTCTGAGCCCCCCAGCATCTAAAGACATCAGTGCACACTGCGTGCTGCCATCATTAGAGGCAGCCGGACATGCTGGAACCCTCTTCTTTCCAGCGTGTCTTGGGAGAAAGAGGGGTGTTTGTCCAAAAGATGCATTGGGGGAATGGAAAGGCTTTTCCTTTCCCTCAATGTCTCTTTTCAGCATTCCTGCTGCTCGATCGCACCGTGATCATCAGGGATTTTTCTTTTTGTCAATTTCAAAGTAGGGGAGTGGCCCCTTGGGCAACGGTCGCTCCCTGAAGGGGCATAACATTGATGGCCATTTCTGCCCCTCTTGAGGGCAGATTGGCATATGCCTTTAGGCCCATCTGCCCCCAAGGGGGGCAGAAGCCACTAAGGTGCCAAAGATTATTATTATTATTATTTTTTTTGTGACTGGGATGGCCCCTTGTGCAAGGGTAGCACCCCAAAGGGGGCACATAACTGTTGGCCATTTCTGCCCCATTGGCCTATTTGTTTTAGGCCCTTCTGTCCCCAGAGAGGGCAGAAGCCACATAGATACCAGGGATTGTTTATTCTTATTTGTGGGGAGGTGGCCCCTTCGGCGAAGGTCACTCCCCAAAGTCGTTTTGCTTAAGGGGTAATCATTTTGACTGTTTCTGCCCCCCTTAGGGACAGATCGGCCTCTTTATGTTAGGCAGGCAGAAACCACTAGAAACCAGGGAAAATCTCTAAATGTTTGGTGGCAGGGTGTTTGTCAACTGGCGAAGTATTTGCATTTGTGATTATAATGTTTTATTTCTCCTTTTTGTTCTAGTTTAAAGCTTTTGATTCGTTTGCTGTGACTCCTTGTAGTTTTGGTAAAGGTTAACCTGCAGTTTGCATAGTTGCATGTGTTGGGTAAGAAAAACGATTTACTGCAAAAGAGTATCGTTGCCATGCATGAATGACTTTTTTTGTAAATGGGGCACTAAATGCAGGATTGTGTGTGAAATCATCCTTAAATCTGTGCATGATAATATATGTTTTGTCTTATGTATAATTTTCTTTTCTTTTTCCTTTTTTGTGGGATATCATTGGTGCTTGCTGTGTCCGTGCAGAGTAGTTGCTGGTGAGACTAGCTTTTTCAGGCAAGTGAGTGGTATTGTTTTTGAGTACATAGGTCTTAGTGATAAAGCCACACTTTGTTTATTACTTATTTTGCACAGTGTTGGTTGTTGTTAGCACATTTGTCAAGTTACTTTTATTAGGAAGGATCATGGCTAGCCGCAGGATGACCACTCAGCAGGTTGTTGGTATGCTTTTTGAGTTGTCTTCTGACCATGATTATGGGTCTGACTGTGCATCTGAGGCAGAGTAGGAAGTGTGAATTTCTGGCAGTGAATTTTCTGTCTGAGAGGAATCATGTCATGATAAAGCCACAATCAGGCTCATATTTATACTTTTTTAGTGCCACATTTGTGTCGTTTTTTTATGCAAAAGCAGCGCAAACATACAAAATACAGTTGTATTTTGTACGTTTGTGTCGCTTTTGTGTCAAAAAATGACGCAAATGCGGTGCTAACAAAAGTATAAATATGGGCCTTAGTGTGGATGATGTGCCTGTATTAGAGGAGAAAACTGGTGTGCCAATAGTGCAGCAGCCTGGGGCTGAAAAGATTCCCTTTGGAAGACCCGGACCCTGGGTTGCCACAAACACGGGGCAGCCAGCATTTACTGGTCTCCCAGGGTGTAAAGTGACTACAGAAAACTTTTTGCCTGATAATTTCTTTCAGTTGTTTATAGAAAATGTATTTTTGGAAGTGATTGTTAAGCAGACTAGGTTGTATGCTGAACAGTATTTGAGGGACAACAGAGCCAGGTTTAGGCCACACTCTAGAGCTTCCCAGTAGATTCCAACAAATCTGTAAGAGTTGAAGAAGTAAGAGCTTTTGTGTTTGTACTTTTGTACTTATAATTAGTTGATGTTTTCTATTTTTGCTAAAAAAAATGTGATGGCTGTGTGCATGGAGTGGTGCTTAGCTGGCAGTGTGCATGGAGTGATGCTTGGCTGGTGGTGTGCGTGGTGTGGCGCTTTGCTGGTGGTGTGCATGGCATGGGACTTGGATGGCAGTGTGCGTGGAGTAGCTCTTGGCTGGCGGTGTGCATGGAGTGGCGCTTGGCTGGTGGTGTGTGTCAAGTGGCACTTAGCAGGCAGTGTGTGTGTAGTGGCGCTTGGCTGGTGGTGTGTGTTAGCTGGCGCTTGGCTGACGGTGTAAATAGTAACTTGCTATTGGTCACTACTACTCACTGCTAGCCAAACACCAATCCACAGATTCCATCAGCTGGTGTGATTGCTGTGTCAGGCATGTGGGCATATGAAAGTGATGGGCCCTAAGGAAAATGCACCAAATCTAAATAAGTTTGAAAACTAGACACCTGGTGGAGTACAGGGTGGTGTGCCTCTCGTGGATCCCAACAAGTATTTTAGCCATAATGCCCTGTAAGCTTCAAAATGTGACTAAAATCACACAATTCTCTTGCATTTCTGAGCCATATTCTCCCAGAAACAAAATGAAACCAGAAACTTCCTACCATCCACCTTTCCCCCTTGTCTCCTGATAAAAATACTTCCTCATTTCTGAGGGTGGGCCAAGTACCCCAAAAGGGAAGGGGCCAAAACACAACATGGACACATCAAAATTATCAATTAGAAAACTAACTGTTTTTGCAAAGGGAGCACCTGCATTTTTACTCCTGGGTGCGGCAGTCATCTAAGGAAAGCTACCAAACCCAGAAAACAAGACCCAGTGGAGTCCATGGAAGTATGGCTTGCGTGGAACCCCCAAAATATTCTTGCCCAGAAACCTCAAAATTCACTAAAAAAAGCAAATTTTCCTCACTTTTGTTTGTAGGATCACCATGTCGACACAAATTTCCTGCCACCCAGTGTTCCCGTCAGGCTCCCAAGTAAAATGATACTGTGCTTGTGTGGCTCCCCAAAATAGAGTCAGCCTAAATATGCATGAAAAAAATGCGCTTTTCAAATTGCTGTTATATCCTCCCATCTCTGCATGATTTTGGCCCTTCCCTGTCGAGTCCCTTCGGCCACCCACACAAGGGATGTGTCATTTTTTATCAGGAGACTGAGGGGAACAGTGGGTGGTAGGAAATTTGTGCAGGCGTGTTGATCCTACACAGAAATATAATGGAAATTTGCTTTTGTTGCTAAATTAGAGGTTAGCAGGGGATTTTGGGTAAGAAAACGTTGGGGTTTCCATGCAAACCACACCTCCCTGGACACCACCAGGTGTATAGTTTTAAAAAATGTCTGGGTTTGGTAGGTTTCCCTAGATGACTGCTGCTCCCGGGACAAGAAACGCAGGTGCCCCCCTTGCAAAACCAGGTAGTTTTGTAATAGATAATTTTGATGTGTTCACGTTCCTTTTTGGGTCATTTCCGGGTGCAGCGCTAGGCCTACACACACAAATAAGATAGCATTTTTATCGGGAGACTTGGGGAAATGCTGGGTGGAAGGAAGTTTGTGGCTCCCCTTCAGATCCCCGAACATTGCATCACGGAAATGTGAGGGAAATGTTTTTTAGCCGCATTTTGAGGTTTGCAAAGGATTATGGGTGACTGTTCCAAGTAAGAGCCTCACAAGTCACCCCATCCTAGATTCCTCTAGGTGTCTAGTTGGCAAAAATGTATAGGTTTTGTAGACTTTCCTAGGCACTGGCTGAGCTAGAGGCCAAAACCCACATCTATGCACTTTACAAAACAATATGGGGCTCATTTCAACATTGGCGGTAAAAGACGCTTACCGCCGTGCAGAAGACCGCCACAGCTATTACGACCCACATCTCGAAATCCGACAAAATTGAGACACCCACACAAGTCCGCCACACCAAAGGTCAGTGATAAACTGGCGAAAACAAAACCGACACCGTCACGCCAACAGAAATACGCCCATGCTATCACGACCCACGAATCTACGCGGCGGTCTTTCAACCGCGGTATTCCATTGGCGGTACACACCGCCGCGCTCAAAATACACACACTCTTACAAAACAACCCCACATTGGACAATTCAAAAGACACACACCACTCCCACACACCCAAGACAATATAAAACACACACCCACAAACCCCTATGACAAAAAATTCAGAAAGAAGGCCAGAGAGAGACACCACTATCCACAAACTAGCAGCCACAGGCACACAACACCATCACCCACACTACTTCCACGCACAAAACACCACACACCACTACATATCACCACACTTATCACCACATACACCACCCCACATATCACCTACACCACCCCATGGCACGGCAAAGACACCCGAGGTTCTCGGAGGAGAAGCTCAGGGTCATGGTGGAGGAAATCGTACGGGTAGAGCCACAGCTATTTGGATCACAGGTGCAGCACACCTCCATAGCTAGGAAGATGGAGCTATGGAGCTATGGCGAAGAATTGTCGACAGGGTCAATGCCGTCGGGACAGCACCCAAGAAATAGGGACAACATCAGGAAGAGGTGGAACGACCTACAGGGGAAGGTGCGTTCCGTGGTCTCAAGACACAACATCGCGGTACAGCGGACTGGCAGCGGACCCCCACCTACTCCCCCACCTACTCCCCCACAACTAACAACATGGGAGGAGCAGGTCTTGACTATTCTGCATCCTGAGGACCTCGCAGGAGTCGGTGGAGGAATAGACTCTGGTAAGTCAAATCTTAACTATCATATTCCCCACCCTATGCATGCCATCACAGACCCCACCCTCGGAATGCTAGTACTGGGATACACGCTCACCCACCCATTGCCCACCATGACACACACAGATGCAATAATCATGCTTTTATACCCCTGCAGGACCACTACCCAACGTCATCAGACAGGAGGGTCCAGACATCTCCACCCCACCCACAGAAGAGGCCCACAGTGATGACAGCAGCTCTGTCCAACCGGATCCAGATGACCAGCCTGGACCATCGTGGCCCTCGGGACAGTCAGTTCCTACACACCCAGTCACAGGCCACCACAGACCTTCCACCCTCTGGTAACACCAGCACAGCACCCACCCAGCGGGCCCATACCTCCGTCCCCAGGAAACGTCAATCAGCTGTGTGTCCACCACTACAGGGAACCCAGGATAACCCACCACCCCAACAACAACAGGGACCTGGGGGCAGTGGTAGTGGGCACAGGGTCCAGGGAACGGAGGCACAGGAAAACAGGGGAACTGTGAGGGCTGCTGTGAGACAGGGGGCGGACAGGCCTAGGGAACCCACTCTCCACGAGGCCCTCTCCTCCATCATGGGAGCCTACCACCACTTCCAGGAGACGATGGCAACGGTACTGGCCAAGTTTCAGGAGACCCAGTGGCTGCAGGAGGAACAGTATTTGGGGTTCAGGGAGGAACTCAGAACCATCAGCGCCGCCCTGGGCACCATCGTAGGGGTGCTGAAGGAGATACGTAACACCAGGAGGGACACTGTGGCACTGCAAGGGGCCCCTGACACTAGCATGGACGATGAACTGCCCACCACCTCTGCCGGCGCTAGTGGACAGGACGCCCCGCCACAGGACCACCACACCAGCACCCCACCCCCTGCAGACGGAGAACCACCCCACAAACGGTCCCTGAGATCCAGGAAAAAGACAGAGCATGATGCCAAGACCCCGCCAAGAAACGAGACCACCCTAATTGTCATCCTACTGTCCCACTTTGTCACCCTGTCCATCTTGGAACTGCCCCAGCTCCGCTTCCTATGCCCATATGGGCAATGCACCTGTGAGACCAATAGACTGGACTCTGGACTAAAGTGGGACAATGGGATGTGAGGTAACTGCGCTGGCGTTGTACACTGTCGCGGTAGGCGGTCGAAGACCGCGGCGCAATGCTCCATTGGTTAACATTGGACCCTATGGGTCCCAGGAGCCAATGACGAAGTGCGCCGGCGGTGATGGTACGCACCACCGCGGACGTCACCGCCGCGGACGTGACTGCCATTTTCTATCTGTTCAATCACTCGATACCTGATCTTCGACAGGAGAGGACATACACTGCAAGTGCTGCTGTGACCTCAGTCTGGAAGAGACAATGGCTCGTGCGTCTGGGGAAAGGGCCCCTGCCTTCACTGCAGAGGAGTTGGAGAAGCTCGTGGACGGGGTCCTCCCCCAGTACACGCTACTCTACGGTCCTCCAGACCAACAGGTAAGTACACAGGGAGCACGTTGTATGGGCTATGCCTGAGTGGAGAGGGCTGGTTGTAAGAATGAAGGGGGCACAGTTCTGCGTGCATGAAGGACTATGAATGCATGTGCCACATGGCAAGGGTAGGGATGTGGGCCACTCACGACGTTGCAGTTGGTAATGACTTCTCTTCTTCTCCTGTACATGTCATGTAGGTCAGCGCCCACCAGAAGAAGGATATTTGGTGTGCCATCGCCAAGGACGTCCGGACCCTGGGGGTCCACCACAGACAGAGCACCCACTGCCGGAAAAGATGGGAGGACATTCGCCGCTGGAGCAAGAAGACGGCGGAGGCTCAGCTGGGGATGGCCTCCCAACGTGGGAAGGGTGCCCGTCGAACCATGACCCCCCTGATGTTCCGGATCCTGGCGGTGGCTTATCCGGAGTTGGATGGGCGCTTGACGGCATCACAGCAGACACAAGGGGGTGAGTACAACATCATTCAGCAGACTTTGATCGCAGTGAAGGTGTCTGGGTGGGGGAGGAGGGCTGTGGGTTTCCCTAGGCCAGGGCGAGTTCCGTAGGCTAGGCCCCTCCATAATGCAGGCCATGTGGCACCCCACCCCACCTCTGTAGAGTGCGAAGTACAGGTATACATGCCCCTGTGTCATCTATGTGTGCAGATGTCGACCATAGCCATGTAGGACATATCCCAGGAATTGCATCTGTAGAGCCCAACAGCGCAACGTAGCGCAGGGGGCTGCTGTGTCTGTATTGTCCGCCAACAGTAGCGGTAAGCCATGCACTCAACCTGTCTTTCTTCTGTCGTCCCCCCCCTTTTTGTGGTCTCCCTTTTCTTGTGTACATCAGCATCATCAGGCGGAGGTACAGTGGCACCGGAGCACGAGGGAGCTGCATCCCACATGGCCATGGAGGCCCACACCACGGACTCTGAATACACCATTGGGATGGAGGGCGAGGGGAGCTTCACGGCGGGGACAGGATCAGCAACCAGCGACACAGACTCCCTTGTGGTGGCAGCAAAATCTGTGTCCCCCACTTCTACGGGTACATCTGCCACCCCCCCTACCAGCACCGCCCTCACAGCAGCCCCTCAGCCTTCGCCCTGTGCCCGCTCACCCAGGAGGGTGGGCATCACCTTCACCCCAGGCACCTCGGCCCCTGCCCCTGTCACCTCAGCTGCCCTCAGTGAGGAGGCCATTGACCTCCTCAGGTCACTCACTGTTGGGCAGTCTACCATTTTGAATGCCATCCAGGGTGTAGAAAGGGAATTGCAACACACAAATACATTCCTGGAGGGCATTCATTCTGATCAGGCTGCCCTTCATCGAACTCTGCAAACTCTGGCCTCAGCACTGATGGCAGCCATTGTCCCTGTCTCTAGCCTCCTCCTCCAACTTCCTCCACCCAGACCCAATCCCCTGTACCCCAGCCTATCCCAAGCACACCATCAGACCAGCCTGCACACACCTCACCACACAAGGGAAGCTCAGGCAAACATAAGCACCACACATCCCACAGGCACTCATGCAAGCATCACACACATACAGACACAGCACCATCCACTGTCTCCACTGTGTCCCCCTCCTCTTCGTCTCCCTCCTCCCTCCCAGTCTCGTCTACACTCTCACCTGCATGCACTACCTCTACAGCCACTATGTCCCACACCAGCACACCCACCACCACACCCCGCTCACGTGCAGTCACCACCCCCACTCCCATTTACACGTCCCCTGTGTCCTCTCCCAGTGTGTCTGTGACGCCCCCTCCGAAGATACACAAACGCAGGCACACACCCACCCAACAGCCATCCACCTCATGACAGCCTCCAGCGCATGCACCTTCACCCAAAGTCACCAAACGTACACCTCCTACAACCACTACATCTTCCTCCACTCCCAAACCCCCTCCAGCTACCCATCCCAGTGTTCCTAAGAAACTTTTCCTGGCCAACCTTGAACTCTTTCCCACGCCCCCACCCCCTCCAACTCATAGGTCCCGTACTAGCACCTCAGACAAAAAATCGCCGGGACCAGTGGTGCCTGTTACAGGTATGTGGAGTGCACCGGCCACCAGGCCAGCCAGTGTGGCATGGAGCCACAGCACAGCCAGTCCCCCCCCCTGTGAAGCACCAGAAGTTGGACAGTGCCCAGTGGGAGAGGGGGAAGACTCCAGCCAGCAAAGCCGCTCACAAGGGTCCCGGGGGTAGTGTTGACTCAGCTGTGACTCCTCCCAAGGTGGGGAAGGGCCAGAAGAAATCTCCAATGTATGGGAGGGGCAGCACAGCGGAGAAGACCGCCATCATCCCCGCTGCCCAGGAGGCCACTGCCAGCCCAATCGTCACTGGCCAGGAGGCCACTGCCAGAGTAACTGCCCAGGAGGCCAGCCCAATAGTCACTGGCCAGGAGGCCACCGCCAGAGTCACTGCCCAGGAGGCCAGCCCAATCGTCACTGGCCAGGAGGCCACTGCCAGAGTCACTACCCAGGAGGCCAGCCCCATCGTCACTGGCCAGGAGGCCACCACCAGAGTCACTGCCCAGGAGGCCAGCCCCATCGTCACTGGCCAGGAGGCCACCGCCAGAATCACTGCCCAGGAGGCCAGCCCCATCGTCACTGGCCAGGAGGCCACCGCCAGAGTCACTGCCCAGGAGGCCAGCCCAATAGTCACTGGCCAGGAGGCCACCGCCAGAGTCACTGCCCAGGAGGCCAGCCCCATCGTCACTGGCCAGGAGGCCACCGCCAGAATCACTGCCCAGGAAGCCCGCCCCATAGTCACTGGCCAGGAGGGCCCCGCAAGCCACAGCCCAGCTGACCCATGAAGGACCGCCAGCCACAGGCCTGCTGGGCAATGAAGGACCGCATTGGCAAGCACGGCTGAACAGGCCAGGGACCGCTGAACAAGGCAAAGGCCGCCATGGCAAGCACCACTGAACAGGCCAGGGACCGCTGAACAAGGCAAGGACCGCCATGGAAGGCACCGCTGAACAGGGCAAGCACCGCTGAACAGGTCAGAAACTGCCAACTCAAGCACTGCTGAACGGGGCAAAGACCGCCATGGAAGGCACCGCTGAACAGGGCAAGCACCGCTGAACAGGTCAGAAACTGCCAACTCAAGCACCGCTGAACGGGGCAAAGACCGCCATGGAAGGCACCGCTGAACAGGGCAAGCACCGCTGAACAGGTCAGAAACTGCCAACTCAAGCACCGCTGAACGGGGCAAAGACCGCCATGGAAGGCTTCGCTGAACAGGGCAAGCACCGCTGAACAGGTCAGAAACTGCCAACTCAAGCACCACTGAACGGGGCAAAGACCGCCATGGAAGGCACCGCTGAACAGGGCAAGCAACGCTGAACAGGTCAGAAACTGCCAACTCAAGCACCGCTGAACAGGGCAAAGACCGCCATGGAAGGCACTGCTGAACAGGTCAGAAACTGCCAACTCAAGCACTGCTGAACAGGGCAAAGACCGCCAAGGAAGGCACCGCTGAACACGGCAAGCAAAGCTGAACAGGTCAGAAACTGCCAACTCAAGCACTGCTGAACAGGGCAAAGATCGCCAAGGCGAGCACCGCTAGCCCATTAGCGGAAGGGGCAGTGACGCACCTGGGACCGTCACGGGGTGAGTGCTGCCCTCTGAGCACCAGTCCCCCTCCAGAACCAGTGGAGACATGCATCCACTCCGTCTGTCCTGCACAGGATGAAGCACTCTGGGCACCAGTCCCCCTCCAGAACCAGTGGAGACATGCATCCAATCCGTCTGTCCTGCACAGGATGAAGCACTCTGGGCACCAGTCCCCCTCCAGAACCAGTGGAGACTGTTATCGACTTGAGAGACTGTGGCTTTGCACTCCCCAGGATGGTACAGTGGGCAAACCACCCACTTGTGAGACTTGAGAGACTGTGACTTTGCACTCCCCAGGATGGTACAGTGGGCAAACCACCCACTGTAGAGACGTGAGAGACTGTGGCTTTGCACTCCCCAGGATTGAAGAGTGGGCAAACCACCCACTTGTGAGACTTGAGAGACTGTGGCTTTGCACTCCCAGGATGGTACAGTGGGCAAACCACCCACTTGTGAGACTTGAGAGACTGTGGCTTTGCACTCCCCAGGATGGTACAGTGGGCAAACCACCCACTCTAGAGACTTGAGAGACTGTGGCTTTGCACTCCCCAGGATTGAACAGTGGACAAACCACCCACTTGTGAGACTTGAGAGACTGTGGCTTTGCACTCCCCAGGATGGTACAGTGGGCAAACCACCCACTTGTGAGACTTGAGAGACTGTGGCTTTGCACTCCCCAGGATGGTACAGTGGGCAAACCACCCACTGTAGAGACTTGAGAGACTGTGGCTTTGCACTCCCCAGGATTGAACAGTGGGCACACCACCCACTTGTGAGACTTGAGATACTGTGGGTTTGCACTCCCCAGGATGGTACAGTGGGCAAACCACCCACTGTAGAGACTTGAGAGACTGTGGCTTTGCACTCCCCAGGATTGAACAGTGGGCAAACCACCCACTTGTGAGACTTGAGAGACTGTGGCTTTGCACTCCCCAGGATACATCAATGGGCATGGAGCCCCCTCGTGTTGGATCTGGCATGGTGCACACATCCGGCTGAGGTGCCCCCCCCTTCCTTTCCCCCTAAGGTGCCTGTTGTATTTCTATCTGATGCCCCAGCAGTGTTCTCTCCGTTTTGATCAGGTATCTAGTGTGGGCCTCGCCCATGCATTTTGGGCCCAGTGGTCAACGGACAATGCATGGTGCATTACCTGCACTACTAATCGTGGTGTATATTTTGTTTAATGTGTATATATATATGTATATATTTGGTTACTGTATTTTGATATATTACAATGGTTCAATTCATTTCCTTTTGTCTTTGCATTCTTCTGGGGGGGTTTGGGGTTGTTACTGTAATGTTTGGTTATACATTGGTGTGTGTGTTGTAGTGGGTGAGGGTCGGGGTGGGGATTGTGATGTTGGTTGTGTGTGTCCCTGTGTTTTTCCCTCCCCCTCCCCTATGTCGTAGGTGCAGTACTCACCGTGGTCTTCGCCGCCGGCGTTGTTGATGCTCGTCTAGGAGCAGGAAGACTATTGTAGGGAGAATATGGAGTTCCGGCTCCATGTTGTCGTCGTTCCTCGTGGGGTGTGTAGAGGTGAGCGTTTTCCCTTTGAAATGGCTGTTTCCGCCATGTTTTTATCTGCGGTGAATCTGCCCCGGAAAAGGTGGCGGATTGGCCTGTTGTAATACTGTGGGCGGTACATTGTCTTCCGCCTGTCTGTTGGCGGTGACCGCTGCGCTGTTTGTCTGTACCGCCGTGGCGGTCGGAGTGTTAAAGTGGCTGTCTTCGTTTGCGGTTTCCGCCACGATCATAATTCCAAAATTTTTACCGCCGGCCTGTTGGCGGTTTTACTGCCGCTTTAACACCGACCGCCAGGGTTGTAATGACCACCTATGTCCCTTTTCATTGGGAAAATATGATGTGTCCACATTGAGTTCTGGGGCATTTCCAGTTGCAGATATTAAGCCTACCCACACAAGTGAGGTACCATTTTTATTGGAAGGCTTGAGGAAATCCTGGGTGGAAGAAAGTTTGTGACTCCCCTCCTATTCCAGAACTTTCCATGACCACAATGTGAGGAAAAAGTGTTTTTAACTATAGTTTGAGATTTACAAAGGTTTCTGGTTGACAGAATCTGGTGGGAGCCCCACAAGTCACCCCATTCTAGATTTACCAAGGTGTCTAGTTTTTAAAAATATGCAGATTTGGTAGGTTTCCTTAAGTGCCAGTTGAGCTAGAGGCCAAAATCCACAGCAAGGCACTTTGCAAAAAACATCCCTTTATATTGGGAAAATGTGATGTGTCCACATTGAGTTTTGGGGTAATTCAAGTCACAGTCATTATGCCTACCCACACAAGTGAGGTACCCATTTTATCGGGAGACTTGGGGGCATGCTGGGTAGAAGTAAGTTTGTGGCTTCCCTCTGAATCAAGAACTTTCCATGACCGAAATATGTGGAAAAAGTGTTTTTTAACCAAATTTTGAGATTTGCAAAGGATCCTCGGTGACAGAATCTGGCGAGAGCCACACAAGTCACCCCATCCTGGATTCCCCTATGTGTCTAGTTTTCAGAAATATACAGATTTGGTAGGTTTCTTCAGTACTGGCTGAGCTAGAGGCCAAAATCCACATCTAGGCAATAACATTCATTTGTTTTTATTGGGGAAATGTAATGTGCCTACATTGAGTTTTGGGGTGTTTCTTGTTGCAGGCATTATGCCTATCCACAGAAGTGAGGTACCTATTTTATTGGAAGACTTCGGGGAATGCTGGGTGGAAGGAAGTTTGTGGCTTTCTTCCAATTTCAGAACATTGCATTATTGGAATGTGAGGAACATTTGAGTTTTATAGACACATTTTGAAGTTTGCAAGGATTTTGGGTGACAAATCCTGGTGAGAGCCCCACAGGTCATCCCATTCTGTATTTCCTTGGGTGTCTAGTTATGAGAGATGGGTGGGTTTGGTAGGTTTCCCTAAGTGCTGGCTGAGCAGTAGGCGAAAATCCACAGCTAGGCACTTCATTGGGAGAATGTGATGTGTCCACATTCAGTTTTGGGCAATTTCCTGACGGGGGCACTAGGTCTGCCCACACAAGTGAGATACTATTTTTATCAGGAGACTTGGTAAAAATGCTGGGTGGAAGGATGTTTGTGGCTTCCCTCATGTTCCAGAACTTTGCAGCACCAAAATCTGAGGTAAAAGTGTTTTTGAAGACAAATTGTGAGGTTTTGAAAGGGTTCTGGGTCACAGAACCTGGTAAAAGCACCATAAGTCATCTGCTTTTGGATTCCCCTTGGTGTCTTATTTAAAAAAATGTATAGGTTTGCTAGGTTTCCATAGGTGCTGGCTCAGCTAGAGGCCAACATCCACAGCTAGGTGCTTGTAAAAAATGTGCCAGTTTTCATTAGAAAAATATGATGTGTCCATATTGTGTTTTGGGGCTTTTCCTGTAATGGGCACTAGGCCTACCCATACAAGTGAGGTCCCATTTTTATCGGGAGACTTCGGGGAATGGTGGGTGAAAGGAAGTTTGTGGCTCCCCTCATATTCCAGAACTTTGCAGCACCAATATGTGAGGTAAAAGTGTATTTGTAGACAAAGTTTGAGGTTTGCAAAGGGTTCTGGGTGACACAGCCTTTTGAGAGCCCCATAAAACACCCCATTCTGGATTTCCCTAGGTGTTTAGTTAAAAAATGCATAGATTTGCTAGGTTTCCATAGCTGCTGGCTGAACTAGAGGCCAGAATCCATAGCTAGGCACTTTGCAAGAAATGTGTCAGTTTTCATTGGAAAAATGTGATGGTTCACCTTGTGTTTTGAGGCATTTCCTGTCGAAGGCACTAGGCCTACCCACACAAGTGAGGTACAATTTTTACCAGGAGACCCGAGGGAATGCTGTGTAGAAGAAAGTTTGTGGCTCCAGAACTTTGCAGGACTGAAATGTGAGAAAAAAGGTCTTTTTTTTTAAGATTTTGAGGTTTGCAAATGATTCTGGGTGATAGAACCTGGTGAGAGCCCCACAAGTCACCCAATTCTGGATTTTACTAAGTGTCTAGTTTAAAAAAATATATAGGTTTGCTAGGTTTTCCTTGTTGCCGGCTGCTCTAGAGGCCAAAATCCCCAGCTTGGCACTTTGTGAAAAACACGTCTGTTGTCACTGTAAAAATTTGATGTGCACATGTTGAGTTTTGGGGCTTTTCCTGTCGCTGGCACTAGGACTACCCACACAAGTGAGGTACCATTTTTGAGAACCCTAGGGGAACACAGGATAGAAGAACAAGTGTTATTGCAAATTGTCTTTCTTTACATTTTTGCTTTCCAAATGTAAACCAGTGTGTAAGAAAAAAATAATTTTGAGAAATGCCCTGTAATTCACATGCTAGTATGGGAAATCCCAAATTCAGAGATGTGCAAATAGCCATGGCTTATAAACTCTTTATCTTGTGCCCTTTTTGGAAATACATAGGTTACCTTGATACCTATTTTTCACTACTTATATTTTACCAAACAAATGGCTCTATACCCGGTATACATTAAAAACCCACTGCAAGGTGCAGCTCATTTATTGGCTCTGGGTACCCTGGGCTCTTGATGAACCTACAAGCCCTATATATCCTTACAACCAGACTTTTCCAGCAGACGTAATGGTATATTGCTGGAAACAATTACAGAACAAAATGTAGACTAAAATGGCTGTATTTATTTAACGCAATTTCACTTTTTTTTTCAACTGTTACTTTCTGTAGCAAAACCTTGAAGCATCTGCTGAATTCAGAATGTTGTCTACATTTTGGAAATGTTTAACTGTTCAGGATCCACCATTGTATTTACACCAATTTCTGTCACTAACTGGAAGGAGCACATTAAATAGTAAAAATGTGTTATGTCCAAATGCCAAAACTGTGTTGAAAAATGATGTTTTCTGATTCAAGTACATCTGTTCCTGAAAGCTAGGAAGATGATGATTTTAGCACTGCAAATCCTTTGTTGGTGCCATTTGCTGGGACAAAACACATGCTTTCTTCTGCAGCACTTTATTCCCATTTTTCCCAAAAAACCTAGATTTTAGCTCTATTTTGGCTAATTTATTGGTCTCCACCAGGGGAACCCACAACTTCTGGGTTAGAATTCCCTGAATGTTGGAAAAGAAGGACGCAAATTTGCAGTGGGTAGCTTATGTGGATAAAACGTTATGAAGGCTCAAGCGCGAACTACCCTAAATAGCTAGAAAAAGGCTTGGCCCAGGAGGGGGAAAAGGCATGGCAGCGAATGGGTTAATAAGTTATAACATTTGTTAGGGAACAGATAGAAATGTCATGTTCAATGTATCAAGCATTGTAATTTGTCATTACATTAAGCTCTAGTTGTTTAATCAGGTGTTGTGTCTTTTTTTGTGTTTTTTTTCAGTTTTATTAAGTCTTACACAAATACTTTACACATTGCCTCTCAAGTTAAGCCTGACTGATCTGTGCCAAGCCACCAGCGAGTGAGCACAGGTTATTTGAAGGTATGTTTGTGACTTACCCTGACCAGGATTGTGATGACTGTTTGGACAGGGTGCATACCTCTGCCAATCAGAAATCCAGTCCCGTATTTATGGGAAAGTGGCGAAGCGTTATTGTGTGCCAGAATGGGCAGTGCCGCGCACCATCTGTTTCACAACGCAGGGATGTGCCATATTTAATTGAATACAGCGCACCACTGTGTTGTCCCTTGTGCTAGCACTAAATTTAGCTGCCAGCGCAATGGAGGCATCCTTGTACCATCATACAAGGATGTCTGCGTTGAGGGGTGTGATTGTTTATGTGTGGGAAGGTGTCCCTTCCTGCACATAAACAATCACTACTGGCGATTTGGCACTTTTGCATGTGATGCAGAGTGTAGGATATTCTGAACAGAGATCTATGCACTCTTCAGGGTCCCCACCCACAGCCACCATTGAATATGGGCACCACATCTGATAAGGCACAAAAAAGGTTTAATTGCTAAGGCAAATAATAACAGGGATAGGGGGCAGCCCTGGAAGGTGCCTCTGCAAATTTTGAAGGGCAGGGATACGACTCCTTTCACCCAGACCTGAGCTGTAGAGGCATAGTATAGGAGACTGATGATTCTGTACAAATAAGGCCCACAACCTGTGCCCTTCAGTATGGCCTCCAAGAACGTCAAAACAACAGTGTCAAAGGCCTTTTCAAAGTAAATTAGGAGTAAGTCTAAGTAACAATCCAGTTGGTGCGGCTGGGACAGGTCGATTGGATTAGATAAGTTAGGCCCTCATTATGACATTGGTGGTAAATTTCTAATTCCGCCGCAGTGACTGCCACCAACATCCATCTGCCAGATGATGACACACACACAAAACTGACAGAAAACAGCCACAACCACAAATCCACCAAACCCACTGAACGTGATAAACTTATGGAACTACCACCCATACTGTTTCATAACCAATACCACGCCCTCCAAATAATGACCCACAAATCACCACAGCATACATTCAATGATGGAAACCCATTGGTGGTGAACACTGATGCGGCGGATATGGCCACACAAATACAAAACATGACAACATTGCCCAGAACAAAAACCCACACCTGACAAAAATACACACACCCCACACACACACCAACAGCACCATAAAACACCCACCCACATCACCCACAAACCTTTCAAAACACAGAAAAGATGGCTACACTTTGCGCTGAAAATCCAAAAGAGAACTGGATCACATTACTGAACTACCAATTCAGCTGACAACCATCACACACCACACCACATCACACATCACCCCTGCACAACCTACACACACCACACAACACCCATGTCCCCACAAAGGCACCCCAATTTCACCAATAGAGGAGTTGTGGGTCATGGTTGAGGAAATAGTCAGGGTAGAGCCACAGCTGTTTGGAACACAGGTACAGCAGATATTCATTGCCAGGAAGACGGAGCTATGGTGGAGGTTCGTGGACAGGGTGAATGCCATGAGTCAGCATCAACGAACAAGGGACAACATAAGAAAGAGGTGGACTGACCTACGACGGATGGTGCGTTCCGTAGCAGCAAGGCACCAGTTCGCTATCCAGAGGACTGGCGGGGGACCCCACCTCCTCCCCAACAGCTGACAGCATGGGAGGAGCAAGTCTTGGCAAGCCTGTGTCCTGAGGGACTCACTGGAGTTGCCGGAGGACTGGACAATGGTGAGTCAACATTTAGTACCTATCAGACCCGTACCTGCATGCTATCCTGACCCCCACCCTGACTCCCCTCACCCCACTCCATCCCACACAGTGTACCACCACAATTAACAAACCAAAATGGCAAGCCCTGCATGCCATACCCACTGCATGCACATCCCTTCCAGCCCTGCATGTACACCCACCACCAATGCATGCACAGAATGGAGAATTAACAACCCCACAATCCATCACCATGCACAAAAAATGTGGCAGGACAACAGGCATAATATAGGGGGAAGCTAGGGATGCAGAATAGGTCACAGACATGTTGCATAATACACCACTTACATCCACACAGGTACCCCAGCCAAACTCAGCTGGAGGAGGTGCCAGGGCTACCCAGTCCTCTACCAGAAGATGTCCCCAGTGATGACAGCAACTCTGGAGTTCAGGATCAGGATGAACTCCCTGGCCCTTCACCCACTCCACCACAGAGCCTCCCCCCTCAGTATCCAACAACACAGCAGCCACAAAACATCCCCAGACCTCTGTCCCCAGGACACATCAATCAGCATTTTGCCCACCTGTACAGGGACCCCAGTCCACACCTCACAGGCAAGACAATGAGGCTCCTTAGGTCAGTGGCAATAGACACACCATTCAGGGGAGACAGGCAGAGGAGGCCATGGATGGTCAGAGGACAGCTGTGCACCAGGGAGAGGACAGGCCCAAGGAACCAACTGCCCAGGAGGCACTCGCTAATGTCTTGGGGGCTTATCAACAATCCCAGGACAAAATGGGTCAGGTGATAAACATCATGCAGGATAACTAGTGGCTGCAGGGGAACACCACCAGGAGATCAAGCAAGAATTGCAGGCCCTGAACACCACCACGTTCTCCATTGCAGGGGTGCTGGGTGATATGGCCAACATCATGAGGGACTACTCAGCACACCAGCAGGCCCCTTCCACTAGCCAGTGTACTAACCAGCCCTCTGCATATGCTGCAACTAGTAGACAGTAGGCCCTGCCACAGGATCCACTAGCCACCAGCACCCCTCGCCCTGCAGAAGGTGAACCACCCCGCAAACGGTCACTGCGACCCAGACAGACATCAGATACAGTTGCAAGACCAAGACCCCTACCACTGTGTCACCTTGTCCACTTTGAACTGCCATTGCTCCCCTTCCTATGTCCCATAGGACACTGGACCTGTGCTACAAACAGATTGGCCCACTACACTGGACTATTCCCAACCAACACCCCACTCTATTGCACTTCCCATTACATACCAATTTTCAATAAACACCATTGGACACAACTTGAGTAATAGCGCATTATCTGCAGGTAATGTACAATGTATTGAACTGTAATGAACTGCATGATCCTGTGTAAATGTCCAGTAACATGTTGATTTATCTTACAAATGTATCTCGCCAGTCTGTACAAATCACAGCAGTACACTTGGAAAAACATCAACATCTGCAATGAGGGAAAGGTGTAGGTGATAGTCAGGTGGGAAGCAAAGGTAATAACTAGCATTATGTTACAGTTACACAGCACAACACTAAAATGTAGAAATGTTTAGTTCAACAGTCTTTCATGAGTATCATTGGAGGTACTGCTGGATCATGTGTGTCCTGTTGTCCACATCCTCCTCTTCCTCCTCCTCACTGTCCTCAGTGTCACAGGGCTGCCACAGTGGCATTGCCACCTCCCCCCTCCTGCAGATAAGACACATGCCATCTGAGGGCCAAATTGTGCAACATGCAGCACACAACAATTCTGCAGACCTTCTCAGGGGAGTAGCATGTCAGATGAAGGCACCTGAACCTAGCGTTCAGAAACCCGAAGGTCCTTTCAACAATCTTCCTGGTACGCCCATGAGCATCATTGTACCTATTTTCAGCCCCTGTTCTCGGATTTCTAACAGGGGTCAGGAGCCAGGACAGGTTTGGGTAGCCAGAATCACCTGCAAGAAGTAAGGGAAACACATTAGCCCTGCACAATGGCATGGGCAATGAAGACATACGCTGACATACATTGGGTGGGGACTCATGGCTCACCTATTAGCCACACTCTGTGCCTCTGTAGCTGTGCCATCAGCTGTGGAACACTAGTATTCCTCAGGACAAAGGCATCATGCACGACCCTGGTTATTTCACAGTGATGTCGGAGTTGTACTGATCAGCAAGATACACCATCTGGACATTGAGTGAGTGGAAACTCTTCCGATTCCTTTACACCGGTTCATTGGCCCTTAGGGGGACAAGGGCAATATGGGTCCCAGCAATGGCCCCAATAACTTGTGGGATATGTCCCATTGCATAGAATCCAGCCTTCACAGTGGGTAAATCATCTACCTGGGGAAATGCGATGTAGCTGTACATGTGTTTGAGCAAGGCTGCCAAAACCCATGCAAGTACAATAGAGAACATTGACTGAGACATTCCTGCAGCCAAGTCCACTGTCACCTGGAAAGAGCTAGTTGCCAGGAAATGGAGCACAGAGAATACCTGCACAAGAAGGGGTATTACTGTAGTGCAATGGATGGCAGGTAGCAGATCAGGCTCCAATTATGCACACAGCTCTGTGATTGTGGCCCTGTCCAGATGATAGGTGAGTATGATGTGCCTGTCCTCCAGTGTAGCCAAGTACACAAGGGGTCTGTACATGGGCGGTTGGTTCCTCCTCCCATTCCTCTGCAGTGGTTGGTATCTAAGGGACCCAAAAGTAAGAAGGGAGTGACAACAGGAACCATGAACACACTCCAGCAGTGTACACAGAGCATGCTTGTATGTTGGACACTGGAATTGTATAGGGGAGTACATTCAACTACAATGACGCACTTATCAATCTGTACATGTCTACCAGCATTAGAAAATGGCACCCGCCTGTCCTGTATTCAGGGATAGGTGGAAGTGACCTCACTCCGCCGACGTTTGCATCATGGTGGGAGGAGGTCTGCACCGCCGTGCAATTCCTCATTGGCTAACATAGCCCTCTATGGAGTATAGGAACCAATAATGATCAACGCCGGCGGTGACATTTTCTTTCTACCACTTCACTTGATTGCTGACTTTCCACAGGACGACATCTCCACTGTGTGTGCTGCTGTGATCTGTGTCTGGAACCTGCCATGGCTTGTGCAACAGGGGAAGGGGCCCCAGCCTTCATGTTGGAGGAGTTGGAGAGGCTTGTGGATGGATTCCTAACCCTGTGTAGGTAGTTGTATGGGCCTCCAGACCAACAGGTGAGTACACCATGGGTACGTTGCATGCAAGATGGCTGCATGGAGATGTGTGTGTTTGCTGGTAGTGTGTCATATGGGGGGTATGGCTGGTGGCAGTGCTAATGCAGGGGTACGGGTCATGTGTCTGCCTGATGAGGGGATAATGCATTTTGTAGGTCATATGTGTGACAAGCTGGATTGTCTGGTTAATGGTGTCCCACTGTTTGTGCTTCCTCTGCAGGTCAGCGCCCATCAGACGAAGGGGTTGTAGCATGCCATCGCCAAGGACGTGCGGACCCGGGGGTCTATAGCACCCAGAGCACCCACTGCAGGAAATGGTGGGAGGACCTGAGATGCTGGGCCCAGAAGTCCATGGAGGCTCAGCTGGGGATGACCTGCCAACGAGGGAGAGGTACCTGTCGGAACCTGATCCCCCTGATGGCCTTCATACTGGCAGTGGCCTACGCAGAGCGGGATGGACACTTAAGGGCATCACAGCAGCAACAAGGGGGTGAGTACAGTGTGTTTGACAACCAACTCTGTTTCCTGGCATGGGATTTGGGTGCAGGGTACTAGTCAGTGGAGGCCCTAATATGCCGGTTTAGTCATTGCTGCGTGGTCCAGCTTAGGGTAATAGGGTGAAATGCATGTTTTTGATAGCTAGATAGCTGGCTTCCCATGTCAGACAGGGCTTAGCTTGTCCCAGTCGGTGTGTAGCTGGCAGTGTTTGGCCCCTACCTCCTATGGTACTTAGCCAATGGTATGCCAGTGTGGTCCATAATTCCCATAATTCCCATTTTCAGTCTCAGTGTGTGACAGTGATGTGTATGACATTGTGTTCTTTGTGCTGTGAATGACCCTGTGCTCCCTTTCATTCTCCCCCACTCCTTTTGTCATCCTGTCCATGTGTGCATTAGAATCATCTGGCAAAGGGCACCAGTGGCTGAGGGAGCTGCAGCCCATGGGACCCAGGAGGCAGAGTCCACCGCTGCCAAGGGGACCAGTGGGACGGAGAGCAAGGGGAGCACCAGGGCAGGGACAGGAGCTGATACAACTGACTCTGATTCCACCTCCAATGGGAGCTCCGTGGTGGTGGTGGACCCCTCTGGGACCACCCAAGCTACAGGGCCTACCGCCACCCCCATACCAGCACTGCCCTCCCAGTAGCCCCTCACTGAGTTGCCCGTGTCAGCTCACCCACGAGGGTGGTCTTCTCCTTCGCCCCAAGCACCTCAGGTTCTGCCCCAGTTAACCCTGCTGCCCTAAGTGAGGAGGCTATTGACCTCCCGAGATCCATCTCTGTAGGGCAGTCAACCATAGTGAATGCATCAATGCAATGCCTTCCAGGATGGCATTCACGGTGGACTGACAGCCCTACAGAGATCGTTTCATGCTCTGGCCTCTTCACTGACGGCAGCCAGCGTAGCTTTTCATCCATCCCACCTCCAACTACCACTTCCCAGTCCCAGTCTGCTCACCCCCAACCCATCCCATGCACACATTCTGACAAGCATACACCCAAAACAACACACAAGACTCACACAGACAAACACAGTCAGTACACTTCAGTCTACAAGCACTCACACAGCCAACACACAGATGCACACACAACATCATCCACTGCCACCATTGTTTCCCCCTCCTCCCTCACAATCACATACTCACTCACACCTGCATGCACTGCATCAACAGTCCTAGAACCTGCCACCTGTACAGCCTTGCCCACAGTCACCACAACAGCAGACCTGCAGACAGACACCCCACACGCCATGCCCAGTCACCACCACCACCAACACCACATCATGCAGCACAACCACCTCACTTGTAGACACCACCACAACCTCCACCCACACTTCCTGTTTGTCCTCCCCCACCCTGTCTGACCCCCTCCAGCCTGAGCTCAAGGAGGCCCCAGCCCTCAAAAAGCTGTGTCCAAGAAGGCCCCTCACACAATTGTGCCCAAGGAGCCTTATACCAAACCAGATGCCAAGGAGCCCCCTCCATCAGCAACGGGCAAGGAGCCCCCCATCACCAAGGGGCAAGGAGCCCCCTCCATCACCAGTGGGCAAGGACCCCCCTTAGTAACCAGTGGGCAAGGAGCCCCTTCCAGCACCAGTGGGCAAGAAGCCTCCTCCAGAACTACTGGGCAAGGAACCCCCTTCAGAACCAGTGGGCAAGGAGCCCCCTCCAGAACCAGTGGGCAAGATGCCCCCACCCACCCCTGCATCATGAGGTGCCTGCCCATTTCCAGCATGATGCCCCTGAACAATGGAGTCCCGATGTTCTCAGCAGTCACGTTGGGGCTCATTAGTGACTTTAACAGGAACACAGTGGTTTGAACAATGTGTGTGTCCTGGCTTTCTTTGCTCTGGGGTTCTGTTACTGTTGTTTTACTCTGCAAATGGTCCGGGTGTGTAGTGTGTTTATGGTGTGTGTTGTATGTGTGTGTCACTCTCCCCTCCCTCCCTCCCTCCTTGTGTGCTAGGTGGCTGTACTCACCGTCGTCGTCTTCATCAGCGTTGGTGCTCCAGGACGGCCATGGAGTGATACAGCATCGGGAAGACTTGCAGTTCGGGTTCCATGGTGACCGCGGGCTCCTGTGTGTCTCTGGAGGTGAGTGCCTCCTTTAATATGATATGTTTCCACCAGGCATTTGGTATCGTTGCTACCGTCCCGGAAATCCTGGCGGTGTGCTATATCATAATGTAGTGGGTTGATCCTTGTCTTCCGACTGCCTGTAGGTGGCTACCGCCGTGTTCAGTGGTCATACCGGCAGTCATTATTGCCAGCCTGTTGGCGGTGATACCATCACATTAACCTGGCAGTCAAAAGACCGCCAGGGTCTAAATGACCACCTTAGTCTCTAACTTAGTCTAGTCGCTAGCACCTTTGCAAACACTTTGATGTTAGTGTTTATGAGAGAGACCGGCCTATGGGAGGAGCAAGATTTGCAGGCAGGTTCGTGTTAGGTATCAACACAATAGTGGCTGTGTCTAGGTCTGAGGGAAATGATCAATGTTCTATTACCTCAGTGTAGAAGGCCAGTAGGTGAGGGAGCTAATGGGTCCAGTAGTGTTTAAGGAATTAGATGGAAAACCTGATGGGCTGAGGGGTCTTTCCCAAGCTGAAATCAGAACTGGCCATATTTAGTTCTTGGGCCAAAGAACGGGAGATCAAGAACCCGGAAATTTCTTCTAACAGGGGGAGCGTCTGTGGGGGTACACAGCACAAGTTGCTGCATTGCCTCACACTGCATTGGAGAGATGTACTATGGCAATGTCGATGATGTTCCCACTCAACACCCATGGATTTTGACACTGCTCAGATTTACCACAAAGTCTGGGGCAGCACCAAAAACGTACACCTCCCCAGACCAGGCGTAACAAGGAGAAATGTTCCTCTTTCTGCAGTACACATAGAATGAGAAAAAACACCTCTTGTGATTGTTTTTGTGCACTGGCATTGATGTTGTGCATTGGCACTCTGCAGCAATTTCTGAGCTGGCACTGACTGAAAGGACAGGAATGCACCATGTCATGTAGGTACGGTGAATTCCTGTCCTTTCCATATGGCATAGGGCAGCACAGATAAAAGGCTTGCAGTGCTGCCCTACAGCAAATGTTTGTAAATGAGGCCCCAGGTATTTATGGGGCACTACTTTATCTTTGACAGTTGAGACCCTATCTTTGGTCTCCATCACCCTGTCTACTACTTTGCAAAGATCGTGGTACAGGAGATATGCATCCACTCAGACCACACCAACTTTTGTCCCCACTTCTTCATTGGAGTCTTGAATTGCTTTGAGGATGATGGCCAGACCTGTGTTTTGTAGTATATTGCCCATGGGGGGAGGTGCTTCTGCGAGACATCAATGGGCATATTTATACTCTGTTTGCACCGAATTAGCATCATTTTTTTACTCTAATTCGGTGCAAAACTAACTCCATATTTATACTTTGGTGCTAGACCCGTCAGGCGCAATATTTAAGGAGTTAAAGTAATTTTCTGGAAGTGGAGACCTACCTTGCCTTAATGAGATGCAAGGTAGGCGTTCCCGTGCAAAAAATGACTCTATGGCCTTAACGCCATATTTAGGAGCATATTTATACTCTGTGGCATATTTATACTCTGGTTGCACCGAATTAGTGTCATTTTTTGTACTCTAATTCGGTGCAAAACTAACTCCATATTTATACTTTGGTGCTAGACCCGTCTAGCACCAAGGCCCTGATTTATACTTTTTTTGCGCCGCATCAACATCATTTTTTGATGCAAAAGTGGCGCAAACTTACAAATTATTGGCCCTTATTTATACTTTTTGCTGCAAAACTGCACTAACTCAGTTTTGCACCAAAAAGTTTAGCACCGGCTTGCACCATTTCTGTGCACCAGCCGGGCACCATATAGGGCTGGCAGTATAGAAGAAGAGGGTTTAGCACCAAAAAATGACTTTAGGCAGGTTAGAGTAAAAAAGAAATGACTCTACCCAGATTAGCGTCATTTTATGGTGCTAAACCTACCATGCCACATGACTCCTGCTTTAGCAAAGGGAAGAGACACGCCCAACACCCCAATGGCCAGCACAGAGGACAAGGGTCCCCTGGGCATGGCCATTGCACCCTGTGCCATGTATGGGCCCCATTTCAGGGCCCCATATGGCACTTTCAAAAATGAAATGCAATCTTACCTGTACTTACCTGGGATGGGGTCCCCCATCCTCCGCAGTCTCTCTGGTGTGGGTGGGGGTGCCCCTGGAGACTGGGGGGGGCAACTGTGGGCTTATTCCATGGTGTTCCACCATGGAAATAGGCCCACAGGTCCCCTAACGCCTGCCCTGACCCAGGCTTTAAAAAATGGGGCAAAGCAAGCTTTGCCCCATTTTTTTACCCCTCCTCCCTCCCTTGCACCATTTTTGCATAGGAGTATAAATATGGAGTTAAGGCCATAGAGTAATTTTTTGCACGGGAACGCCTACCTTGCATCTCATTAAGGCAAGGTAGATTTCCACTTCCAAAAAATGACTTTAACTCCATAAATTTGGTGCTAAACGGGCCCAGCACCAAAGTATAAATATGGAGTTAGTTTTGCACCGAATTAGAGTAAAGAAAAAGTGACGCTAATTCAGTGCAAACAGAGTATAAATATGCCCCTTAGCATCAAAAAATGACGCTAATCTGGTTAGAGTAATTTATTTTGACTCTAACCTGCCTAATGTCTTTTTTTTTTTTACGCTAGCCTACCCTTTGCTCCGGCTTGCACCATTCCATAAATATGATGCCCAGCTGGTGCTAAAAATGGTGCAAGCCGGTGCAAAACTTTTTGGTGCAAAACTGCGTTAGTGGAGTTTTGCACCAAAAAGTATAAATAAGGCCCCAAGTACCTACAGTAGTGTTAGAAATAGGGTCTCTAGTTGGCAGAGGTATACACCCTTGTCCAAGTAGGGACCATAATCCTAGTCAGTGTAAGCCACAACACAACCCAAATTATCCTGTGCCTACCCTCCAGTAGCTTGGCAATGAGCAGTAAGGCTTCACTTAGAGGACAATGTGTAAAGTATTTGTGCAGAACTTTATTCAATAACACAGTGAAAACACCACAAAAAGACACCACACAGGTTTTGAGAAATAGAGAACATTTATCTAAATTACATACTGTTGAAATGATGAAAATCCAATGTGCACAAGCAAAGTTATGAATTTTTAAAGATTAAATCCAACTACGGCGCCTAGAAAATATCATAGCTCAATTGGGGCTATCACGGCATCATTGACAATCAGACACCACCGGTGCAGGTCACAGAGTCACACGGACCCCCAGATACAGTACCATTTAAAAGGAAGAACCGGGATGTCGCACGGAGTCGGAAAGAGGTGTTGATGGAGTTGGTGCGGCTCAGTCCCTTACAGCTTCTGAGGAAAGAGGTGTCAGTTCTGCGCTGTGAAGCAGGTGGAGGTGAGGAGTCATATTCTGTCTGGATGCAGGGGGAGATGATGCAGCATTGTCGGTGATGCATCAATTCCTTGCGACCCTGTTGGGTCACTGGTTCTGGTCTGTCAGGACGTGATGTGTTGACATCACAGAGTTGCAATGACCCTAAGTGATGTCATTGGAGTCACAGGAACATCAGACTTGTGTTGCAGGTCACAGTCGTGTGCAGTGAGGTTCCCAGAGCAGGAGTAGGCTGCGGCATTGCTGGCATCGCTGAAGTCATTCCAGAGACGCTGGAGTTGGATTAGCAGCAAGGTAGAAGTTGAAGTCTTTGCTGTCCCTGAGACTTCAGAACAGGAGACAAGCTCAATCCAAGCCCTTGGAGAGCACTTTGGGGGAAGGCAGCATCTTTCCAGCACAGTCAGAGGTCAGCAGGGAAACAGCGGGGCAGCAGTCCCTTGCAGAAAAGTACTCCAGAGGGTGCTTAGGGCAGCCAGGCAGGTCTTGTGACAGAGTTCAGATAAAGGTCCAAAAGTGTCTGAGTTGATGTAATCAGAGACCCAGTTTATATACCCAGAAATGCCACTGAAGTGGGGAAGACTTCAAAGAGTGGTTTTGAAGTGCAAAAGTTCCCCTTTCAGCCCAGTCCTGTCTGTCACGGCCCCAGTGGGGGGTTATCAGTCCATTGTGTGAGGGCAATGAAATGTAAGTGTCAGGCACTCCATCCTTCCAGCCCAGGAAGACCCATTCAGTATGCAGATGAATGCAGATTTGACTGGGTGTATGGGTTTGTGGTTGTCAACCAGCACAGTCCAGACGTTAATTGGAGTCAGGCTGTAAGGCACAGATGCCTTTAAGTGCACAGAAATGCTCACTTTCTAAAAGTTGCATTTCTACAATAGTAATTTTTAAATCCAACCTCACCAATAAGCAGGATTTTCTATTACCATTCTGGCCATATTATATATGACCTGGGTACCCCTTTCAGATCAGAATCTACCACTCATAAGGAATATGAGGACAGACCTAATGCACTCTATGAAAGGAATAATACCTCACAGTAGTGCAAAACAAATTTAGGAGTTGTCCAGTACCAGGACATAAAACACACATGTACATGTCCTGACTTTTACCTACACAAAACCAGCCCTATTGGTTACCTAGGGCCTACCATAGGGGTAACATGATGAGAAAAAGGGGATTTTAAGGCTAGGCAAGTAATTTTAAATACCAAGTCGAACTGGCAGTGAAACTACACTCACAGGCCTTGCAGTGGCAGGTCTGAGACATGGTTAAGGGGCTACGTATGTGGGTGTCACATTTAGGCCCATATTTATACTTTTTGACGCAAAAATATTACCACCGGCTAACGCCATTTTGGTGCGCCGTGCGGGCGACATATTTATACTTTGACGCACGGCGGCGCAAACAACAGGTGGGAGTCCTAATTTTTGACGCACACCGCGGCGTCAAGTCGTAATGGAAAACGACGTTAATGCGGCGGAAATGACTGTGGGTCGATTTATGACACCGCAAACCGGATATGCGCCGTTTTTTTTTAAGCAATAGCGTCAAAAAACACAGCAAACACAGCCATTTCACCAGATGAGAGCCAAAATGGATCCCAGATGCCACGACAGACCCCAGGAAGATGACAGCAGACCAGGAACCAGCCAGGAGGACACACACAAGAACCAGGACACTTTTAAGAAGAAAATAAAGTGTTGCTTTAGTGTAGAGGAACAGGAAATCCTGGTTAAAGAGGTGACGGAACACCAGCACCAACTGTTTGTCACATCAAAGTTGCCAATCAGTAGGAGAGAGGCTATATGGCAACAAATTGTCGACAAGATTAATAGTGTGGCTGAAGTACGCAGAACAGTCATCGAGTGAAAGAAACGCTGGCATGACTGCAAACGCAGGACCAAGGAAAAGATGGCCAGGAACAGGAAGGCAGCACTGCAGACTGGAGGGGGGAGTCCAGCACACCAGGAGGCCGTGGACCACATGGAGGAGATGGTCGCAGCCGTCATCCCTGAGGAGATCGTCACAGGGATTCAAGGACAGGACAGCGCAGACTACCAGGAGACAACACACATGCAGGGTAAGTCGCATGGGGAATTAAAATGCACTAATGTTAACTGCAAGCGGCGGGGATACCGACCACAAAATGCATGGAAGTCATCATATACATGGAGTGGCATGGGTAAAGGGGCATGGCATTGGGGCATGTCCTGCACAGACAGAAGCTGGGGCACACCATTACACTACACCAACAACAGTCCCATGGGGGTATGCTGTCATGCCAACGATGGAGCAAAGGGAAAGCCATGACAGGAGGGAAGGCCACTACGTCAAACTTACATCCTGGCACTCGTCAGCCAACATACCTCCTACATTAACTAGGGCCCTATTAGCAATCCTCTAGCCAAACCGACAACTGCAATGTAACTGCGACAACAGTTGCCACTACCACCTCTGATCTGTGTGCAGCTCAAGTAGCCAATGGCAGTAACCTCCCCCTAGATCATACACACCTAAATTAGGGGGTGAGGATGACAACTGCAACAATCCCCAGAAACAAGACAAAGGCCCCAGTACACTCAAATGTCAATGCCCATAGTTGTCACAAACATCAGCCAAAGTAAACAACAATAGGAGCGACACAGCACTAAGGACACACCCATGCTGCATATGACAGGGTCCATCCTGTGCCTGGGTAAGCAGGCAACATCCCAAATGCCATACTGCTCAGACAAGAGCATAGAGGAGGGGACACATGTAACTGGTCACTGAAATACACCTACACAGTCAGAGGAGGAAATAGGACACTGATACGACTATCAGGGCAATCCAATGTAACACACATTACCCAACATCAGCAGGACCCATTAACAATGTCAACATCCATATCGGATCATAACATTGCCATGCATAGGATATGCCACATGTCAATTACATTTAAGTCGATGTGAACGATCAGGGATTGGGGCAGGTCCAGATTGTTAAGTGTGCTGCCAGGGCCATCAGAACGCCCACAGCCAGTGAAAGGTCTCACCATGAGAATGGATGTACACGGAGGGTCGAGTAGGAAAAGAAGGTGGCAATTCTCTATTTGGCTAAAATCAACACCTAGAGGATGTGATGCTGACAAGTCTAAGAACTCAATAACATACATGTGACACACAGGTGGGCCATAGGCCTGAAACAATGCCCATCTGAAGGACTGCAGATATTAACACGAAACAAGATCACAAAGTGAATTAATCAAAAGGCAGGCACGTCACATCAAAATTGCCACAACACAGACACACTAATTGTACCCTGTTTCATTGCAGAGGAAGATGGATCTCCTGCCGATATGCCTGTCCCAGATTTGCATGATGACATGGATGACGAGCCGATAAACATTCCCCAGGAGACTATCCGAAAGGTTATTGAAACCCTCCAGACCCCACCTTCTGTCACAAGGAGGAGCACAGAACAAGCAGCCATCGCAGAGGAACCACCCACCACCCCAATTGTAAGACCTGCCAGCTCCAATACAGCTGAGGACTCTGACGACACTGGCACCAGCTTTGAGAGAACTGTAGTTGGAGTACAGCGGGAGCTGGCCAAGGAGGTGTGGGTGGGGATGCAAAATATGGCAGCCAGCCTTGAGGGTGTGTGTTTGTGCATGATGTCATTTGCAGATCAGGCAGCAGCTATGCAAGCCCTAACATCTATCTTGCAGGAACTGCAGAAAACCCAGAAGGAAATCAGCACAGCTGTAATACAGTTGACCCAACACCTACAACAGCAATCCTGTCAACGCGTGCACGAATGCAACATTGAACCCCTCAGGGCCAACCTGGCTGCCTACCATCGTGATGTGGCTGCTATTCTCAAGAACCAGCAGGCCCTCCTTGCAGCAGTACTGCCCTTAAGACCTTCACAGGTAGCAGCGAACGGGATGTCTGACTCCACGTCTTCTAACACTGAGGTGTGTGTTGCCCCTTCACAACCACCACCACCAAGAACAGAGGAGGCAACACACACATCAAAAGAAAAAGACATGGAACAGATCACTTTCACACTGAAAAGTACCCGGAAGCACTAGTCCCTGCCACATGGCCAACTATTACCAAGGTCCTGCGCTTTGTAACATGCCAGTCTTGCAACAACTCTACTTAATGACTGTTCTGCTTACCACTGTATATCTTGTCAGCCTGCCCACTGATTGTCTCTCTCCTACTCATTGGCAAATCCTGTCCCTCTGCACTGTCTGAAACATCACCCCAGCATTTCTAAAGCATTCCCGTAACCCCTTGTGTCGGATCACAATGTAAGATATCACTATAATGGACTCACAATCATGGACAATGTACATAGAGCACTACAGCACTTTTCAATAAATAGCACTTACACAACAAATCTGTCTCTGGGTAATGTGACATATCAACTGTGCAGTAGATAACTGAAATGTGCCTACTGTCAAATTACGTAGCTTGTCAATACAACTGTCCAGATATTATGTAGTTAGAGAAATCTGCACAGTGACCATGATTGCATCATACTCTGCCCATCCTGAGGGAATAATCTGATGAAGTGAGAAACCATACACCACCATGCTGTGTAGGACAGAAGAATGCTTCCTCAGGGGATAAGTAAGTCATCAAATAGTGCCCGATAAATGTTGTCAACATGCACAAATAACACAATAAACATGCCACACTAATCTAAGTAAATACAAAAAAAAACTGCACAAATGAAGGTGTCTGAGTTAACATACAAATAGGTAATCATGCCAAACTGTTTCACAAATGATGTATGAGGGTCATGAAGACAAGAATACAAGATTGACAATGAGAACTCATCTTATAAGGGTGTGCATGATCATCACACTGCAGTCAGACCTAAAACTGTTTCCCCAATATCAAGTCTGGAAGCACTGTTAATGACTTTGAAAAGACACTTATCAACAGAAACACATTGGGAACCATATTAACTGTGACTGGTGGTTGAAACAAAGGGTAGACAGTTTGCAAGGTAGCTCTGGGCTAGCTGCCAATCGTACAGCTCAGTTGGGATTTGTTTGTAGCATAGGAAACAGATGTTATAGTACAAAATTGATGTACACTGAATCCAAACCCACAATCAAGTATCATTCAACACATACTATTAAGGGGTAACCAAATATTTATTAAAAGCTAACCATAGATGAGGAAAATGAAGGAAAAATCTTACCTACCCTGACTACTCATTACCCACAACTGTCCCTAACTAACCTAAGCTACACTTACTAATCACATGTAACAAAACGTTCTAAACATCTACCCCCCACCCCCCTTATGAGACGGGGCACATTGAGGACAACACATACTAACCTAAGCACATACTATACTATCCTAAACATATATTTATATATTTTGTATTTTTGTAAAAAGTTTTTTGTATTTTATTTGTATTTTTTTTTTTTTACACACAAGAACCCCAACATAGCCCCCCACCCACCCACACATGTAATAAGTCAAAAAAGAAACAAGCAGGACCCCCCACCCACTAACACTAACTAAACTAACAGCCGATACTAACCTAACACTAAGCCCCCTAAGCGCACTAACTATAAGAACAAGGAAAGAGGAGGGAGGGGAGGGTATCATGTCCATCAAATCAACTGTCTAGAGGTTGGCCCTCTGGAGGGTCCTCTTTATATCCTTGACCCGCCGTTTAATGTGACGCACGTCCCGTCTCAGGTGGCTCACCTTGCGCAGCACTTTGTTCATCTTAAGTCTATTGAAGGCTGCAGGGTCAACAGCTGGAGCAGTGGCAGTCTGGGTACCGGTGGAGGAGGTCTGTGTTGGCTGTCCTGCACCGGTGGCAATGCTGGGGCCAGAAAGTCCAGCAGATGTTGGATCAACAGTGGCAGCTGTGGGTGGGGCCACCTGGCTCTGATTGGTGGTTGTTTCTGTGGTGGCTGTGGTGGGCAAAGTAGGCCCACCCTGTGGGAATGCTCTCCATACCCCGGAGGCACGTTCATGGCGATATCGCCGGGCCATCCTCCGGAACCCCGACTCCACCAGCAGGATGTGCTGGTATCGCATGGCCCGACGCTGAAATTCACAGACCTGGTCATGTTAGCTGCTGTGAAGACAAATGCAGATATGCTACATTAGTAACTGCATTGTGTGAAACGGCACAGCAAGTTAATCAGACATTACATCTACTGTACTTGTAACAGCTCATATCACGATACAGAGCATTGAATGTCCCTGAGGAAGTATATGGCAGGCCAGACAATAAAGGTGACATCACACAAAGCACATCCATAACCCACAAGATGAGTAACAACTGGCTTTGACTTGCAATCTGAGTTCTGACAGTTAACATCTAAGAATCATGCTGCATATCCTCCACCAAGAGCTGGGCTACAAATGTCAGTGTACGGAAAGCAAAACTAAAGCCACATGGTCTGCAAGTTGTAACTGGACTTTCCAGTATGGTACCAAGTGCCAAACCTGAGTGTGTATACTAGTATGCAACCAAACCGTCACTTATTCACAGGTATGTGTAACATACTGGTAGCATCAATACTAGGGGGCATATTTATACTCCGTTTGCGCAGAATTAGCGTCGTTTTTTCGACGCAAATTCGGCGCAAAACTAACGCCATATTTATACTTTGGCGTTAGACGCGTCTAGCGCCAAAGTATGAGGAATGAGCGTCATTTTTTTGCGTGAACGCCTTCCTTGCGTTAATGAGATGCAAGGTAGGCGTTCCCGTCTAAAAAAATGACTGCGACGCAAATGCGTCGTATTTATACTCCCGGGCAAAATTCACGCCCGGGAGTGGGCGGGGCAAAAAACCCCACATTTGCGCCTCTTTTTAACGCCTGGGTCAGGGCAGGCGTTAAGGGACCTGTGGGCTCAAAATGAGCCCACAGCTGCCCTCCCATGCCCCCAGGGACCCCCCCTGCCACCCTTGCCCACCCCAGGAGGACACCCAAGGATGGAGGGACCCATCCCAGGGACATTCAGGTAAGTTCAGGTAAGTATAATAATTTTTTTTATATATTTTTTTTTGGCATAGGGGGGCCTGATTTGTGCCCCCCTACATGCCACAATGCCCAATGACCATGCCCAGGGGACATAAGTCCCCTGGGCATGGCCATTGGGCAAGGGGGCATGACTCCTGTCTTTACTCAGACAGGAGTCGTGTAAATGGCGTCTGGGCGTCGTTAAAAATGGCGCAAATCGGGTGCCCTAACGCCATTTTCCCCAACGCCGGCGCTGCCTGGTGTACGTGGTTTTTTTCCACGCACACCAGGCAGCGCCGGTCTGCTAGCGCCGGCTAACGCCATTCAATAAATACGGCGCCAGAATGGCGTTAGCCGGCGCTAAACTTTTTGACGCTAAACTGCGTTAGCGCAGTTTAGCGTCAAAAAGTATAAATACGGGCCTAGGTATCCCATTCACAAACCCATGGCCGTGTTTGAGGGGGGGCGGTGGATACACAACTATAATTTGCCAACAACATGTACACCGAGGAGTGTATAGGCAACTCCACACATGTTTGTCTCTACAGACACACCACAGGTAAGGTCTATCTACAATTTGGAGTCAGCAAACCCTAGAGCACTCATAGGGTCAGACATGTCAGGAAATTCAGAACTTAGTACACAACATATACTTCCAGTGAGGCCTGACTTACATCAGACACAGAGTTGCTAGAACACCCATGATCATGAATTGCATGCACACTAGGCCATTACACTCAGGTTCCACAGACTTGATGCACTACATGTGGAAGTACATGCTGCTAGGAGGTTCTACCTACTGTTTCAAACTTATGTAGGTAAATAGTGAAGCAGATGTCTATTGTAAAGCTATTAGCTCTACCAATCTTAGAGAATGTGGGTCTGACAGGCTGACTAAATTGGAGCTGACTTCCATTGCGACTCTTGGTGATACAAGTGTAATTTACAGTACTATCCCCTGTACTCACAGTGGGGCCTACAGGGATGTCCTACAATCCCTACTTGATACCATTGGATACGCATTGGCAAACTCAAAACATGTGAGAACTGCATTCCCACTCATGGAACAAGTGAAAAACTTGCCCAACGCATCACACCTTGCTATGCGTCCAACTCACACGAGTGCATAACCAGCAAACACAACACATAACAGACATATCAACACTTACTGGAGTGATCGGAGTCCTCAAATGTTGCCACCTCTCCCACAGTGTAGGGTGCCGGTCCACCTGTAAGGTATGGAAGGAAGAAATGTGTTCAAAATCTGTGCACAGTGCAACAATTTCATAATCATTTACAATGTGTAGGCTGAGAAAGGACATGGCAGCCATTTGGACATGATGGTACTGCATCTGATATTTCACGGCCAACTTGTACATAGCATGGGTCTCCTGTGACAGTTACACACATATCTGCACACATACATTGGCCCTAACTATCATGTGGTTGCAAACTTGCCCCATAATTGGTGAGTACTAAAAAATATGGAGTTTAATCATCTCATCATGTGCATCCAAGGGAAACATCCAAAGGCTGGTTACTTGAAGACTGCATTACCAGTCAAACATGCCTTGTGGCCATAACACATTTATTGCACATAGGCCCAATGTACAGAGGGAGGGGCAGGGACTCCTGTAAGCCATCCTGTTGTTACAGTATAGTCAATTGATGTGGCCCAGCTATGGTGATTTGCACCAACCATGGAGATGTGAAGCCATGTGCATACACTTGGACTGCCATCCATATTTGGATTGTGGCTCAACTAATTCCAACAAACATCTTAAGATCTTAGCTGACCTTTTCACGATGTTTTCAAATCATGAACTGACATGTATCCAAAAAGATCAAGAAACCAAATAATCCCACATATTCATATTACTTCTGTGAACGCTTTCCTTCCACACTCACCAGACTAACATGAGACCAATGTTTGAGCCACTTTGCTATTATCAATTGACGTGAAGGCAGCACTCATTTTCAGCATCATGTAGTGATTCTAAAGTCAGTCTAGCAATTGCATCAACATAGTTGGCCTAAATGTTGGTACATCTGTACTATTCTGTCAAAAATACCGTATGTAGACATGATTGGATCCTATTTTGTTAGCTGTGCTGACAAAAAGGCCGCACCAATTTCTTTCATGGCAAAGTAACCTGTAAGTTTGCTGAGCACGTGCTACCTGACAGCTAGCAATTGTGATCCTTGCCATAGTGCATCAATGATCCCCTTATATTTCCCCAGCATTACACACAGTCATCAAGTTAGCTGGCAGACATTGCACTAATCCCCTGATGTCACTAGAGCATTTAATCGTGCACATTAACAATAGTCGGACTCACCAACAGTGCCACCAATCATGATTTCCAGGTGGTCCAAGAGATCCTGCTCCCTGGTGATGAGGTCAGCCCACCGGTGCTTCAGCTGGTGGTCACTCCTCTGGCTGGCATACACACGCTGCAGGTGATGCAGCACCTTTCCCCACCGGATTCTGCGCGCCTCTGTCGGGTACCCCTGTATGACCCTGCCCCCCGCCTGGATCATGAGCGGCAAGAAATGTGTCACCAGCCAGATGAAGCCCCCCAACTCCTCTTCCCCCATCCTGCCAAGACGTGGCCTACCAAACATACTTATGGTTGAAGATAAGGAATAGGGGTAAAAGGAATAGAAAGGGGAAATGGGTGAAAGTAGCAGTAAAAAGACAGAAAAAAAGTAAACCTAAACATTAAAAGAGCCCAACTATCCCCAAACTAACACTACCCACAACAGACTCCCACAAACAAGACATACACAAGATAAATGGACAAATGTAGACAAAACACAGTACTACAGTATACACAAACAATATTTATTTCACAAAAGGACTTTACAGATAGTACACAGGACATATACAGCACAAAATCACTGGACAACACTCTCTACACAGCCACACAGTCTAGAAGGATCATAGACTGCAAAGTGAAAGTGAAAGTGAAAGTACACCCACTGTACATGATCTGTAAACAGGATATCCTATTACATCACTTCCTGTATGAAAAGTCCCGCCTTTTTCACGTTATGCGTCATTTTTTGTTGCGCAAAACTGTATTTGCGTCATTTGTTTTGACGCACAGACGTGAATATTAACCCACATCCACATAATGATACATGGACTGTACAAATATCTGGATGCGGGCTAAATTTCACTCCTGTGCATCCAAAAAAATGACGCAAATACAGTTTTGATAAACAAAAAATGACGCAGACCGCTAGGGACGTCAAAATTACAGTGCATTAACTGGTTTGGGGCATTTTTACTTGTTTTTTGGTTATTTTACATTTGGAACACATCAGAGATTGGTTAATTGAAGACAGTATGGTGTTGATGGTGTATGTTCACATGTGTGACATCATACTGCAGTGCAACATCATCCACTACACCCTTCACAGTATGTTTACAGTTGGCTGATGTCATAGATGGTCATAAGTGTGGCCTACATATATGTGTGGCACAAATTGTGCATGCTTGTCATAAGGAGAGGATAGCAATTTGACGCACATATGTACAATACCTAAATGCCTTTGGCTCAAAGTGTGTGCTTTGACAAAAAAAAAGTGTGTTGGTTGACCAAGTGTGTGTGTGTATCACATGATGCATTATTGTACATATGGTTGTATGAATGTGACGTCCATATGTCCAATCCTAAGATGCAAGTCAAATTTGGAATGAGCAAGGGCATGTGTTAGTCATACATGGAATAACACCCGTAAAGTTTACTTCCAAGTTTTAGGGTCACGTAGACACCACATGTGACATAGCATGCACCAGATGGATGGCAGACCATGTTCATGTCAATGGTCCACATTTTCTACATCCTATGTCCTAGAGTATTGGTAAGAGCTTCCTAGGCACTAGTTGATGAATCCCACAGTGAGTCATACACATGCATTGAGGAAGTGGGTACCATGTTGTTTGCACAGACAGACAAGGGTCAATCTCATATGTATGATGACACCACAGTTGAGGCCATAGAAGTAAGCCCCAACTATCAAGTGGCTGTGGTGGACCAGCATACAAGACAGCACGTGTCCACATATTTCCAGTGATCAATTGCACATAGGTGTCTTGTTCATGTGTGTGGTCCAATGATGATCCTGTAGATTGATTGGGGTGTAATTTGTCACAGTTCGGACCAGGACTCATCATGAGTCAGTGGCAGCTATTACTGTAACTACTGAGTATCTTTTGTTGATCAATGTGAGTAAAGTAGATGTGGACATGTGAACCAACATGTGGATGGTCCCACCCTGTCACTAAAGACGTGTAATGAGACAGTCAACAGAGCAACCTTTGTGTGCTGAGTGAGATAATGTCTCAATTGTAAAGTTCCGGCAGGTGTCATTACAACATTTGTACACAGGTTGGCCTCTGCACTTCCCACTGCATCTGGGAACATCATAGCCTCTGTGCTGTTTATTCTCGCAGCTATTCAACACACACGGCCCATCACTATGTTGTGTGCACTGTGATGCTGTGTGTGAACTGTCATGGTTCTGACATTTGTGTATTATTCATGTACATTATCAGAGGTTGCTGGTTGTGCTGAAAGCCCCGTACCCAATCCCTGCCTATGACCCTGGGACACTGTCACACTTTGTCATTCATGCATATATGCAACCCAGACAAGGAATGGGCCATGAATTTTGCATTTCCAAGAGGATGTAACTCAAATGGTACAGTTAAAAGGCAGATGATGCTATACAATGTATTTGGGCATGCATGAAAGAAGCCCATGCCCAATGCCCCCTGATGAATGGGAGGTTTTCTTATGCACGTGTGGTACATATGTAGACACAGGGATACTTTAGTGTGACGCACAGACAGTTGCCAGTCAGGCTGACAGAATGCAAGTTGATTCAGGAGCCAGCTACTGGGCAAGTTACATAATCAGTGGTCTGACTGAGACTGTTTGGAAGACAAACTAGACAGTTGACATGTCAAACTGTGTACGTCCTGTGTTTTTGAAGGTGACAAATGAACCCAAGGGCTGTGTTACACGGCTTAATTAGTATCAATGGTTGACGGTGTATTTGACATAATGGCAACTCCTATGCTGTTCCAGGCATCATCAGGGGCAGTGCTTTTTTAAATGGGTGTTGTGCATGGAGGTGATCACAGGTGTAGGCTGCATCTGTTTCTCACCAGTCCTGTAGGTGAGACTTGCATTCTAAGGGCCAACAGACATTTTCACAAGGGGAAGCAATCTACATGTTCTAACAGGGCTTTGAAACTAGAAGACAGTGTATAAATTGACCATGCAGTCAGATGTTATGTGACAATGGCATACCTTAGGACTGTGTGTGTAGAGGAGGTATTATCAGGGTACACATCTTAGTATTCCAGGGACCTCTTCCGACAGGTGGGTTGTGACCAGGTATGGGTGTGTCAGTAGTTAGGAAATGGGCTGACATGTGCATGGAATGTCATGTGCGCAATGCATGTCATATGTGTGGCACTTGTGCTGTCTATGTTCTGCTTCTATGGAACTCTAGTCACAGATATTCATTGCAAATATTGGATGCAGTTGGACTAACTGCTGTCAAGGGTCTTGTCAGACATTCCTGTTAGTGATGCCAAAGCAGATTGACTGCCTCATGTATGAGGCTTGTTTTCCCCTTATTGAGTGATGGTGTCATAGTTGTTTGCCATATGCTGCGTTGGACCTTGCTTTCAACATGTATGTGTGAAATAGTTGTGGTCCTCTGCTATTGGCTTTCAAAGGAGATATGTACATGATATATGTCATTCAGAGTGTGTGTATGTGACCATTGTATGTTAGACATTACATTAGCTCTGGGATGTTCCGTGTCCTACTCAGTATCTCAGCAATGCTCCATGAGGCAACACTCTTATTCTGATAAGTAGAGATGAAGGTGTGCAAAAAGGAATAGCCAGACCATGATATGGTGATTAGAATAGGTGTTTATTTAAATTCGTTAACTAAAGTGGTGGAGGTGATCATATTCCTAAGAAATTATTTACAATCTGTTGCCGCCTGCGTATACCAGCAGCTGTGTTCTGTAGTTCCCCCTCCTGTTGCAGGCCAGCATCCTCCTCTTCCTCCTCTTTAGGCATGTGTGGCTCTGGTTCCAGGAGGGGAATGTTTCTTCTGATACAAATGTTGTGCAATATTGCACATGTGAGGATGATCCTACAGACCATCTCGGGGGAATATAGGAGGCTACCACCAGTGATGTTGAGGCAGCGGAACCTTGACTTGAGGATGCCAAAGGTCCGCTTGACAATGATGCGTGTCCTCCTATGGGCCTCGTTGTATGCACGCTCTGCAGCTGTACTTGGGTTGCCAAATGGTGTCATAATCCATGGCTGGATGCCATACCCCTGATCAGCTGCAAGAGAAAATGAATGGGATCATGTTGATGTAGCTGGCACTATTGAAAAGACCTTTCATGGCAGTAGTTGTCTTGTGTTGTCTGTGACTCTTTTGTGTACTAATGTGACATCCTATGCTTGTAGGCTGTACCATCTGCATTGTGTTGTTTCCTTGGCTGAATGAGTGTTTGTCTGCTAACCGTTTGCCGGCAGTATGTTTTGGGATTTGCAGTACAGTGTGCCCTCCCTAGCATTGTGACTTGTGATACAGGTGTCCGTGTGTCTTCACTGGGGGTGAGATGATAGTTCCATGCACAGTTAAAATTGAAAGTGTTGTTAACACGTTCATATCAAAGTACCCTGGACATCCCATACCTTGACACTTATACAATGTATTAATGTAAAGGTCAATGGGACACTTACAATTTGCAAGGTGACATTTAGGCAACCACACTCATTGACGTCTTCAAATTAGGCTGTACAGTAATTTCCAATGTGTGACAGGTTCAATGGTGACTTAAGAAACATGGTTAGTGATGCCACGACCTCAGTGTGTTCCTGTTGACATGTTGCTGTTGTGGTGTATGTGTTGTGTGTCCTAGAGGGTTGCTGTGCAGTGTGTATATAAGTAGGTTTTTGTATTTACCAACAAGTAGTCCTTTGCCATACCGTCCATCCTGGAAGTGTTCATTGATGGTGCAGTGACGGAAGATGTATGAGTCATGTACACTCCCAGGATATTTAGCCACGATGTTGGTGATCAATCCCTGGTGATCGACAATGGCCTGCACATTGATGGAATGTGTGTGCTTCCTGTTGCGGTAGAGGTGTTCAGTTGCAGCAGGTGGCACAAGGCGTACATGTGTGCAGTCGATTGCACCAAGGAAGTGTGGGAAGCCTCTGATTGCGTAGAACCCCTGTTTTGTTTCCTGCTGCTTCTGCAGTGTGTTAGGGAAGCAGATGTGGCGGGGTGTCAGTCGAATAATGTCGTCCAGTACTTTGGGCAAAAAGGCGGAGAATGATGGTTGTGATATTCCACCAACCAGGGCACCAGTTGTTTGGAAAGAGCCACTTGCCAGCATGTGAAGCACGGCAAGCAGCTTTGTTTCTGTTGGGATGGTGCGGGTGTCACCAAAGTGGGGGCCAACTGCTGTTCAATGTTTCGCAGCAGCTGCTAAATGGCCTGCCAGTTCAACCGGTACCTCTGTATGATGTTGTGTACCCTGAGGCCCTGAAGGGTTTTTCTTGGGCGGAATATCCTCTCCTGCCTTCTGCGCTGCCTTTGGGGTCCCTGCTGGTGTTGTTGTAGCTGCTGTTGTTGCTGCTGGGCTCTGCGTCTGCGTTCACGCTGGATTAGAATCATCTCCATGGCTCCCTGTTGCTGCTCTGTTGCTCTGCTGTTTGTTCTGTGTATTCTGATTAAATACAGGTGTGTTTGCCCCATTTTAACGCCTACCCTGACCCAGGCGTTAATTTTTTACGCAAATCGGGCTGTGCGTCATTTTCTGGCTCCGCCTCCCGGCTGTGCGTCATTTTTGCCCGAAAGCATAAATACGACGCACGGCAGTTTAAGCCATTTTTTGGACGAGAACGCCTACCTTGCATATAATTAACACAAGGCGGGTTGCCGCATCCAAAAAATGACGCACACAGCGGAATTTTGTCGTCCGCGGGCTTGGGCATCAAAGTTTAAATACGGGGCAACGTTTGCGCTGATTGTGCGTCAAAATTTTTGATGCACAATCAGCGCAAACGGAGTATAAATATGCCCCTTAGTGCTGCAGGCCCACTAATAGTATTTAATTTACAGGCCCTGGCCACATATAGTGCACTTTACTAGGGACTTATAAGTAAATTAAATGGGCCAATCGGGGATGAACCAATGTTACCATGTTTTAAGGGAGAGAGCATATGCACTTTAGCACTGGTCAGCAGTGGTAAAGTGCAGAGAGTCCTAAAACCAGCAACAACAGTGGAGGAAGACAGGCAAAAAGTTGGGGGTGACCACTCTCAGGTTGTCAGGTCCAACATGTGTCCTTCCCAGCTGAAAGTGGGGAGAGCTACACAACCCCTTGGGAGCTGTCACCACTGAGGTGGAAGAAACTGGAGAGACCATCGGCATTGGTATGGTCAGTCCCTCGGCGATGCTCCACTGTATAGTCCATTCTGTGTAGGGAGATGGACCATCTCAAGAGTTTAGGATTTTCACCCCTCCCCTGCATGAGCAATTTGACCATGGGGAAATACAGACACGGAGACAACATTACAGGTGGTGAATTTTAAACAACCTAACCCAGTGGTCGATTTGTCATCTTGCCGCCTAACATCGGCGGAAGAGCAGGCCTTATCAAAAGGATTAACTTTTGTCCCTACTAATTTACCTAACTCCTTTAATCTTAAAATGGAATTACATCAGTTTTTTAGGAAGGTGAGACTAAGATATTATTTCAATAGAACTTCGAGTCTTCCACCATCCTCTGTTACCGGATTGAGAACCCCCTCTACTTTTACCCCTCCAGCGCATTTATTGTCTCATAAGATCTTATCCCTTGAGCAGGTAGTTATGAGAGACACAATGAACTTAATCTCGAAGGGGAGATATGTGAAATATAACACCACAAAAGCCGAGAAAGATGCATTGATGGGTTTGAAGTCAAATAAAGAAATAGTCATCAAGATGGCAGATAAAGGTGGGGCTATAGTGGTACAAAATTCAACGGATTAGAAGAATTAGATTTTTTTTGCAGCTCCGACAAATGAGGTGGCAGTTTTGATTAAAAGAGTGACTGATGAGGGCCTAATGCTGGGTTTTCTTACAGATTTGGAATATGATTTTTTGAACATGAAGAACCCACATATCCCCACTATTTATACACTTCCTAAGATACATGAAAATCCTTTAAAACCCCCGGGTCGCCCGATTATATCGGGGAGTGGCTCTATTCCATAGCCAGTTTGTAAATATATGGATTTCTTCTTGAAACCGTTAGTTGAAGTGACCGAGGCATACTTAAGGGATACTATGGAGGCTATCAAGATAATGGACAATCTGGAGTTTGATCCTGATAACCAGATTTTGGTAAGGATGGATATTGTTCTGTTATACACTAATATCCTCCAGGGGCATGCCCTACAGGTCATTAGAGAAATACTAAATGGGGGATCACTGCCTACAAAAGGACCTACAGGTTTTATAGTGGATCTTCTGGAGATAGCAATGATTAGGAATTTTTTCTTTTTCCAGGGTGACTTCTATGTACAAACAAAAGGAGTTGCCATGGGCACTACCTTTGTACCGGATGTAGCAATTTTATATATGGATAGTGATGAACATCATTTTGTATATGATAGATCATTGCCATTTTGTGAACATATAACTCTATGGAAACGATATATTGATGATGTATTAATGATCTGGACAGATACAGAACATGATTTGTTGGATTTTTATAAATGGTTGAATGAAAGATCACAGGATATACAATTCACTATACAGTATAGTTCGCAAAAAATCGATTTTCTGGATGTAACCTTTAAAGTGCAAGATAACCGTTTATATACCACCTTGTATAGAAAAGAAAGTGAGAAATTCCCTGTTGCAATATATGAGTCATCACCCTCGAAATTTAAGGGATAATCTCCCATATGGACAATTCCTTCATCTTCGGAGGAACTGCTCTCGTAAGCAGGTTTATTTTGAAGAATCAGAGGATTTGATGAGGCGGTTAGTGTTGAGGGGTTACCCTAAGACTTTGGTGAGGAGAGCACGGAAAAGAGCTTGGTTTTGTCATAGGGAGAACCTACTTGAACCTAAATAGCGGATGAATGCAGGGAACAACGGGATGATATTTGTTATTACATACTGCACTAGAAGTAATTAAATAAAAAAGATTATCAATCAATCTTGGTTGTTAATCTCGGATGAACTTGATATACAGGATCCCCCGATGCATGCTTTCAAGAGGGGGAAGAATATTAAAGATTGGGTGGTCAGCCCTTTTTTGGCTAAACCCCCCAAACCCTCACTGCTTACAATATGGAAATCACCAAAGATTGTTGGTCATTATAAGTGTGGAACATGTAAAGGTGTACACTCTACTTGGAAATGAAAATGTTTCAGTATAAATATGTGTCTGTTACACTTAAAGAACATACTAATTGTAATAGTATGAATGTAATTTATGTGATTAAATGCCCATGTGATTTGGTATATGTGGGTCAGACCAGACAGAAAGTGAAGGTGCACATTTTACAACATTGGAGCCATATTAGATGTAAGGTACAGGGTGCACCGTAGGTTGACCATTTTGAGACAGTGAAACCACCCGGAAGATTCTTTGAGATGGGCGGTGATTGACAAAATTACTGTAAACCGACGTGGGGGTGAAATAGTTGGCAATTTGAATTTACGTGAATGTAAACGGATTCACCTTCTAGACTCTGTTGCACAGGGCGTGAACGAATATGAAGAAATAGCTAGGCAAACAACAAGTCTGTCAAATGGCTAAGACGTATGGTATATACATTGAGATGGTGGTTTGGCTTATATGGTATAAGAATACTAAGATATACGAGGGACAAGAGACTAGTATGGTTAGAAGGAATGATACAGGCATATAGAACTAATTAGGTCTACCTATGTCATATGAGTGGCAGAATAATTAAATGTCTATGGGTGGAATAAACATTACAGTCTGTTGTCTTTTCTTCTGAGTAATATCTGTATGAAATTTGATGATTCATTACCATATGCGCACACGCAGATTCTTATGCTGGTTTTGTTAACATCAATATGAGGTTAGACACTGCGGTAGTCTCTTTTATAGAAAAAACACGCTGTTAAAAAAGGTGATGGAATGCGTTTGAATTGTGAAAGAGCAGGATATAAGTTTTGCTGCAAATTTATTTGTGCATGATGTACTTAGGAAAGATTTCAACATGCGGTTTGACAATAGTCAGTTCAGTCCCCATTGTTTGGGTTTGAGCCGAAATGAGAAAGGGACATCGTGAAGCCCGCATTCCGAACATACTTTTCGGCGTTGCACATAAGGGCGCAGTCGGATGGGATTTAAATGCCAATTTCACTCGCAGCTGTTTTTTTCAAGCCTCAGAGATGTGCTCCGTGGTGTTAAGGAGTAAATTAATGCCGTAAACCTGCAGGTATCGTGGGACATAATCTGTTTCACAAGATCTTTTTTGTGTACGGAGAAGGAAGGGTGATTGGATTGAAGTGTCCAATTTAGTTGTAATTTTATAATTTTGTGAGGGAGAGATGTTTGGAAATGTGAGATTTCTTTCCAGTTGACGTGCCAGATTAGTGAGCAGATTAGTGAGCAGTGTGAGGGTTGTTATATGGTGTGATTAGTGGTACGATCCCCAATTGGCATTTTTGACCAATTGAGGTTATGGTATGAATGAATGTTTTCCTTGCTAGAGAGGTCTGAAAGGTTGCGTGGTGGTCAATATAAGGGGAATCCATTGGAATAAATCATTTGTATGTATTTGTCTTTAAGGGACCTGATGGGAAAAAATAATTTCGGGAAGGAAGGATAGAGTACTGTATTTGGTGAAAAACATTACCTAAAGAAGTGGGTGGCAATGAGGATTATTATTATATACTGTAGGTAAGAGTTTTTTCAGTAGTGACTTTCCTTGGTGAAATAGCTGTTGAGGAAGGATTAATTAATTGGGCAAGTATATTTTTCTAGATCTGAGGATATTGGAAAAGCTACTGGAGAAGATGTGTGTTTGGAGGTTGAGTAAGTTAGAGGTGAGTAATGATGGGTTTTGTATTACAGCATAGGATGAAAACATTTCTTTAGAATTGGAGAATAAATTATTAAAGTTTCATTTTTTGTAATTGTTTAGATGTTTCCTACCTTTTAGTCCTGAGGAAGACCCGTTTTAGACCCTGGGACTGGTCCAAGTGTTATCAGCGGGTCGAAACATCGACGATAAACCTGTAGCTTGGATTGGTTTTGTCTCTGCCTTTTTGGAATGGAGTGAAGGACTAAAGTGGGGAGATGGACTTAGATATAAATAAGTGGTGATTTATTGACAAGAATGATCAACCAATCACATGGAGCAGCTTTAGGGGGTTCCTGGAGGACTGGAGGTCTGCTAAGTAACTAACCTCCCTTTTTTATGATCTTTTACCTCATATGGGCCAGTCCAACAGTCCTGGAGAGCATTAGGCCCTACTGGCGCCATCACCCATACTTTGTCTCCAGGCTGAAACTCCACCAGGATGGTCTTCGGGTTATACAAGTGTTTCATAATCTCTTGACTGGCCTTGAGGCTGCTCTTGGCCTTCTTCCATAAGCAGTACATCTGGTTGCAGAGGGCCAGCATGTAGCTGACCACATCCTGAGGGGCTGCCTTGGGAGCTTTCGGCCACCCCTCTTTCACAAGGCTTAGGGGTCCCCTTACAGGGTATCCATAAGGAAGCTCAAAGGCCCCAGAGAGGCCTGTGATTATGCCCTTCAAGATCTCATTGAATCTCTCTTCAAGACCATTGGTTTGAAGATGAGAGGTTGTGGTATACCTGTAGGCCACCCCACATGCATCCCACATGGACTTCATGTATGCAGACATGAAGTTTGTGCCTCTGTCAGACACAGTCTCCTTTTGGAATCCTACACGGGTGGAGATCTCCTTCAGAGTTCTGGTCACCACTGGTGCAGTCACTGTCCTCAGAGGGATTGACTTTAGGTAGTGGGTAGCATGTTCCACCAAAACCAGGATAAACCTGTTGCCTAGGGCAGTTTTGGGGTCCAATGGACCTATGATGTTAACATCAACCCTTTCAAAGGGGGTGCCAATGATGGGGAGTGGGATAAGTGGGCCTTGAGCCTTTTCCCTGTCTCCACACTGGCCTGGCAGGTAGGACCGGACCTACAGAATGCATCTGAGGCCATCTGCATTTGAGGCCAATAGAAGTGGGTGACAAGCCTGACAAAGGTCTTCTCTTGCCCTAAATTTCCTGCCTGGGGAATGTCGAGAGCCAGGCCTAGTAGGAACTCCCGGTAACACTGGGGGACAACCAGACAAGTGCTGCCAGCGCCTCCGGTACCTTAAGCTCACTGTAAAGGAGATCATTCTTCCAGTAGATAAGGTGATCCCCAGAGGCTTCGCCTGCTGCTTAGGCAGAGGCCTGTTGCTTCAAGCCTACAAGAGTGGGACACTCTTTCTGCACCTTGCAGAATTCCTCCCTGGTTGGCCCACCCTCAACCTGCCAGCCAGCAGGCTTAGATAGGTCACCCAGGGCAGCAATGCCCTCCCCAGTTGGCTCAGGGACCTCCTCCTCAGGGGCCCCTGCCTACTACCATGGGAACTTCTGGGACCGGTTTCCTGTGTTCCTTGCCCTCCTCTTTGGCAGCTTTCTGGGCCATTCTTCCTGGCTCTAGACACCCTTAATTCCCCTCCTGAGCAGTTGTGGACCTTGTGGTCATGCAGACCCACTCAAGCAATCCCAACATCTTCGAGTGAGACCTTAGCTCTTCCTCCCTCCAGGTAGTGTGCTTCAGGTGACTGCCTAACAGACAATCTACAGGCATGTCAGGACTCACAACTACTTTCAGAGTACCAGAGACCCTCCCACTCAAAGGGAACCAGAGCTACCTGTAGGTGGCTCTCATGATTGTCAGCGACTATGACTAAGTAGAATGTGCTCGGTAGGACTTGCTCTGCTGACATCAGTTGACCCTTGACAGTAGTCATGCTGGATCCTGTGTCATGCCGAACTCCTACCCATTGCCCATTAATGGTGACCCACTGCCTATACTTGGATGTATTGATGGGCATGTGGGCTTTTGGCACCATTTCTGCATCCCCCAGGGACACTAGGGTCACCTCTGTCTGTTCCCTGAAACTAACTGGGACTATCTCTTCCCCCAACGCCACACTAGCCAACCCAGGTGCCTGCCCTCCAGTAGGAGGCCATGCCCTCTTTGGACATCTAGAGTTGCCCTCAGAGGGACCATGCTTAGAGCACTCTATGCATTGAGGTGCAAACCTCCCTGTCTTATGGTCAAAGAACCCTTTCTTTTCAGAATCAGACTGGGACTGGTTATCACTATTCCCTTTAGAATTATTTTGGGGACCTTTTGAGAAATCCTTATTTTAAAATGTTTCTCCCCCCTCTTTCTTCTGTTGAGGACCTGACCACCTTTGTGGATGTCCCCCAGGTACCTTTTTGAACACTCTGGTGCTAGCCCAGAGGTCTGCCTCCTCAGCAAGCTTACTGGGATGAGTCAGCTTACTGTCAACTAGGTGCTTGCCCAGCTCTGTAAAACAAAGGGCCATATTTATACTTTTTGACGCAAAACTGCGCTAACGCAGTTTTGCGTCACAAAATTTAACGCGGGCTAACCCCATTCCAACGCACCAGCCGGGTGGCATATTTATGGAATGACGCTAGCCGGCGCTGCTGCCTGGTGAGCGTAAAAAAAAATGACGCGAACCGGGCATCGCTGGCGTAGGGCATAATGGGGGTTGTGCGTCAAAAAATGGTGCAAGTCAGGTTAGCATAAAAAATGTTGACGCTAACCTGACTCGCGTAATTTTATGATGCACAACCACCATGGAAATGACTCCTGTCTTAGCAAAGACAGGAGTCATGCCCCACTGCCCAATGGCTATGCCCAGGGGACTTCTGTCCCCTGGGCATAGCCATTGGGCACAGTGGCATGTAGGGGGGCCCAAGTTAGGCCCCCCATGCCACTTAAAAAAATCTAAAAAAAATACTTACCTCTACTTGCCTGTACTTACCTGAGATGGGTCCCCACATCCATGGGTGTCCTCCAGGGGTGGGCGAGGGTGGTAGGGGGTGTCCCTGGGGGCATGGGAGGGCCCCTCTGGGCTCATGCCGAGCCCACAGATCTCTTAATGCCTGCCCTGACCAGGCGTTAAAAAATGATGCAAATGCGGCTGCGCGTCATTTTTTAAGGCCAGCCCCCTCCCGTGCATCATTTTTGCACGGGAGTTTAAATAAGGCGCAAATGCCTTAGAGTAATTTTTAGCATGGAAACGCCTACCCTGCATCTCATTAACGCAAGGTAGGTGTCCACGCTAAAAGACGACGCAAACTCCAAGAATTTTGACGCTAGATGGGTCTAGCGTCAAAGTATAAATATGGAGTTAGCTTTGCGTCAGATTTGCGTAAAAAAAACGACACAAATCCGGCGCAAACAGACTATAAATATATCCCAAAGGCTGAGCATATGCTCTCTCAGTATCTAATTGTACAATCCCAGGTAATCATTTACTTTACTGCACACACCCAGCCATTCAGTGCCTTACTAGAAAAATCCAAAAAGAACAGATGGTGGACAGAATGCTGAACAATGTAAACATTCACCCCCAGTCACAAAGATCTGGGTTTAATCCATTGTTATTTTGCTCACCCTGCAACCCCAGTTTATACCCTGCTATATGCAAATCAGTCTTGACCCTGTTCCTCATGGGAACAGTCCAGCCTGAACTGCCAAGCCAAGTTCTCCCTGGACTGGAAACAAGCATCCTAGGACTGGTTTAAAAATAAAACGATGGATTTAGGCCCAGATCTCTGTACTGGGGTGAATGTTTGACATTGTTCAGCATTCCGTCCGTCACTTATTCTTTTTGCATTTGTCGCCCTAAGTGGGAAGGCTATGCCCAGACATGGGTCCTGTGCTTCCCATGCTACTGGATTCAAGCTAGCCTGGCTGATGAGGGGTGAAACCCCAAAACCGGTCCCAGGATGCTTGTCTCCAGTCCAGGGAAGACCTTGCCTGGCAGTTCGGGCTGGACTGTTCCCATGGGGAACAGGGTCAAGACTGATTTGCATATGGCTGGGTCCAAACTTGAATGGCATGGGCAGCAAAAAAAACGATGGATTTAGGCCCAGATCTCTGTACTGGGGGTGAATATATGACATTGTTCAGCATTCCGTCCATCACGTATTCTTTTTGCATTTATTCTTTTTGCATTTATCACCCTTCATCAGAACAGAACAGATGATGGATGGAATGCTGAATAATGCAAACATTCGCCCCCAGTCACAAAGATCTTGGTTAAGTCCATTGTTTTTTTGCTCACCACGCCACCCCGGTTTGGACCCAGTCATTTGCAAATCAGACTTGACCCTGTTCCTCATGGAAACAGTCCAGCCTAAACTGCAAAACAAGGCGCTCCCTGGAAAGGAAACAAGCATCCTAGGACCAGTTTCAGGGTATAACCCTTCATCACCTAGTCTAGCTTGAATGTAGTGTTGCATTGAGCACAGGCCCCACACCTGAGCATACCCTTCCCACTTGGGGCAACAAATACAAAAAAGACAGATGATGGATGGAATGCTGAACAATACAAATATTCACCCCAGTCACAAAGATCCAGGTTTAATCCATCTTTTTTTGCTCTCCACGCCACCCCAGTTTGGACCCAGCCATATGCAAATCAATCTTGACCCTGTTCCTCATGGGAACAGTCCGGCCCAAACTGCCCAGCCAAGTCCTCCCTGGGCCAGAAGAACGAGTTACTTACCTTCGGTAACGACTTTTCTGGTGGATACATTAGCTACCTGTGGATTCCTCACCTCATGAATTCCTCACCTCATGAATACTCCCATGGCGCCAGCATTCTACGGAAATCTTCTTACTAGTCTCTGCACGTCGACGAGGACGTCACTGTCTCGCACGCGACGCCGTCTGACGTCATACAGGCAATAAGAGGTCCTCGACGACGTGCGGACGTCAGTACCAATCATTTTTTACGTGCATGAGAACAACCAGGCAATGCAATGAAAGAACAAAGCAACATCCATTATATTGTAAAAATACACCACATTGTATGAATAACTGTATATCTTTTTTATGTACATATATATATATATATATATATAAAACTCTTTCTTTTAAAAATATATACACACACCAAGTATATACATAAAGATATATACACATATACCTATATATATATATATATAAATATATTATATATATACATCTATTGCACCCTCAAAGATCAAGAGGAGCGCACTCAAGGATTACTTGGCAAGACCATAAAGGCAACGGGGAGGCGGGTGGGACCGTGAGGAATCCACAGGTAGCTAATGTATCCACCAGAAAAGTCGTTACCGAAGGTAAGTAACTCGTTCTTCTGATGGATACAACTACCTGTGGATTCCTCACCTCATGAATAGAGTCCCAAAGCAGTACCACGCCCGGCGGTGGGTGCCTAAATGGTCAAACCAAGAAATCCTGCAGCACTGACCGTGCAAAATGGCCGTCCCTTCTAACCTCAGAATCTAAACAGTAATGTTTTGCAAAAGTGTGAAGGGACGACCAAGTTGCGGCCTTGCAGATGTCGACCACAGGAACACCTCTGGCTAAGGCCGAAGTGGCCGACTTAGCTCTGGTGGAATGAGCTCTAATGCCCTCAGGAGGATCCTTCTTTGCCAAAGAGTAACATATTTTAATGCAAAGAACAACCCACCTGGATAGTGTTCTCTTGTGGACTGCCTTTCCTCTCCTCTTGCCCACGTATCCAATAAACAGCTGATCCTCCAGCCTGAAATCCTTTGTTCTATCGATAAAGAAGCTCAACGCTCTCTTTGGATCCAGACGGTGCAGTCTTTCTTCCTCTTTGGAAGGATGAGGCAGAGGATAGAACGTGGACAAAGTAATTGCCTGAGCCAAATGGAAGGGTGAAACAACCTTCGGGAGGAAAGCAGCCTTGGTCCTCAACACCACCTTATCCCCATAAAAAGTTGTATAAGGGGGTTTTACTGATAAGGCCTGCAACTCACTCACTCTCCTTGCTGATGTTATAGCTATCAGGAAGACTGTTTTTAAAAACAAATACCTCAAGGGGCAAGAATGCATAGGTTCAAAAGGGGACCCCATAAGGAAAGTCAGGACTAAGGACAAATCCCATTGCGGCATAACGAATGGCTTTGGAGGATATTGATTTAGAAGACCTTTCAAGAATCTGATAACAATAGGGGATTTAAATAAAGATGGTTGGTCTGGAAGACATATGAAGGCTGACAAGGCCGATAAATAACCTTTAATGGTAGCCACTGCACAACCTTTCTGCGCCAGAGATAGAGCAAAAGACAAAACGTCCGATAGATGAGCTTGTAAAGGATCAATCTGCCTCTCTCCACACCACGCAACAAATTTAGACCACCTATTAGCGTAGATAGATTTAGTGGAGTGTCGCCTGGCCGCTAATATAACATCCACTACCTCAGGCGGGAGAGAGAAGGAACTCAGGTTGCCCCGTTCAATCTCCAGGCATGTAGGTGCAGACTCTGGAGGTTGGGGTGTAGAACCTGCCCCTGCGACTGCGAGAGGAGGTCTGCCCTGAAAGGGAGACGGAGCGGCGGGCACGTTAAGAGTTGGAGAAGGTCGGAGTCCCACACCCTCCTTGGCCAATCCGGAGCTATTACGATTACTAGAGCCCGGTCTTGGCGAATCTTCCTCAATACTCGAGGAATCAAGGGTGTGGGAGGAAACGCGTAAAGCAACTGGCCGCACCAGGTCATTTGAAACGCGTCCCCCAATGCTTCCTGCATCGGATACTGAAGGCTGCAGAACAACGGACAATGCGCGTTCTCTCGAGTGGCGAACAGATCTACCCGAGGAAACCCCCACTTCTGGAAGATTAAACGGACTTGATCTGGATGGAGACGCCACTCGTGGTCTGCCGAGAAGTGGCGACTGAGACTGTCCGCACGCACGTTCAAGACTCCGGCCAGATGGTTTGCTATCAAGCAAATCCGATGGTCCTTTGCCCAGGACCATAGTCGAAGAGCTTCTCTGCAGAGAAGGTACGACCCCACTCCTCCCTGCTTGTTTATGTACCACATCGTGGTAGTATTGTCCGTTAGGACCTGTACCGACTGACCACGAAGGGAAGGGAGGAAGGCCTTGAGAGCCAGACGTACAGCCCGTAACTCTAACAGATTGATGTGAAAAATCTGTTCCTCTGGAGACCAAAGACCTTTGATCTCCAGATCCCCCAGATGAGCTCCCCACCCTAGAGTGGAAGCATCCGTTATGACTGTGGCCACTGGTGGCGACTGCTGGAACGGTTTTCCTTGTTAAAGATTGTTGCTTGCAATCCACCACTTCAAATCCACAGCAGCATCTCTGGAGATCTTGACAGTACCCTCTAGATCCCCTCTGTGTTGAGACCACTGCCTTCGGAGGCACCACTGAAGAGCCCTCATGTGCCAGCGAGCATGCGTGACCAACAGAATGCAGGAGGCAAAAAGACCGAGCAGACGAAGGACCTTGAGGACTGGAACTACCGCTCCATTTCGAAACATTGGAACCAAATCCTGAATATCTTGAATCCGCTGAGGCGGAGGTAAGGCCCGACCCAATGTCGTATCCAGTACTGCCCCTATGAACAGGAGGCGCTGAGAGGGCTCCAGGTGAGATTTGGGCTCGTTCACCGAAAAGCCCAGGTCGAACAACAACTGGGTTGTTGACTGCAGATGACGCAACACAAGCTCCGGGGACTTGGCTTTGATCAACCAATCGTCCAAGTAAGGGAATACTGCTATCCCCTTCCTTCTGAGCTCTGCCGCAACCACCGACATCACCTTCGTGAAGACTCGAGGTGCTGAAGTAAGACCAAACGGAAGGACCGCAAACTGGTAGTGTTGCGATCCCACCACAAACCGGAGATACTTCCTGTGTGACTTGAGTATCGGGATATGAAAGTAAGCATCCTGCAAGTCGACAGACACCATCCAGTCTTCCATGTTCAACGCCAAAAGCACCTGTGCTAGGGTCAGCATCTTGAACTTTTCCTGCTTGAGGAACCAATTCAAGATCCTCAGGTCCAGAATTGGTCTCAAACGACCATCCTTCTTGGGAATCAGGAAATACCTTGAGTAAACTACTTGACCCCTTTCCTGCTCCGGGACCAACTCCACCGCGCCCTTTAAAAGGAGGACTTCTACCTCCTGTTCTAGCAACAGGAGGTGTTCTTGTGAACAATACGAAGGGCGGGGCGGGATGAGGGGCGGAAACTCCCGAAAGGGAAGGGTGTAGCCTTTTCCCACAACACTGAGAACCCAAGTGTCCGACGTAACAGTCTCCCATTTGGTGAGAAAATGCTGTAATCTTCCCCCTACAGGAGAGGAGTGAGTGGGAAATGGTGGAAGCCTAAGGCTGCTTCCCCTGCTGCACCCCGCCAGAGGATGAGGAAGAGGCAGAGTGCTGCTGAGAGGCTCCCCTGGTGCGGACCCTACCCCTCCCCCTAAAAGATCTATAGGGATGGGAAGAGGCAGGTTGCTGATATCTTCCCCGAAAGGAAGAGGAGGAAGAGCCACGCCCAAATCCACGAAACCTCCTGAAGAATCTGGAAGAGGCCGTGGAAGAAGGAGCTTGGAGTCCCAACGACTTAGCCGTGGCCCTGCTCTCCTTAAAACGTTCCAAGGCCGAATCAGCCTTAGCCCCAAACAGTTTGTCCCCATCAAACGGGAGATCCAACAATGTGGACTGTACATCTGCCGAAAAGCCCGAGTTACGTAGCCAGGCCTGTCTCCTTTCCACCACAGTTGTGCCCATTGCTCTGGCTACCGAGTCGGTGGTATCCAGTCCCGTCTGGATAATTTGGGTCGCAGCAGCCTGGGCATCAGAGACAAGATCCAAAAGACCCTGGGGAAGCTCTGTAAACGAAGAGGAGATGTCATCCATCAGAGCATGAATATACCTCCCCAGGATACAGGTCGCATTAGTGGCTTTTAACGCCAGACTGCAGGACGAAAAAATCTTCTTCGACTGCGCCTCTAGCTTTTTTGAGTCTCTGTCCCCAGGCACCGTCGGGAAAGAACCAGGCGCTGATTTGGACGAACAGGAGGCCTGCACAACCAAGCTCTCCGGCGTAGGGTGCCTAGATAGGAAACCAGGATCAGTTGGAGCCGTCCGATACCTCCTGGCCACGGCTCTGTGAACTGCTGGGGAAGATGCCGGCTTCTTCCACACCTCTAAAACCGGATCCAGCAGAGCGTCATTAAAAGGTAATAGAGGCTCCGCCGCGGCTGAGGCCGGATGCAACACCTCTGTCAAAAGGTTTTGTTTCGCCTCCACCACCGGCAAAGGCAGGTCCAAAAAACTAGCTGCCTTCCGTACCACTGTATGAAAGGAAGCAGCTTCCTCGGTATATTCCCCCGGGGACGAAAGGTCCCACTCAGGGGAAGTGTCCAGCCCACTGGCCGACTCCAGTCCACGCAGCCCATCACCCGAGTCCTCTAGCTCTCCTTCCTCTAGGGCTCGTTGGTACTCCTGCTCCTCTAGTACCCGGAGAGCACGCCTCCTTGAATGCAGTCGTTGCTCAATCCGCGGAGTCGACAACACCTCCGCCGAAGTCGGAGATCGGCGCCGATCTTCCGAAGCCACCGACGCCGCATCCGGCGCCACAGGTAACTTCGGCGCCGACTGAAGAGCAGATGAAACGGATGGACCCACCGGAGTCACAGGCCGAAATCTCGACGTCGACGGGATGGAAATCCCTGGGGCCAATCCCTCCGAAGCCATCGGAGCGGCCACCGGCGCCGACACTGGCGCCGAGCCCACGTTCCCAAATGGGAGAAAGGGCATAAAGGGTGCCGGCCGAAGAGGCGCAGGATCACCCAAAGAAAAGGCCAAAGGCCCAGCCGGAGCACCCCCTGGAGCCATCTGTTGGAAGATGGCATACATCGCATTCAAGAATGCGGAACTATCGGCTCCAGGGGTGGGAAAAGCCGGATATTGGGGTGCCTGACTCGGAGGCGACCCCGACGCCGGCCTCGGCGTCTGCGCCGGAGAAAACACCTGAGGCTCCAATACCTCAATCACCGACGCCTGTCCAGGCGAAGTTGGAGACGTCGGAGAGAGCAACGGCGTCGAAGGATGCGGCGTCACCGTGGGGCTGACCTCCCATGTCCTCCGGCGCCGATCCGGAGACCTGGAACGAGCCTCCCTTGAATGACGCCGAGATTCTCTACGGCGCCGGGAGTCTCGATGACGCCGATGTCTTGGAGAAGACTTTTTCTTGTGATGCTTCTCCTTTGACTTGGCCATAAACAGCTTCACCTCGCGTTCTTTAATGGCCTTCGGATTCATGTGCTGACACGAATCACAAGTCGAGACGTCGTGGTCGGAGCTCAAACACCAAAGGCAATCGGAATGAGGATCCGTCACCGACATCTTGCCTCCACACTCACGACAAGGCTTAAATCCAGACTTTCTCTGCGACATTATTTCCACAGAGAAAGAGTACGCAGCAAGATATACACTGTAACCGCAAGAGTAACAGTTGCTCCCTCGAAGATAACCGTTTCGAATGCACGGAAAAAAGGGAACTGACGTCCGCACGTCGTCGAGGACCTCTTATTGCCTGTATGACGTCAGACGGCGTCGCGTGCGAGACAGTGACGTCCTCGTCGACGTGCAGAGACTAGTAAGAAGATTTCCGTAGAATGCTGGCGCCATGGGAGTATTCATGAGGTGAGGAATTCATGAGGTGAGGAATCCACAGGTAGTTGTATCCATCAGAAACAAGCATTCTATGACTAGTTTCAAAGTATCACCCTTTATCAGCTCGGCTAGCTTGAATGCAGAGGCGCAGTGAGCACAGGATCCATGTCTAAGCATACCCTTCACACTTAGGGCAACAAATGCAAAAAGAAAGCAGCTGATGGATGGCATGATGAACAATGCTAACATTCACCCCCAGTCAGAAAGATCTGGGTTTAATCCATCATTTTTTTGCTCACCACACCACCCTCATTTGGACTCAACCATATGCAAATCAGTCTTGACCCTGTTCTTCATGGGAATAGTCTAGCCCAAACTGTCAAACCAGGTCCTCCATGAAACAGAAACAAGCATTCTGGGACGTGTTTCAAAGTATCACCCTTCATCAACTAGGCTTGTGAGCACCGGACCCACATCTGAACATATGCTTCACACTTGGGGCAACAAATGCAATAAAAATTAAAACAGATGATGGACAGAATGCTGAACAATGCTAACATTCACCCCAGTCACAAAGATCTGGGTTTAATCCATACTTTTTTTGCTTACCATGCCACCACAGTTTGGACCCAGTCATATGCAAATCAGTCTTGACCCTGTTCCTCATGTGGAACAGTCCAGCCCGAGCTGCCAGGCCAAGTACTCCCTGGACATGAAACAATCATCCCAGGACTGGTTTCAGGGTATCACCCTTCATCAGCTCAGCTAACTTGAATCCAGTGGCACCGTAAGCACAGGACCCACATCTGGGCATACCCTTTCCACTTGGGATGAAAAATGCAAAAAGAACCCATGAGCCGTTAGCGCAACTTCATAAGCAGAAAACCACTTTTCACTGTAATCTCCCACCACTTAACTTGGCACCACATCCTTGAGTGTACAAAGCTTGTTGTCTCTAGCAGGTTCTGTATGTATGCTGCCACCATCACTGCTGGACTCAGACTACCTAGACTTGAGCTCCAGCACTTTCAGACTCAGTTGTGAGCCACAATCAGTTTCTTTTCTGCCAAGGCTCTCTCAGCTTTAGCTCTGCTCTCCTCTGCCTCTATTTTTAATCTAGCCATCTATAGTTGAAATTTTCTTTCCTCCCTCCTTTCCTCTGCCGTTGGGCCATGATGGGAGACACTGCTTCCATGTCTTGCAGGAGGAATAGCTATTGTATCACACTGAACAAGTCCTAGCCTCAACACTGATCACCAATGATAGAAATGGCATCTCTAGTTGGCAGATGTATACACCCTTGTGCAAGTAGGGACCACAATCCTAGTCAGGTTAAAGCACAGCACAATCAAAATTATCCTGTGTTCACCCTCTGGTAGCTTGGCACTGAGCAGGCAGGCTTAACTTAGAAGGCAATTTCTAAAGTATTTGTGCAAACCTTTATACAATAGTACAGTAAAAACATCACAAAAAGTCACCACACAGGTCTAGGAAAATCGTGAATATATATCTAAATAAAATACTGTTGAAATCATGGAAATTCAATGTACACAAGCAAAGTTATGATTAAATCCAACTAACGTGACTAGAAAATGCTATATTTCCACTGGGGCTATCACAGTGTTGTTGACAATCTAACACCACTGGTGCCAGTCACAGAGTCACACAGACTCCCAGGTACAGTACATTTTTAAAACGAAGAATAAGGATGTATCATGGAGTCGGAAAGGGGTGTTGATGGAGTCGGTGCTCTGTCAGTCCATTATAGCCTCCAGAGGAAAGAGATGCCAGTTCCGCACTGCAAAGCAGGTACAGGTGAGGCATTGGTTCCGTCCAGAAGCAGGGGGAGATGCTGTGTTTGTTGTCTGCGATGTGTTAATTCCTTTTGACCCGGTGGGCTCGCTGGTTCTGGTCCGTCAGGACGTGATGTGTCGACTTTGCAGTGTAGCAATAATCATTAGTGATGTCAGCGGAGTCTTGGCAATGTTGGACTAGCACTGCAGGCCATAGTCATTGTGTGCAGCAAGGTCCATGGACCAGGAGCAGGCTGCGGCATCTCTGGAATCGCTGAAGTCATTCCGGAGTCGCTGGAGTCGGGTACTAGCAAACATCTTTGCTGTTCCTGAGACTTCAGAACAGGAGGCAAGCTCAATCCAAACCCTTGGAGAGCACTTTGGGGGAAGGCAGAGTCCTTCCAGCACAGTCAGAGGCCAGCAGGGAGCAGGGCAACAGCCAACAGCAGAGCAGCAGTCCTTTGCAGCTAAGCAGTCCAGAGAGTCCTTTGGGCAGCCAGGAAGGGCTTCTGGCAGAGTTCAGGTGCAGGTCCAGAAGAGTCTGAGTTGGTGGTGTCAGAGACACATTTTATTTATCCAAAAATGCCTTTGAAGTGGGGGAGTCTTCAAAGGGTGGTTTTGAAGTGCAAAAGTTCCCCTTTCAGCCCAGTCCTGTCTGTCAGGATCAAATATGGGGGTTGTAGGTGTCAGGCCCTCCACCCTTCCAACCCATTCATTATGTAGATGAATGCAGATGTGACTGAGTGTCCTGTCTTTGTGGCTGTCTGGGTGAAGTGCACAAGGGAGCTATCAACCAGCACAGAATAGACATTGATTGGAGACAGGCATTAAAGGCACAGATTGTTTTAAGTGCAGAGAAATGGTCACTTTATAAAAGTGGCATTTCTACAATAGTAATATAAAATCCAACCTCACCAATATGCAGGATTTACCTTTCTGGCTATATTAAATTTGACCTGGTTACCCCTTTCAGATCAGAATCTACCACTCACAAGGAATATGAGGGCAGATCTAATGAACTCTATAAAAGGAGCAGGCCTCGCAGTAGTGCAAAACAAATGTAGGAGTTGTCACTACCAGGATATATAAAACACACATGTACATATCCTGCCTTTTACCTACACAGCAACCTGCCCTATGGGTTACCTAGGGCCTACCGTATGTGAGGAAAAAGGGGAGTTTAAGGCTTGGCAAGTACTTTTAAATGCCAATTTGAAGTGGCAGTGAAACTGCACACACAGGCCTTGCAGTGGCAGTCCTGAGACATGGTTAAGGGGCTACCTATGTGGGTGGCACAATTAGGGCTGAAGGCCCACTAATATCATTTAATTTACAGGCCCTGGGCACATACAGCAAGCTAGACTAGGGACTTATAAGTAAAATAAATTGGCCAATTGGGGATGAACCAATGTTACCATGTTTTAAGGGAGAGAGCATATGCCCTTTAGAACTGGTCAGCAGTGGTAAAGTGTGCAGAGTCCTAAAACCAGCAAAAACAGTGTCAGAGAAGTGGAGGGAGGCAGGCAAAAGGTTGGGGGATGACTATCCTATGGCTAACATAAAGGCTTGGTGTACTGGTCCATTTTCGTTTTGGCCAGCTTTGGCTGTGGGTGCTCGTCATGCCCCAGCTCAGATTTTGGAAGGGTACAATCACATCCTAACTGGCCCGCTTGCTCCAGGGAGCATGAACAGCTAGCAGACGTTGACGGACGCTGACGCATGGTTGGCCACGGAGAAGCGTTGATGTGATTCAAGGCCCTATGTACAGTTCAGGATTACAGGCTTTAGCAGTACCCCATTCTCATCCAAGTGATACAGAGCAATTGAGTGGGTGCCCTGTGACCTCTTACAGTCCAGGATGTTTCCCAGAGGGTAGAAAAGGTCCGGAGAATAACAGGGCGGTGGTAGGAGTCACCACATCCCCAGCAATTTGACAGTAAGAGTGTCCTGGGTCCTACAGGGATTCTCTCGGACTGGGGCAGAGGTCGCTCAGCATAGGTTTAGGGGACCAGGAAATCAGAGGCCACCAGATGCATGTCTGAACCTCACCAGTGTTTCTGGGCAAAGGTGTGCTGATTGCGTGGGCACGCTGGAGTCCAGCAGGTATCAGTTGTTGTCTCAGAGGGCTGCACTTGCACAGTTCATCTCAGGCCAATGCTCATAACTAGTCAGCCATCGTTGGAGGACATCTCCCATCTGGGTCCACACCCTGAAGCATGTCAAAGTGTAATGGGCCACTCAGGGTCAATTCCTAGGGCCCTTCTAAGAGGCTGCTTAGTCCAGGCTACATCACTACAACTCAATGGCATTGTTCCCACACATGCCCCAGTTCATGGGGGGACCACCTCTGTAAACACAGATTCCTGTAGGGCAGTCATGACATGCCATCATAGGGGGTGTAAAAAAGCCACTACCACCATCCCTGCAGGAGATTGCTACCAGTGATATCTGAATATAGCTGGGACTTGAGTTTGCCCAGGACTGCCAGACTGTCTCCTACTATTAGAGGCCCGAAGGGGGCTGATCACATTGTGAGGCTGGTACTAGCACCCGCACTCCAGACGTCATAGGGCACCTCGTGGGGAGGCCGCGGAACTGGCAGGTTGCCCAGAGTCTCAACAATGCGCAACACCTAACCTCCCCAGGTCACAGCTGCTGAGTGGCCAGCAAGGCCCCAGCAAGGCCAGTGGACAGTGGTGTTTCCAGGCACCTCAATAAAGGTCTCGCCTCTGCAAACCGCAGTCTCAATGTCACTCCTTGTATGTATCTCTCGCCACGTGGTACTAGAGATCTCAGAGCAGCAATTTCAAGTGTTCCCTATGCCAGGGCTCTGATAACAGGCATGAAGGTGGCCACCATCTTGTGTTCATCACTTCACTGCTGAGGCCTCACTGTGGGGTCATGGTGCCTCTGTTCTGGCCACAGCCGAAGTCCACAAGCCCTCAGGGTGCCTCAGCAATGGGGAGAGTATGGGCTAGTTGCTGCAGGTTTCAGCAGCCTTCATGCCGCGATTCTTGATTGGTGGTGTGACAGCGCCTGCAATCTTGCTTTTGGCAGTTCTCTGCTGATGATGCACTGTACACCCTGTGTTGCTGGATGGTGCTGTCAGGCGGGATGGTAACAAATACTTGGGCTACTGGACCTGGTCTAAAGCTCACCCATGCAATGTCCCCACTCATTACTCCAGATTTACCATGCCATGCAGGGCATGCAAGGTGGCCTTGCATGGTTTGGTAAATCTCATTATAGGTTTTGCTTCACACTGCACTCCCTTGCCTGGTGCAGGAGCAAAGCAAAACCCTTGATAAATATGTCCTTCATTTGATGCAATTGGAATCCAGCAGTGTGGCTGGTGGCTCAGGAGTTGCGTGTAGATAGGCGCAGATGGGCTATGATGCACCTATGGAAGCCACTGAATTATCAAAGGCCGGCAAATCAGGCTAAACCAAGGAGGGGGAAATGAGGCCATGATTCATACTGAGCAGAGGAAATAAAACTAAAACTGGTTCATCAGAATAAAGGCAAATAGAGCCCAGGTGCTCCTGGGGAAATGTGAGTGAGCACTCTATTCAGCCTACTAGGAAAGTAAAATGAGTTAAAAATAAGAGTTCAATTACGTAAAAAAACAAACAGTAAAACAACAAGTCCCAAGTATACAGGCATGAACTATATTATTAATATTATTTTTATTAAATTATTATTATTATTATTATTACATAATAATCCAAACAAAGGAGCTAGGCTTCCCCAAAAATTCAAGGAAGGAAAATGGTATAAATTAAATTAAAAGTGAAACTTAAATGTAAAAGCCAGAGCTACTATCATCAGCCAATCAATGTAGTTGAGGCATTGGCCATGTTGTAAATATCTGACAGATTAGGCAAAGCCGGGCAGTTTAGCGAGGCTATTCACTATAGCAGAAGAAAAATGAGACACTGATGGGTCAGACAAATGACTGAATTCCAGTTGCAAATTTTGTGAGAGTGAGCATTCCCTTGCCCTAGTGGGAAACTAGCAGTAGTTAAATAGTGAAAAAAATAAAAATAAACAACAATAGATAAAATAACAAAGCCTGCAAGTGTTTAAATGTGAACTAAAAGAATGAATTACAATTATATTCAGAATGCGTAGGACAGGGTCCCCGAAGAATACAAAGAAATAAAAGAGGAACAAAAGAAATGAAAAGAGTGAATTTAAAAACAAAGCTAGAGTAGGTTCTATCAGCTGATCCTAAACAGGACATTATTTTCCCTTTGCCACTTTGTTTTCTTTGATGGAGCTCTAAACAGTCCAAACGTTTGAATAACTTTGACATTGTTGAAGAGCAAAGTAAGAAATTAGGTTATTAGTTGAGAGAGGTAGAAGCCTGATTAAAATAATAAGCACAATCCTTGTCAGAGTGAACCGTTAATGTTACTAAACCAGTGCTTAATCCTCTGGTAGCTTGGCGCCAAGGAGTCAAGCTTAACTTAGAAGCTACGTATAAAGAATTTATGCAGCACTCAAAAAATAATAAAGTGAGAAAACTAGAAAAATAGAGTTGAATTTTATAAAAAGATTAATAGCCAAGCAACAAAAGTCCAATCAGTAGATTCAACGATGTGAGTTTTAAAGTTTAAAGTGAAAATGTTGCCAAAAAGCACAAAAGGCCTCTTGAGTTTATGTGGTCACACTATACTGGTTGAAAGACATAATTTCAGGCCAACAACAATGGCACACAGGTGAGTTACAGGGACCAGGTAAGTCCTACTGAATACCTCCTTCTGTTACCTTCTCAGTTTTGTGTGAAGTGCTGGTGTTCCTGTTGGCAGAGGTAATGAGAAGGCCGTTGTCATGTGAAGAGAAGATCAGGCAATGTGAACAATTGCTGTTGAATTATGTAGAACAGGTTGTTCCTAGGGATTTGCAATGGATGTCATTGTGGGCTGTCACTCTGTATGCAAAAGGCAGATCCCACTGGAGCCTTGCATTGGCAGTCGTCACAGACAGTCACCATCAGCTCAAAAAGAAGGTCCTGCTGGGGCTTTACTTTGGCGATCAATTCTCGGCACGAAGAGCTCACTTCACAATTGTGAGGAACCAAAACATTATTTATCTTCATCTTTTCATCAGGAGGAATTCCTCTGATTACAGTCAATATTCCATGACCTTGGGCCCACTTCTTGAGGACCAGGACTCACTCCAACAGAGGCTAGCAGCAAGATTTGTCAGGTCTATGCAGGTCTAGAAAGTACTGGGCAGCTGGGAAGTTTCCAAGAGGCCTCTGGAAGCTTGGTGTGTGCAGGTAGCTCCAACAGGAGGTCAGCCAAGTGGCCCTTGGAGTCACTTCTGTGGAGTCTGAGTTCAAGGCAAGCAGGTAGCCCTTCAAGAGTTACAAACGGCTGGAGGAGTTTTGTCATACTAGTACATGTAAAACTTAAACACAAATCACATGCTCTTTAGAGAACAAGAACCCTTCCCTAGATGTGACTTATAAGCATTTAAAAGGAAGGTTTAGTCTATAAAAAGTTTATTTTGGGTGGTCGAAATGGCAGTTTCCAACTGCACACAGGCTGCAGTGGCAGGCCTGAGAAGTTTTACAGTGCTACTGTAGTCGGTGACACCATGACTGTTGCAGCCCACTAGTCGCATTTAGGCCCATATTTATTATCTTTTTGTGCCGCATTAGCGTAAAAAAATGCAGCAAATGCAGCGCAAAAAAAGTATAAATATGGGCCTTAATTTAAAGGTTCTGGGTACATGCAGTACCATGTACTAGGGGTTTACAAATGAATCAATTGTACCAATCGGGTGTAAGCCACTTTTACCATGTTCTCAAGGGAGAGCACAATCACGTTACCACTGTTTAGTAGGGAAAATGTCCACATAGTCGTAAAAGCCAATAAAACTAGGTTCTGCAAGGTATGGTGAAAAATATGGGGTGACACAGCTGTGAGGGACAGACCTAGCAAACAAAATTGTAGTTATCCTCGTTTAAAGAGTTATTTTGGGTATATGCTACTCAATTACTCTAGACTAACAAGCACCAGAAAATGAAGTTGAAAATGATGATTATGCAAATATCATTGTGGAACTTGCTTTTGGAATCTCTGTATTGTGCACTTCAAGGTTGTATTGTGTTCTGAAGTCTATTTGATAGCTCCACTAGAAAGTTAGATCACATCTTATTGATCTTAAAGAAGTACCCTTACCTGCTTTTGAACCTAGTCTATTATTAAAATTAGACTTCCTAGTTTGTATAGCTGTCTGAATAGGGAACAAAGTTTACCTGTCTGTTATGATGACACTCTCAGGTAGTCAAATGCCCTTAGTAAAAGTTGCAGTATCCCACCTGCAGCATCAACTGTGTGTGGGATACTGCTCCAAGTCATTAGTGGAAGCTGAATGTCTCCAAACCTAATGATTCTGGGTCTGCAGACACTAGGCCATATTTTAACTAGTACACATGCACCCAGTGAAACTGCTGCATGGTCAATGGCAGGGACAGCTCAAAGAGGAAAAGGAAGCAGGAAACAGTCAAAGCTCTTGCTCATCTACTCCAGCACTGTAATAGCAAGTGCTCGCCCTCCAGCCCTCCCTTGGTAAGACCAAATGCCCACTAGCCTTCTTATTGACATCTGCCTGACCTGAGCTGGTAGAAAATGACATGGAATTTTTTTCAAGAACCAAAATTGTTTCACTGCATAGTATGAAAGGGAGATATGAGGACAGTGCCATGTCTACATGCGTCTGTTCTTGCCCCAGACATGAAGTACTTTAGTGGAGAGAAGAGAAACATAAGGATAGTAAAAGAGTGACAAATGGGAAAAGCAGTACCAAAAATGAACCTGAATGAAATGAAAAGTCAGCAAGTGTAGAGTGATGATAGAAGGCATGATGTGGAATTTTGTTTTTCAGCATTCTACAGTGCAAGCAGTGTGCACTTACAAATACCCTGACCTCATTACTGATTTTCATATTAAGCACTACTGTGAATGTCTGACAGTACAGCCTAAATAGTGGGAGTTGTTTTATTGGCCAGTCTTAAGCAAGATATGACCTTTGGGTCATAAATGAAGAATTCAATACAGTGAACATAAAACCAGATAATATGATCCACTCTTCTCTTTCAATGTAAGAAAGAAGATTGAAAGAAGGTCTGTCTATAGGCCTCAATAAATCTTAAAATAGTTTCATCAGTTCTCAGTAGATTAGATCTGTCTTTTAGGGATCCTTACAAATCATGTTTCATTTTGTTCATATTTACCAATATATTTGTAGCTTCTATTTTATATTTTATGTATTGCGCATGTTGTGTGATTATTGTCTTCCAGCATGCATACTCAGTGCTTAGTGCCCGCAGGCAATATATATATTGCCTGCGGGCAGTAAGCACTGAGTGTATATATATACATATATATATATATATATATATCTCACTTTGGTAGTTATCGTTAGACCATGTTTCCATAGACAAAGCATTTTTTGACTTGCCTGTATCTTTGCCACCATTTGAAGAATCTTCACAAAACGTTGTTTAAAAAAGTGTTCCAGTGATTCTTGTTGTGGACTGAAAGTTTCAGGGCAATCTATCCAGTGAGGGCAGAGAAAAAGGGAGGTCAAAAAAGTTCTGTTTCCCATGTTAATTCCCACAGGACCTTTTAAAACGACTGCAGTTCAAACCACTTGACAGAATGGCACCAAATTTAGCAGAAAACTAGATTTCGGTACATAGATTATGCTTTTGCTTATTTGCTGTAAAACCATTCAGTAAGTTTTTTAGATATTGAAGGGAAAATAGATTTGTATATCTAGGGATGTGGATCCTTTGCTATGTATTTGGGAATAATGATGACCACGTGCAGGGAAATGCACAGTTCTGAGTGGCTGCCAACACTTCAAACCAGGAAGTGTTTGCTGCTATGTTGAGACTCTGCTTCAGCTGAGTCCCACAAAAAAAGTTTTTAAAAAAGGAGGCCAGTGTAGAGTCACACTGACCGCTTAGCTGCAGTGCTGGGGTCCCAGAGGGACCCACCCAGAGCTGGAAAAAAAAGTGTTGCAGACATTTCATGACAACGTTGCAATTTTGCAGAACATTTGTTTTAAGAAAACAAGCATGGGCTCCCACATTTGTGTTTTTACAAGACCCCAGTTTGGCCAGGTCCCAAGGGCATTTACAATTTCTATGTGGGGGGTCCATGCTGCTCTCAGTGAGGGAGAGCTGTCAAACAGCTCTCCCTTGCTGCGAACAGAGGTTTCCTCTGTTTCCTTACCTGTACAGATGCAGACAGGGAGACGGAGGAAACTGCTCTCACAGAGCTCCCTCTCTTTGACATTGTTAACACGTCCCTTTATGATTAATTTACTCACTTTGGGACTCGTTTTAGGCCAATGAATCTTTTGACCCTGATTGAAGACACCTTAGGACAAGATAACTAATCAACATGTCAATCAACAAGTCAATAACGTAATCGAAGTTTACTGTAATAAGGCAATTCAAATTAGTGAAAGACATTAATAAAACTCAGAAGCCACCATGACCTTTCGGTCATGAATAACCACACCAGTTTAGTACTATTATATGAAGTTTATTCCCTATTGATTACAATTCTACTAGCAAGTTTTTTAGTCTCAAAACCAAAAAACACATTAGCATAGTCACAATATGGCAACTCTGATAAGATTTCATCAAAGCAAGAATCACGTATATTAGAACATAGCACGGCGTCGACATAGGTTATCCTTAGTAGAGCATCATCATTACGTTATTCAACAAAGCATAGATTCATTCATTTGTCTCTTTGCGTCAGTTTAGTGAACCCCTCATCTATCCTCGAATTAGCATTGGCATGTTGGGCTTCATGCAAAACAATTTAGTAACACCAATTTAAAAAACATCTAACTATGGACTCTGTCAAAATAAGCAGTTGGTACCTAGAAAGGAAAAGCAAACAATTACAATTTCATTGTCATATAGTTACCCTCCATATTGGGTCAGCACTCAGGTTCGGTCTATGTCCTCAGGACATCAGTTGATTCGCCATCAGGATTTCAGCAATTGGTTAAAAGGGGCACTTCCCTCATCAGGAGGTAAAGTGTAAACGGGCAATATAAGGCAAGGATGGTTCTAAGAACCAAATAGCAAAGTCTCTATGCAGAGTGACAAAGTGTCTAGGTCATAGCAAATCGCATCAGCATCTCCCTAACTCTCTCTCCTGGTCTCCTATTCTCTCCTGTTCTCATTTACTTCCTTGTGTCAAGGGTTTTTATCCCTTTTCTGTTGTACAATCCCCTAAAATGTTATTGGTTGGGGTCAGTACCCCACTATCTCCCTCCAATAGAGTTTCAATTACTTCATTGAATTTGTCACCCCATAACTGTTCTCACGTAGTTTATTGGTCCTTATGATTGACGTCTTCAGTGGGTAGAATGTCCGGTATGATTTCATACTCTCATGGTCTTCTTTGCATCTTTAGTCAGTTGCTCCATTGTCTGTACTGGTTCAGGTGACCTTGTACCTGCAAGTAGTCTACACTGTTGCGTTCACTAAGCCAGTTGAATTTCATGGGAACGGATCTACTACAGTTACATTCATCTTCTAGTTTGGAGAAAAACAAGAGTTCATGTCATTCAGCAAGTCAGCACACTGCACGTTAGAAAAACTCATTTGATATGAAACTGGGCAGCTAGGCCTCGACTCATGCTAACTAAGGCCTAATGATTTATTCGCGGAACTTTTACATATAACCTTTTATTATTAGTGAGAAATCATATTGTGACATAACTTTTCAACATTATTAATCAGTTTCATTAGTCATTGTATATATTAGCGGCCACTCCCCGTGGGCACATTTCAAGCGCTCGTTTTAGCAAAATCCATTAATACATTTTCTATGCGGTATTATTACACATTAGTTCATATACATTTCATGTGAATATAGAATATAGAAGCTACGCTCTCCCAACATCAATGCCGGCTCCCACAGGAGGTGGGGAGGAGGCTGAGACCTTGGGGCCTTCAGGCTTCCCCCACAGTCCCTAACATTGTGACTGGGTACCCTGGGGGGCGCCCAGGTGACATGGCCGCCCCAGGGAATGGAGTCCCAGGAGCTGAGATCGTATATATATAGAGAGAGAGAGGGAAAAAGAGAGAGAAAAAAACTGATAAAAAACATAAGTAAAATAAAATGAAAGCCTGATTAAGTCAAAACATTATGATAAACTCTAGTCTTACCAAATGAAAAAGAAGACCAGTCTTACTTCCTTTTTTTTAAAAATTAACTCCTTTGTATAGGGTAATCAACAACAAATGTTACATTCATAACATTTTTTAGATGCAATACAAATTAGCAGGCTAACTTTAGGGGGGGATCAGCATTGGGCATACTCCTATACAGTAGTGAATCCTCAAACATTACTGAATGTTTGCTTAATTGATGACATTTATATAGCACATGCTGCACTAAATTAAGTTGAAGTACCACGTTTTCTTGATGTGCGGAAGCTGCTGTAGGTCGATAATACCTCATCAGAAAGTGTGTAGTGGTAAATTACATTTATAAAGATAAGTGTTTTTAGTGCCTGGTTCTCAAGTTTCCATTACTATATCAATTAAAAATTCCATAGGGGCAGAGTTGCATTTATTTACAAATGTGACCCTATGAAAGGAGAAATGCGCTGGAAAGCTGAAAATTCAAATTCTCATTTCTCCCATAACTCCTCTTTGCCGAAACAATTGGAGTCTCTTGGTGAAACACAACAGACCTGCAGAGTTACTACGAATCTTGCAATCTAAATTCAGCCACCAGCTGTGTTTTGTTGTTCTTTAAACATTACATGGTGAACAACTGGCAATTTAATACACAATTACATGCTTAATTTTGAGGGCACACGACTAAAGTTCAAGCTGCTATTGTAAAGTGTAAGGGTTGCATTTAAATACAATGTGCATACTTTGGGGCATATTTACATGGAACTGGTTCAGCGGCTCCAAACGCTAGTTTCCTTGCACTGCCCTGCGCTCCCCTTAACAACAGCATGGTAGCGCTGTACTTACAATACAGCGCACCATAGCGCTTGTTAGCACAACTTGCTTAAAAGCTTTTGGTGCAGTAGTGGGGCTTTACCAGACTAGCACCAAATATTGTGGCCCGAGACGTGCAAAGCTCAGGGAGGCCCATAGGACATAACACTAGAATCAATTTAACGCGTGCCCTGAGCAGGCATTAAAAAATGACACTAGAAAGGCTCAGTGAAATCTTATACATTTTATTGCACCATTTGTTTGTGCCTCCCTGCAGGGTAACACCCCCCTTGCATACATTATACCTGGCTCAGGTATAATGTAGCACAAGGCTTTACACAGTGGGGCAGTGCTAGCATTGCAGTTTGTTAATATGGCAGAGGGTGAAGGTCTGTTTAGTCCCGCCGCAGATTTAAAAAAATATATGCTACGGCAGTGATAAGGGCCACAAGGGGCTTGTAAATTTTGGCAAAACATTGAGTCATCACGCCCGATCCAATCTCCTCAAAATGTAGTGCAATCAATCCAGCACTCGAAGACAATTCAGCATCTGAATGATCTAGTAGAACTAAAGTTTAGTACGTGACTTGTAAAAAAGGAGTTGACAACACATCCTAATAGGTTTGGTCGCTTTGAAGCGTCTGTCTCATTCATTTTTTGCTTCCATTATCCTGGGCCGTGGTTGTCTTTTTTTGTTTAAAAAAGCAGTTCCATTTTACACTGCATTGGCCTCGGGGACTACTTTGCTCTCATGAAGGAAAGTGTCATGTTCTTTCACACCTTCAAACCGTTTTATCTTTCTAAAGCCAGCCTTTAATAAAGTTTCTTCTATTAAATGTGTTCGGTTACATTACACGTCTTTGTTCAAAATCCTTCTGCTCTAACAACACCAAGCAAAAAAATAAAAATCAATAGATGTATAAAAGCTGTAAAATGCTTTCATCTAGGTATAAGTAACAGAGAAGCTTTCTGAAAGTATTCATTACGCCTATAATTGCCACTTGTTAAAACATTTCGCAACTTGAGCACTCAAAATAGGGCACAAATGGTTAACTACATTAGTTTAGCACATAAGAGCAAATTCATCTTAAATACTGCAGAAAATTATTTCTCATTGTCAACGGTGGTTACCGGGATATTAGTATTATCTGAAAGTGGGCTTTTCAAGTCCAGGTTCATACATGTCATTTGGTAATTTTGCTGCTAGCTTTCTCTGTAAACTTCACCATTGTGTATTTTCACAGCACACTGTTGCTTGTACGTTTTGTCTTTAACCCTACTACAAATCCTGGTCAATTCAAGGTCAAGTCCATGCAGCTGCAGTGTGTTTGCAATCAACATAAACATACTCCCTAAATTTATCCTTTCCTGTTTATCTATTAGCCCTCTTCTAAATGGAGTGCTTGGGGGGCAGAGTACACATTGTTAAAGAGTGCAGCATAGCAGCAGTAGTCTATACTAATTGTTCTCAGCTGTACATCTCTAGTGAACATATATCAGTTAGAACATACTCTTGTTGTACAAAGAGAGTAGTGATTGCAGGATGATTACAAATGACCGTCAAGAGTTGGCTTCTGTCATAAAATATTAGAGGCCAGGTTTATGAAAAAGTGGCATATCGTGGAGCTGTGTCAAAAGTTGCAGCACTGCGTCACTTTAGAAATGCAGGGATATACCATATTTACTAAAATACAACACACACCTGTGTTTCCCCTTGCGACGGCTTTAAATATAGCTGCCAACACAGGCAACTTTGCACCATAGTGCAAGGGTGTCTGCGTTGAGGGGATTGATTGTTTATGTGCAGGAAGGTGTCCCTTCCTGCACATAAACAATCTACAATGGTGATTTGGCACTAGCAAACACACATAGAAGTAGCAAATTGTCATTTTCGAATGATTGTTTATGCGCAGGAAGGGACACCTTCCTGCACATAAACATTCATTTATTGCCTTTAGCTCTTTCTATGAGTGCTGCAGAATGCAGTACACATGTAAAAAGCAAAAACGGAGAGGAATAACAGTATTCCTCTTCGTAGTTCCATGCTAATGCCACCCCTGATCTGGGGCAGCTTCAAAAACAATGGGCATTGCCGTCGAACAACCACAGAAACACCAATTACATGCCCCTCTAATGCAGAAAACTGCGTTGGAGGGGCACATATTCACAAGGTGGTGTTAAGACACAAGAAGGGACACTTTGGTGGCTCGAGTATGTTGTCTGAGCAAGTTTCATGGATAACCAGTTATGTTGTTATGTTGCATTTTATGTTAAGACATGTTAGGTACATTTTTATAGAACTGTAGTACCACTGCCTTCTCTCAGTAGAGCTTTCAGAGTCTGGGTGCCGTTTATGGGTCTGGGTAATTATTAAATGAAGCTAAAATGCATTTTATTTAGACGTGTTTTGTAGAATTACTTAGAGATGAGTCTTGGTGCATAACAGCCCTCGAGGCTAAAATAGTGATTAAGTATAGTTGATTTTGAAGTCAAAGTTCTATAAGGACAATTGCACGTCATCCAAAAACGTATTAACTAAAACATTAGAAAATATAAAAAATATAACAATAACGTTGAATAAAACATTTTTTAAACAATGTACCTAGAATATGCAAACTGATAATATGACTTCCATGAATCCTTTAAAAATGTTCAAATACTAAAAAGTTATTTGGCAAGACGCACAAATTATTTTTCTCTCTAAAGTGCACAAAAAGTCACCTTTGATTCATATTTAAATGTTTAGAATCATCCAAGCTACATTTACACGGAATAAAGTACATCAGGGTGGAAGCTTCTCTGGCGTTGTAGATTAGGGAGGAGAATGTGAATTTCATGGACATAAGCATTCAAAATACCTCACATACTCACTAACAATTACACGTGTGGATCTTTCCAAAACCCTTGTGTGACCACAGTTACCCTGGGAATACTTGAGAAGTTATTCTTTAAATGTTTAAGGTTCTGTAGAAACCTATAGGGAACACCTCAATATGTCTTGAGAGTGTCTACAAAGCAGTTTCTCCACACAAAAACCGTTTTAATTGTAGATAAAAAGAAAAAGTTCCCCCAGCCGGAGAAATTCTGTAAATGTGTGCTAATAGATTTTATCACAAGTTTGGCATTTTTGAAAGTGGTAGCCAATTTGTCCTATTTTTGTGCCCTCAACCAACTTCCATTTTGTGGTGAAAAACATTGTGAGACCCATGGGTGATTTAGAAAAGCTATAGATTTCTACAAAGTAGAAAAAGTTCCTAGTACAGCAAGGGTTCATATGTGTATATCCCGCACAGTTTTCCCAAAGAAACTAAGGGGCTGATTTACAAGGACATAGCGCCTTCTTGAGCCACACTAGCATCATATTGTTTTGATGCTAATGTGGCTCAATGATGCAATTTCTGAATGGCCAGATTTACAAAGTGGCGCAAAACATGGATTGCACCACTTTGCCCCCCCTTGTACCACATTATGCCTGCTCCAGCATAATGTATGCAAGGGTGGTGTTTGGCATTAGGAGGCCGGCAAAAATGGCACAGTGAATTCTACAAGATTTCACTGCGCCATTATTTATATCATTTTTACACCTGCACAAAGCAGGGATTAAAAGGATGTAATCCACTGTAATCAATGGACCTCTTGAACCTTGCTGCCCTAGCGTCAACATTGTTGATGCTAGTGCAGCAAAGCGCCACAATATCGTCAACAACTTTGACGCTACTGGCGTAACGTGCTCCATGGTGCACCATAATGTAAATACAGCAAAGACAGGGTGTAGTTAGGTGCCGGTAGGGGGAGCGCAAGAAAAGTGGCGCATCAATGCTGACGCACCAGTTTCTTGTAAATCTGGCCCTAAGTGTTGGAATAAAGAAATATTGAAAATGAATCAAATGGTCATTTGTAATAACGCTTTCATCTGTATCTTTTTGTCACAATGGCTGATTTACAAAAGCAGCATACTGTCACATATGCTAGACCCTTCTGGTTTCTGTGCTATATGGGGGTTGTAGGCTCTCAACAAACCCAGGGTACGCAGAGCCAGTAACTGATCTCCACAGTACAATGGTTTTTCTTTGTTTACAGAGTATAGGCCAAAGTATATGGTGAAATATGTAGAAACCATGTGCATTTCTGAAATGGGCACAAGATAATTGAAGAGCAGTGGTTATTTGTAAATCTCTGAATATCTACGTACCTGCGCTAGCATGATATTTGGAGGGTATTTTTCAAAGAATCTTCTTTTGTACACACTTGCTTACATTTAGAAGACAGAAATGCATTGAAATACAATTTTCATGATTCTATGCTCCCACATATCTTGTGATGAAAATAGTACCTCACTTGTGTGTATAGGTCTAGTGCCTGCAGCAGGAAATTGCCCAAAACACAACATAGATACATCACATCTTTCCACTCAAAGCAACCCTTTATTTCCATAGTGGGTAGCTGTGGATTTTGGACCGTAGCTCAGCCTTCAACTAGGGAAACGTAGTAAACCTACACATATTTGAAAAACATAGACACCTGGGGGACTCCAGGGTGGGGTGACTTGTGTGGTTCTCACCAGGTGTTTTACCCAGAATCCCTTGCAAACCTCAAACTTGGACTAAACATGTTTTCCTCAGATCTCTGTGGTGGAAAGTTCTGGAATACATAAGAAGCCACAAACTTCCTTCCACCCAGTATTCCCCTAAATCTTCCTATAAAAATGGTACTTCACTTGTGTGGGTAGGCGTTGTGCACATGGTATGAAACAGCCCAAAACAGAACATGGATACATCATATTTTTCCACTCATATCTGACCCTTTGTTTCCAAAGTGGGTAGCTCTGGATTTTGGGCCATAGCTCAGCCAGCACTTAGGGAAAGCTAGCAAACACACATATTTTTTTTAAAACAAGATAACTAGGGAAGTCCTTGGGTGTGTGACTTGCATGACTCTCACTACTCTCACTAGGTAACTTTACCCAGAAGCTCTTGTAAACATCAAACTAGGTAAAAAAAACAAAAAATTTCCTCACAATTCAATGACAGAAAGTTCTGGAATGTGTGGGGAGCCACAATTTTTCTACCACCCTGAGTTTCCACATGTACCCCCAATAAGAACAGTACCATCACAAGGGGTCCCATTGATGTTGGTTTAATCTGTCCCAGTCATGGGACCGCATCCAAGCCACAAAGTGGAGCAGCACTTTTATTGACACAAGAGTAGTAACACTGCAAGGTAAGATTTTTGTGGATTCCTGTAAATCCTAGAAGTTTTCATTACAGAAATGTCAAGAAAATGTGTGCTTTCAGGCACTGTTTGAGGTGTACAAGGCATTGCGGGGGAAGGAAACTAGGCTTGGGTGGAACTCTCTGTGGAATTCTGTGGAGATGATTTACAGTTCCATGGAATTCCACAGAGGCAGAGTTCTGTGAGTGGCAGAGTGCCACTGACATCTGCCCTAGTGGCACCCTCTCCTGAATGTGCTCGATCTTGGAAGTGCTATGCAGGATCAGGCCTGGTTAGCCAGGCCCCAACCTGCTTAGCACTTTGATATCGGACGCATTCAGGATGTTTCAGGCCTCTTGTGCACCAGCTGCCCCGTGTGAACTACACACGGGGCAGGCCAGTGCACAAGAGGCCTGGAAAGGCAGCTTTCATTTCAGGCCTCTTGTGCACCAGTGTGCACATGACATTAAAAAAAAATGAGGACTTACCTTTGCCCTCCTAAGGCATCCTCATTTCCTGCGGTCTGGTTCTCTGCCTCCCTCTGCCCTCTGACCTGCTCCCGGCCTGGGCTGCTGGTGGTCGGAGGGAGGTCTGGATCTGCAGCTGCTGGGCTGACGAGCATATCCATGTTGGGTCAAGTGCGCACTGTCTGCAGTCCAGTTATGGGCTACACAGTGCAAGCGTAGACTGTCTGCGTTTGCGCTGTGTGGCCCATAACTGGGCTGCAGTGTGCACATGGTGAGCTCTGCTCTGCTGATGAGGCTAACGGAGTGTTTGGTCGACCTCCGTGCTCCAAGCGGAGCGCGGAGTGCCAAAAACTCTGTTAGATCCACCTGCAGAGCGGAGCTCACCGCCCACCCCTAAAGAAAACCATATGAGATCTATTCAAGCACACCACCCTGGAATGCCCTGCTTGTCTTGTTTTCAAAAGTGTCTGTAGTTCATTGGTTTCAATGGGAGGTGGCCAAGCACAGAGACAAACCTTGCTGATCCCTCCATGTAGCATTTTAGGGCCTTTTGTGTAATGTCTCTTGGCCCACCCATAAAAGTGAGTTACCATTGTTATCAGGAGTCTTGGGGAAATTCTGGGTGGCAGGGAATTTATGGCCTCCGGCATATTCAAGCAGTTTTCGTCACACAGATGTGAAGAAAGTGTGTGCTTTGAGTCAAAGTATGTGGTTTGCAGGATATTGTGGGTAAGAAAATGATGTGGGCTCCATGCAAAGCACACCATCCTCGACTCACCCACATGTCTAGTTTTCATAACTGTCTGGGCCCGCTAGATTTTCCCAGGTGGCAACCTACCAAGCCCAACAAGTGCAGCCATTCACCATTGCAAGTGGGATGATATTGGGAGTTAGCCACACTCTTGTGGCTCATATGTAAAAGCAATACCGAAAGAAATCAATGTCCTTATTTGCCACTGGGATGGGATTTCTTAGTACACAAGGGAGCATAAAGACAGTTAAGGATTAGGGGTGAACGTGGGCCAGGACCACCCCACTATTGTATTAGAAAAATATATTCCTCCCACACAGTTGGCTTTCTGGCCCTCAGGGGCAAATTGATGCAAACCTTCTGTCTATTCCAGAGGGAAACAACAACTGGTCTGTTCCTTGTTTAGGGGGTGGGGATGTGGCCAATGTAAGAGTGCAACACCCACATCACTTTCTTTTGTCCCCTAGGCAAAATCCCTGGTGTCAGGCTGTCAGATGGACTTTCTACCCCTCAGGGGAATATTTGGGCCATTCTCCCCAGTTGAGGCAAAACTCCTACCTGCCTCTGGGTGGGTAGAACAACACAATTGTCTTTCTGGGGAGGGGGGTATTGTTCAATGCCAGGGTAGGCCACACCCTCCTTATGTTTCTTTTACCTCTGTTTTGAAATGCCTGATGTTCAGTGGACATTCTGTCTACCCACACAGCAGATTATGGGTGAATACCCTTATCCACCCCAAGTGGTGCCAGAATTTTATTGGGTCATGGGGTGGAAAAGAGCATAGGCTTATGGCCAGGGGTCTGCCTTCCCTGCCCCCACAAAAATACTGCATAAATATAGTCTCTGGTGTATAGTGGATTTTTTGCCTTGGGGGGAAATCGGAGTAATTGCCCCAAATTGCCCCTGAGGGGGGCAGAAAGACAGTCAGTGCCATTTTAGGTTGGGGATATGGCCATGAACATGGTGGACTGCCCCCACTCCTTTGTTTGGTTTTTCCCTGGTGTCTAGTGAGCTTTCTGCCTTCTCATGGGGGCATAGTGGGGCAATCACCCCATCTGTCCTCGGGGGCCAGAAAGACTGTCACAATATTTTTAAACTGTCACCATATTTTTGAGTGGTAGGGTATAGCCATGCGCACACTGGGCAGTCCCTAACCTTGAATTTATTTTTTTACTAACCCTGGGTTCTAGAGGGCTTTCTGCCCCACCAGGGTGAAGGACACAGGGGACACAAATACTGTCTGTCCTCTTGTTGGGGATGGGGGCATAGTCATATCCATGGTGTGCAGCCCCACCCTTCTATTTCTAAGAATACTCCCTGGTATCCAGTGTGCTCTCTGCTCCCCTGGGGGGACAGTATTTTGAGCACTCAACCCCATCTGTCCTCCTACGAGGTAGGGGGCAGAAAGTCTATCACCATATTGTTTAGGGTTGAGTGCATGGAGATGCCCACTGGGACCAGTTCTCACCCCTATATTTTTCTTATTGACCCTGTTGTCTAATCCACCTCACCTACCCCCACTGAGTCCACTAATCAGTCCTGGATACAAGTGGGATCAGGTTAAGTCCTTGCTGTCCTCCTCACAGGTCCCCACAGGTGCAGTCCTTCTGTTTTTCACCGGTCCAGAGGTGTTCTGAACAGAGTACAGGAGGTGCCACATTTATGGGGGAAACTCCTGGCCACTTCCTAACCAAAAGTTTCCAGCAGTGATCCTTTAGCACTGTTTTACTGTACTCTATCCCACTGTACCCCTCTATACTTAAACCAACATCACATAACCTTCCTTACCCTGTACAGAGTTCACTGTGCTCACCCAAAGATGTGGCTATGATAATGGGCAACTCCACCCTGGTGGTCCCTCCAAACCATTTCTTGGTAGCTCCTCTCTCACTGGGATTGGTGTCTGACTAGCTAGCAGGGTAAACGAGGGGAGGTCCATGTGTCAGCTACATCTGTGATAGGATAGGCATCATTTATAAGTTAATTAGGTTTGTAGGCAGAGCCCAGAGGGCCATTCTGTCAAGGGAAGGTCAGCTTCTCTTCTCTAGATTCAGCTCTGGGAACCACTTCATACCTAATTAAGGTGCCATTCAGCTCCTTGGTGACAGTGGAAACTGGCAGAAAGGCACTTTTGGCCCAGGCATGGAAATTGCATCTTTCTAAAAGTGTAATTTTCCAAATCAATTATAAACTTTGACTTGACTAATAAGTTGGATTGGATTTAAATTGCTATTCAAATGAGTCATTGTGTCATTTTTCTAGCTACTGTCAAATTAAAGTAGTGGATTTTGTGGTGTTATAATGTGAACCAGTGCTTTCCTATGGCCGAGCCAGTCTTGCTAGAGTGAAACATGACTTTGGAGGTTTTCACTACTAGGATATGTAATCAATAAAAACATATGTGCCCTACTTTTTGTACATCGATCACCATGCCCTGTGGGCATTTATTCCCTACCTTATGGCTGACTTATAATTATTTAAAAAAGGAAGCTTTAGGCCTGATAAAAGGTTTTGTTTGCCACGTCAAATTGGTAGTTTTAAAACTTCACATCCAGTCTGCAGGGGCCAGCCTGGAGACATGCTTTCCATTGTCTCTTTATTGTTGGGACAATATGTGCTGCAGTCCCCTAGTTACATTCAACATACCGACACTGGGTACACATTGCACCTTATACTAGGGGATTATAGAAAATTCCAATTAGGTGTATACCATTTCAACATGCTTCTAGTGCTCAGACACATACACTGGGCAGCGGTGTCCTAGTGTGTAGTGCCCAAAAAACAGTAGCAAAATCTAGAAAACAATTGGTGGTGACAAAACAAAAATGTCTTTTTTTACACTGGGACCACTGAGCTTAAAAGTCAAGGTGCAACAACCATTTACTTGGTAGTTCTTCTTGATTTTCAGAGGAGATGATATAGAAAAGCACTCTGCCTTTGGCAGAGTCAGTACCATCCTCCCATTCTCCTGCCAGGTCTACTCTCTGTGGGAAGTTGGACCATTTAAACATTTTAATGCCTTCCCCCAAACCCTGCCTTTAATAGTACTGCTGCTCTGTCAAACTCAAATTCAGACACTAAGCTGATCTATGGGTTACCCTTATCACCTGCAAGCCTCACTTGGGCTAGAGCTAATCTTAACCTAGCCAGGGAGACAAACCAGCAGGTGAAAGGCAGTACTGTAGTCAAGAAGGTAATGTGGCTCATAATGCCTCCCTGGTCTGGCTTCTGTCCCCAAGTGAGGGTTAGTTCTACCCCAAAGGCAAATAATCAGCAGAAGCCAGTGACCACTGTCAGTGTCAGGTAACAGCGCACTTAGCTATACACATATAGTTTGAAGTTCCAATCTGATGCCCGGGGAAGGGTTCACTTCAAGCCTTAGTACTGGCAAGGAATCACTCACTTGTTCCTGAGATCCCTTTGGCCTTCTAGATTTTTCAGAGCAGGGGCTACAACCTTAGGTTGCAGATATTCACCTTCCACTCTCACTTCTGACCGCTGAAGGTCTGCTTCCTGAGAATAAGCAAGAGGTTTCTATGGTGGACACTCAGACCCATCAAGGGTGATACACTCTGGGGTGGGGGTCTTGTGGGAGTCTACCTGACCCTGGTTTCCTGTTTAGCCCTGGGCAGAGTTATTAATTTGCCCATTGTAATTGGAGGAATTTGGTAATTACGTGTTACCATTGTAACCTAGAATTACTTATAAATTTCACTGCTCTGCCAGCAGAATTATTCTGCAGCAAATTGTTTTCTAAAGATGGCTGGAAGAGGGAGCAGTCCCTCTCTGTTTAAAATCCACTGCAGACTGAAGTTTAATCTGCTGTGTTTTTTTAAACATTGAGTGACTGCTCCCTCCTGCAGCCCTATTTACAAACTGCATACTCTGTAGTGATTACCTCAGAGTGTGTAAGGATGCTGAGGGGTATGCAGTGGTTTATAAAGTTTAGAAACCAGTGCATACCACTTAGTGGTGGTGCTCTTACATACTCTGCAGGAATCACTGCAGATTCTGTAAGGGGGCTGAGTGGTATTTAGCTGTGCTGTTTTCTTAGTGCAAAGCACAACCATGCACACCCTGTCCCAATGCGGATTCCATAGAATTTTGCAGAAATGTAGTGTTATTCCATAGAATTCTGTGAAATCAAGTTCCACCAATTCCACCCACCCCTACTCATGTTTCTGGAACTGTGCAGGCAGCACCTCTAGGTCAGCTTGGGCCTCACCAGTGGCCATGTTGGGGTCCTTTCCTATCAGAGCAGGTCCTTCTTCTCATACCCTTTCCTCTCCTCCTGGGTACCCTCCTCTTAGGGACAGTACCCCTAGAAATATGGGTTTTGGGGGTTTCTTGGGCTGCCCCCACCTAGTTTTTTTTTTTAACCTTTGGCAGCTCACTGCAAAGGATGCAATTTATGAGTATGTCAGGAAAGATGTCTACCCACCTCTGGGCAAGCACCTCCACCAATTCTAGGGATACCAAGACCACAAGGTGAATAAATTCCCACCTAAAGGCATTCCTCACCTTGCAAAACACCCCTGGGTGATACTGTGTTTGAGAAGGAAGTCTTTCTAACACCATGGTTGGCTGTCAACTGGAGCTCCCAGAGCAGTGATAGTGATTCAATTCACTGTGAACCTGTGAAAGTGATTCTTATTACCTTTTTATGCAAGTGAGGTGTGCATAGCCAACATCTCTGCCCTATTTGATGTAAGGAAAATATATCAGCTTGAGAGGGTTCCTATTCCATCTCTGCCTAATATTATTCTGGAAGAACCAAACTTTTCCAGGGTGACTTCAGAATCCTTCTGTGTATGGACACAGTTATTGTAGCATAGGGCATAGCAATGAGCATAAAACTGATATGAGTCCAAGCCAGGAGGATTCTCAGAGGTGCCTAAGTAGAAGCTAAGGTGGTCAATAGGAGAGTGGAAGCCCTACTTCAAAAGATGCTTTGGCTTTGCTGAACTGCGTGAGGTTGGTGGGACTGGCAGGAATATTCGGGCATAATTTATCTGATAGTGGTGTAGGCAGAGTAATAAACAATTTGGGTTGAACCAACCAAATAATCCTACACAGTGGTATGTCAAATGTAGTGTTGAGGTTCTTACCAGCAATCCTAGGAAGCTTTTTCTATCAGTCTCGGACAAGTAACCTGCAAGTCCCATTCTCCATAGTAGGTGGATCTGCATTTACCTGCTAGCGCTTAGCAGGAACAGATATGTGACAGTCATCTTACAATGAATTCTACAGAGGTGATTTATTCCCTTTATCCCTTTCTCCATTTCTCTACTTTTGTGTGAGTGTAGCTTATCATCAGTTGGAAGTGAGTGGCAAGTGTTAAAAACACGTTTGGGGAGCTTGTCTAATACGTGATGCTTAATCTTCACTGTTGCTGAGAAGGTTTTCTTTTCAAGACATCCCCCTGGGGCTTGCCATGTGCAGCTCGCATTTCTGATGGAGCAACTACTCTCCTGATGTCACCATCACTGCCTGGGGTAGATGCAAAGTCCATTCAAACAAGGCCAGATCTCATGGGACTTAAAGCTTTATTTACCTGGGTCACAGGGGTCAGAAGTGTAATCACCAAGCTCCAAACAACAGATACTGATGGATGCTTTACTGTCAAAGATGCTTCTAAGGGAAACGCATCTTGTATCTATTCAAGACCCTTAGGTGATATCTGCCAATAGGTTGGGAAACCTTGACAGACAATTAACAAAGACAAAGACAATTCTGTATTCAGTTAAATAATATCAACCATAAATGACATAAATGAGATAAGTGTCCTCTTCTATACATTCTGTGCCGTCAAAACATACAACTCTTGACTCATCGTCATCTTTGATATTAGGAAATCCCTCACTGATTGTTTCTTTAATTCCACTGCCTCCCCCTTGGCCCCTAGAATATTAATAAGGTTCTAATTTGCCCACCGTTTATCAGCGCGTGTTAGAAACTCTGAGGCATTAAACATTTCGGGGCGGCCAAGAGACAGCCAGGGAATGTCTAAAGCATGATCTCATGCGATACAGTCAAGCAGGATTTCCCTATTTAGGGAGGCACACTAATTTAACCAAATTGAGATCCATAGCATCTATGAACTCCAAATTAAGTTCCTCACATACGCAGAAACAGGAGGTATTTTGTCCCACACCCAACAGCCTTCTGCAGAAGCAATTTTTCTCTATCAAGGGAGCCATACTTCTTGAATAGCCCCAGAGTGCTGCCCCATACATTAAAACCGGGAGGCATTTGCATCTATATACCTCGAGCAGGGGCTGTATGAGTTCATTCCCCACTCTTGAGGCAAACTCAAAGGTTGCTCTTACAGTAGCGCTAAAACATGCAGACCTTCTTGAGATGCAGGGCTTCCATAAACCCTTATCATCAAATGTCACCCCCAGATAGGGAAATTCCTGTATATGGCTAATACATTGGCCATTGACCTTTACTGCACCCACTTTACTCCTTGGTTTACAACAAACTATGAAATGTGACTTACTCCTATTTACCTCCAAGTTCAAGTCAGACATAAAATTGTCATACACCCTAACCACCCTGCCTAGACCATTCATGGTCCGGCCATAAGTACCGCATCGTCTGCATATATCAGGACCGGGGCACTCTTTCCACTTATTTTGGGAAAATACTAAAATTCTTCCACCAGAAAATTGTGAAGCCCATTATTATATAAATGAAAACGGGTGGGGTCCAGAACACACCCATGTCTCAGACCCCTTCTAAACCCAAAATATTCAGTGCATTCTCCCTCCATCTGAACATCACAGTTGCATGTGTTCCTGAATGTAAGTAACGGAGCAGTTTCACAGTTTGAGGCTCCAAGCCCATCAAGGTTAGCCTTTCCCATCACTTACTACGGTTCACCTTATCGAATGCTCAGCTAAGATCCATGAAGGCAAGGTACAGGGTACCCTTCTTTGCCTGTGTATATATACCAATCAGCATAAGCAAATTTAGACACTGTTCTTGAGTTCCAAGCCCTTCCGTAAAGCCATACTGGACCCTACTCAGCACATCATTCTCACTCATCCAATCCTCAATGCGTTTTAAAACTATTCACCCCAGGATTTTCACTGAGGAATCTAGGAGTGAGATTGGGTGGTAGGATTTGGGATCACTCCGGTTTCCATTTTTATATACTTGAACAATGCACACCGATTTCCAAGAAGAGGGGATCCCTACACTGACTGCCGCATTTAGAACATTGAGCAGCAAGGGTGCCCACAACTGAGTGCAGCATTTCTATAGATCCGTAGGAATGGCATCTGGGCCTTGTGCTTTATAGTTAGAGCTGTTCTGTACAGCCTCCCACACCTCATCAAGGGTAAATCTGATGACCAGGTTAGGGGTATGTCCATGTGGCTCATCCATTTCCTCACCTTGGGTACCCCCATGAAAACCCTGCAGAAATCGCTCACCCAAACATCACGTAGGATATTGCAGCCCAGCCCTGCAGTCATTTCTGTCCCAAACATACCCCTATTTAAGATCTTCCAGAACATGCCTGAGTTCTTGGTGTGTGACTCAAGTTCCAGATCCTCCCAGGCCTACTTCTTGAGCTGCTGTTTTCTTTCCATTAAGACAGCTTTATACTGAGCTTACGCAGTGCTCACGTAAACCTTATCTCTCGGTTGTGCCTTTAAAGCCTTCTTCAGGGATTTCCTCGCCTCATAACAGGGCTTACTGAACCAACCTCTGTGAAGCTTAGGGTTGGGCTTTTTAGTTTTAAACATACATTCTTTAATGGCTTCATTTAATCTGGTCACCACCACAATAACATCCCCGGTGGGGAGGACTCAGCCAGAAGGATCCCTATTATCAAAGTTAGATTCTGGCTTGCACCCTCTCCACTGCCTGTGGGATGTTTGCCTCTCTCCATCCAATTCTCCTTCCCTGATCCTTTATTCCATTGTCAGGATGTGAGTTTTGCCTTTTGGTCTGGGGACACTACTGCTTTCCCTCCAGGCCTGCTCCCAGATCTCCCTCGATCATCAAGTCTGCCTGTATCCCTTGCATCTGTCCACAAATGTGCATGGGCCATCTTTATGCCCTTTACCGAGATCCCTAAATGAGAGCGATACAAGGGCTGTGGGGTACCTCTCTCCTCCACTCCCAGATTATCCTCCAACAACATCTCCTCCTTGTCTATGGGACCATGACACACGGGAACCAAAGGCCCAGGGTTTATTGATACCATATGTGCCACCTCTGCTGCTCATATGGGATACTGCAGTTTCCAAGGCCTGCAGTTTTTCTTTTATTGGGACCAAACTGGCATCAATCAGCTCCTTAATTTTTAGCAAAATAATCTCAAAACCAGGAGATAGGGACAGTCCTGCATCAGAGCCCTCCTGGGTATCAGAACAGCACAAAATGTCTGGTAATGCCACTTTGTATTTTTTCCTGGGATTCCTCAGAGGTTCTTTCCTCTTGGGTAGGGGGGCTAGTGCCATCCACAAGAGAATCAGACAAAATGCTCTTACTGTTCCTTGGTAAGTCCTCCAACCCATTTTTCCCCACTACTGGGGGAGATGTGGATAAAGCCCCCTGCCCTACAAGTGGCTGCCCGTCTTCATTAACAGAAAACTCCTGGACCTCAACATTGGGTGACACTCTTTGCCATTCACTTATTTCCAGTGAAAGCCGTCTCTTAGGCAGGTCCATCTCCTTTGCAACCACCCCAATTGCTAGGGCAAGAAAGGAATCTAGCATTGAATTTGATGATCCCTTCCCCCTGCACCCTGTTCCCCATTCTGCAAGGTTCTCTTCCTGCCCATCCTGTTGGTTTGACAAGCTCTCTCACAAGAGCTATTCACCCAAATGAGTATTTGCTACTATGGGAGGGAGAGCCAGAGCACCCTCTCCGGCATAGAGTTAGGGTGATAATGGTAGCAATAGGTTTTAGCCCTCACTCACCCAACTTTGCACAGTATTAGATGGGTGGCCCAGCCCAGCCTCTTCCGGCCACTGATGGGCAAGGACGGCCAAGTGTTAGAAGTAAGAGTGACAATTAACATTTCTTAGAACTAATTGCTGTCAAAGTATTGCCTTACTCTGTTTTCCTATGACATGGAAGTGCAATTGCAGGAAGCAGCAGTGAGAAGTCATCTTTCCACCCTTTCGTCCACTTTGTAGTTGCATTCTGTTGGAATTTAATCTTGGTTTTTACTGAAACATAATTATATTTGAACATATACTCCTGATAATCTGTTATCCAGACTACAATTAGTGTGTTCAACCATTTTTCAACTTCTATTATGTGTTTATAACAATGATTTCTTATCATTTGCTATTTAGCCAGACACTATACCGTAGCAATTCCTCTCACAATGGCACTAGGAACTATTATTTTCTGTGGAAGTTTTATCTGCCCCTTAAATTGATTTGTATATTTGAAATAGCCAACCGGTGCTAATATCAATGTTATTACTTGTTACATCTCCTTCCCTTCTGAAGGGCTTGTGCTGGAAGCACTCTTGACATTAGAAATAAAGTTTATTGTTGATAGGGCATTTATTTGTATTTTGCTAGGTGCAGAGTTTCCTGCATGTATTTGGAACTCTAACAATGAGTGCTTACGTGTGGTACATTTGTCTGAAATGTGAAATGAGAACAGTTGCCCTAAGGACCTAAATGGACATTTTTATATATCTTAAAAGACATTAAAACCTTTCATTCTTCTGCGGCCATATCCAGACAACCTAAGTCGGCTTTGTATAAAGTGATAATGTATGCCTTTTTAAAACCCACTTCATGAAATTATTATAGACTTTTAAATTGCTCTGTGTTGGTGGCAGACTTAAAAATAGTAACAAGACAGATGACTGGTGTGAGCAGACTTTGACTATGTTTGCCTAACAGCGTACTCCTCACGTGCCTTATAATTTTGTGAAGGCAGATCCTGTGAATGTAAATGCTTTGTTAATCAGGGCTGGATATTCAAGTGTAACTCAAATGTAAAGCTTGAGTAAGACGTAACTACTTCTAGAAACAGCTTTGAGAAGTAGGCCCTTGGTGTGCAGCTTGGGTTCAAAAAACAGCAAGTGATAACAAATAACATAATTTCTTTATTTTTACTGATCTTCTGATATAAAACTTGAAGAATAAAAATGTAACAGATCACTATGGAAATATTTTGCTTTGACCTTTAACCGCTTGTACGAACCGTTCACTACACCCCATTACTTTTGTAGATTTCATACAGCACATTTAAAAGAAAATCCTTCTAGTTTAGGCACAAAAAAAAAATATTTGTTATTTTTAAATAAATATGAACGCGAGGGAAAAGGTTCCCTGATGTCCTGAATCTCTTTTTTTTATTATTGTGATGCACAGCAGGCACAGCGAGTTGAGGTCACAGTACCTAAAGTGAAAGCGGATGGTGCCATTATGTGCTGTCTGCTTTCACTTTCATAATTCTGCCCCAAGTAGAGATCTGTTAAGGTGAGGTACTACTAGAAAAGGAGTCAATGTATTTTTTCCAGAGGTACAGCTCCCAAGAGCATCACAGCTTGAATATTACCTATGACCTTGATACCCAATCAGGAATTTACCCCTTAGAAGCCAGGAAATTAATTTTGTGCAGGAATTACCACACCCCTTAATGTATCTGTAACCCTTCCCCCAAAAGGAAAAATAATCTGCCTTTCTGCCTCCCTAGTGGGCACGTTTTGGGATTCATCCCAATCTGCCACCTCAATGAGTTAGAAAATTCACTAGATGCCCCTACCTTAAAATTGCCCAAACAGTGTTCCTAAACTCGAAAGGGGGAGATTGGTGGATTTTCCCCCAATCTGTCCCCCCATGGCTGCAGAAATTCCACTACAAACCAGGGCAAAATAAAAACATTAAAAAAGAAGGGGTGGGGTTAGCCAACCTATGGCTTGCACCATGTCTTCACCCCAGAATTGGCACAACTGTCTTTTTGTTGCCTTGGAGGTCAGATTAGGGGTTTTAACCTCAATCACTCTGAAGCAGACTAAACACCAGTGAAATATTATCAAAAATAAAAAAGAAAGGCGGTAGGCACCTACCGAGGCAACTGCTGTGCCCCCAGCCGCCACTAAATAATGGGCACAATAGCCTTTCTTATACTGAGATTCAGGGGATTTACCCAGTATATTCTCTTTAGCAATCCAAAGGGCAAGATGCCTCCTTGCATTTAACATTGGGCCTATGATTACAAAAATACAACTACACAATTGTGTACCGTCCAGGTAAAGATCAAAACCCTGCAGACTACTTTTACAGAGTACATATGCAGTGTCATGGTATCCTTTCCAAGAAGGCCGAAGCCTACATAAGCTTCATTGTGAATTCAAACACACCTGCTGCCACTTTTGCTGGAGCAAATTGTCACCGCCACAGATCAATATGGTGACATATTAAAAGTCAAAGACATTATTACGAATCAGTCTGGAACCAGCACACTTGAACACTTGTCAGTGACAGTGAATAACAGAAGTTTACAAAATGTCAAAGATAAACTGTCCATAACTCAAGAAGGCGGTATTGTGAGGGGCTCAAGAATTGTTATTCTAGAGAGTCTGCGAAAAAAGATAATTGAAGTGGCACATGAAGGACATCGTGAAATTGTTGCCACAAACCAAGCTCTCAGAGACAGAGGGCCTCATCAAAGACCGCCATGGTTGTTTTGGCGATTGTACCACCAACAGGCTGGCAGTACAATTTGCCATATTATGATCGCGGCGATAGCGCCGCGGTCGCACCACAGGGACCGCCATTGTTGTCCCGGCGGTTATAATCCGCCAGGGCAGCGCTGCCCTGGGGATTATGACTCCCCTTCCCGCCAGCCTGTCCACGGCGGAAAGGCTGGTGGGAAGGGGAGTCTCGGGGCACCTGGGGGCCCCTGCACTTGGCATGGGTAGTGCAGGGGCCCCCAGGCACAGCCCCAGCCTGCTTTTCACTATCTACACAGCAGACAGTGAAAAGAGCGATGTGTGCAGCTGCACCAGTCGCACAGCCGCAACACCAATGTTACGGCCGACATCCTCGCTGGGCCGGCGGGCGGAAACTCTGTTTCTGCCCAGCGGGGATGTTGTAATGCAGCCGGCGGGATTGCGGCCCCATAGGCGGCCGCTTGGCGGTCCAACTTTAGTGGGCGGCCACCGCCGCCCACCAAGTTGTAATGTGGGCCAGAGTCTGGTTTCCTCATCTCTATGAGAGAGTTGAAAGAGAGTTGCAGGCCTGTCACCTATACACCTGCCTGTAATCAAAAAACAATCCATATGCCTTAAGCATGTTAGAGTTGCCAAAGCATGTGTGGGAAAGAATTGCTGTTGACGTTTTCGGTCCTCTTGACAATGGACATCACCTGATGGCTATGTTGGTGAATACACCCATTTTTTGGTAGATCTACCATCTTTTACTCACAAGAGAGTCATCAAGAGATTAGGCGTCATCTTTGTGACATGGGGTATTCCTGTGATCTTACAATCTGACAATGGCCCACATTTCAATAGTTTCAAATTGAGAGACTTTCTCAGTCATCTTAATGTGAAGCATCAGAAGAGTACATCTCTTTGGCCACACGTCAATGGCCTTGTTAAACATTTCATAAAACTGTCTTGAATTTTACCCTCCAAGCTTACTGTTCGACCCCCCACTTTACCACAGGATAAAGCCTTGCAACTTTGATGTTCAGGAGAGCCATGATGACCAAGTTTCCACAATGGACCAATAGAGAATCAAGTACTGAGGAAGAAACCCATACCAAAGATGTGGATCACAAATGAAAAAGGAAGGCCTATCCAAAAGACAGTTTTTTCACTAGAGAAGATCGAGTGCTTGTCCATCAGTTGAGAAAACGGAAGACTGATGCTCCAATTGATGCTCAGCAATTTCATGTCATAACCAGCAGAGGACACATGGTGACAGCCCGCACCCTGGGAAGTCCATTATGTGAGATTCCTCACATTGTTGACATGTAGCTCACCACCTGTCAGATACTGTTGTCAACGGAGAGACTGGTTCTAAAAGGACAATAAAAAAATCCCTGTTTTCTGGTGCTCCTGCATCACCAACACCAATCACTGACATTTCTATTGCTGGTTCTCATTATCTGAAGACACGATCGGGAAGAGTAATCAGAGCACCACGAAAACTTATCAATTGTTATTTTTTATTTAACTCAGGGGGAGATTTAGTGTTGTGTGAGTTGTTAATGACGGAATTTTTTTGGCTCCTGATGGACTCCGAAGAACTCTAACGTAAGGGTTAGAGCGTGGTAAAGCGAACCCATATTTATTATGTTGAGATCGTGGTTACACACAGAAGAATAAAGATGTGTAATACCCAGCTCTGTGTGTGACATGGTCATCGACAGGCTGGAAGATACGCAGTAGTAAGAGAGGAAAAGAACAATAATGACCCACACACCATGGGAGAAAACTCACAGTATGTGGGGGTTCAATATTTTTTATTTTTCTATTTTAAAAAATAAAACTCCCAGTTTGGGGACAGCCATGACAGTGGTTCCTATCAAGATATCTAAATAAGGCCCTTTGTTTTTTATGCTGAAAGCCCATACCTTCCTAGAGTGAAATAAGTTATTTTTCTTTCTTCTATGACTGGAAACACAAATTAGGAACTGTTTCTCCAGGCTCATCCCCAAACTTTTTGCCTGCTCCTTACTGTTTTCTGAATCCGTTTTTGTTTTGTTGTGGGAGTGTGCACACTTTACCACTGCTAACCAGAAATAAAATGCTTGGGATCTCTCCTTTAAAAATAATAAAATTGACCTACACGCAATTAGGATATTCAATTTACCAAATAAAGTGGTATTATACGTACCCAGAGCCTGTAAATTAAATGCTACTAGTGAGCCTGCAGCACTTATTGTGCCACCCCTAAAGTAGCACTCCAAACATGCCTTAGGCCTGCCTTTGCAGCCTATTTGTGCAGGTCTGAGCTGCCATTTTGACCTGTCAAAATAAACCTTTTGCCAGACCTGAACCCTCATTTTTAATGCATATAAGTCATCCCTAGTGTAGGCCCAGAACAGCCTGGAAGGCATGGTGTACTTTTAAGGTTTACATATCCTACTAGTAAAACTCATAAATTGTTTTTTCACTACTGCAAGACCTACCTCTCCCATAGAATAATATTGGAATTACCTTATTACATTTATTACGCTGCAGCAGGCAATGGAGAGCATGTAAACAACTCAAGTTTGGTGTCTAAAGAATTGCAATTGAAAGCCCTATTTAATGTTAAAGTTGGACATGCAATCACAATTCTGAAAATGCTACTTTTAGAAGGTTGGCATTTTCTTTTCCTAACCATTTGGTGCCTGCAGCCTGATCCTGGGTCGCTTGACTGGATGTAGCTGTCAGCTGTGATTTGTGTATTGCTTCCAGATAGTTGGACAAAAGAACAATAGGGGTAGGCTGGATGGGCCACTTTGAACTTTGAGTGAACGAGGGGGAGGAGATGTCAACTACCAAGCTTGCAACTCACTAAGGGCCAGATGTACAAAGCAGTTTGCACGTCGCAAACAGCAAATTTTGCTGTTTGCGACATGCAAAATGCACTTTGCAATGCACAAACCTCATTTTGCGATTCGGTAACCTGGTTACCAGATCGCAAAATGGGTTTGCAAGTCGCAATTAGGAAGGGGTGTTCCCTTCCTAATTGCGAGTCGCAGTGTAATGCAGGATTGCTTTGTGACTGCGAACACAGTCACAAACCAATCACAGTTTGCACCCTTTTGAAATAGGTGGGAGCCCATTCGCAAAAGGGAAGGGGTCCCCATGGGACCCCTTCCCCATTGTGAATGGCACTGCAAACATGTTTTCAGAGCAGGCAGTAGTCCTATGGACCACTGCCTGCTCTGAAAAAATGAAACGAAAACGTTTCATTTTTCGTTTTTGTAATGCATCTCGTTTTGCTTTAACCCCTTCGCTACCAGGCCTTTTCCCCCTCCTGTGCCAGGCCTTTTTTTGCCTATTTGGGGCCGTTCGCGCTTAGGCCCTCATAACTTTTTGTCCACATAAGCTAACCAAGCCAAATTTGCATCCTTTTTTTCCAACATCCTAGGGATTCTAGAGGTACCCAGACGTTGTGGGTTCCCTTGAAGGAGGCCAAGAAATTGGCCAAAATACAGTGAAAATGTCGTTTTCTTTTTTTTTAAATGGAAAAAGTGGCTGCAGAAGAAGGCTTGTGGATTTCCCCCTGAAAATGGCATCAACAAAGGGTTTGTAGTGCTAAACTCAGCAGCTTCCTAGCGTTCAGGAACAGGCAGACTTGAATCAGAAAACCCAATTTTTCAACACAATTTTGGCATTTTACTGGGGCATATCCCATTTTTGCAATTTTTTGTGCTTTCAGCCTCCTTCCAGTCAGTGGTGACAGGAATGGGCATGAAACCAATGCTGGATCCCAGAAACCTAACCAATTCTGAAAAGTAGACAAAATTCTGAATTCAGCAAAGGGTCATTTGTGTAGATCCTACAAGGGTTTCCTACAGAAAATAACAGCTGAAAAAGAAAAATATTGAAATTGAGGTGAAAAAAACATCAATTTTTCTCTACGTTTTACTCTGTAACTTTTCCCTGCAATGTCAGATTATGGAAAGCAATATACTGTTGCGTCTGCTGGACTCCTCTGGTTGCGGGGATATATAGGGCTTGTAGGTTCATCAAGAACCCGAGGAACCCAGAGCCAATAAATGAGCTGCACCCTGCAGTGCGTTTTCATTCTATACCGGGTATACAGCAATTCATTTGCTGAAATATAAAGAGTAAAAAATTGCTATCAAGAAAACCTTTGCATTTCCAAAAAGGGCACAAGATAAGGTGCTGAGGAGCAGTGGTTATTTGCACATCTCTGAATTCCGGGGTGACCATACAAGCATGTGAATTATAGGGAATTTCTCAAATAGATGTCTTTTTTACACACTCTCCTATATTTGGAAGGAAAAAATGTAGAGAAAGACAAGGGGCAATAGCACTTGTTTTGCTAATCTATGTTCCCCCAAGTCTCCCGATAAAAATGATACCTCATTTGCGTGGGTAGGCCTAGCGCCGGCGACAGGAAACACCCCAAAGCGCAACGTGGACACATCCAAAATTTTGTGTCCACATAAGCTAACCAAGCCAAATTTGCGTCCTTTTTTTCCAACATCCTAGGGATTCTGTTACCCAGAATCCTTTGCAAACCTCAAAATTTGGCTAAAAAAACACATTTTCCTCACATTTCTGTGGCAGAAAGTTCTGGAATCTGAGAGGAGCTACAAATTTCCTTCCACCCAGCGTTCCCCCAAGTCTCCCGATAAAAATGATACCTCACTTGCATGGGTAGGCCTAGCGCCGGCGACAGGAAACACCCCAAAGCGCAACGTGGACACATCCTAAATTTTGGGAAAAAACAGAGGTGTTTTTTGCGAAGTGCCTACTTGTAGATTTTGGCCTCTAGCTCAGCCGGCACCTAGGGAAACCTACCAAACCTGTGCATTTCTGAAAACTAGAGACCTAGGGGAATCCAAGGAGGGGTGACTTGCGGGGCTCGGACCAGGTTCTGTTACCCAGAATCCTTTGCAAACCTCAAAATTTGGCTAAAAAAACAAATGTCCCTCACATTTTTGTGGCAGAAAGTTCTGGAATCTGAGAGGAGCTACAAATTTCCTTCTACGCAGCGTTCCCCCAAGTCTCCCGATAAAAATGATACCTCACTTGCGTGGGTAGGCCTAGCGCTGGCGACAGGAAACACCCCAAAGCGCATGTGGACACATCCTAAATTTTCGAAAAAAACAGAGGTGTTTTTTGCGAAGTGCCTATCTGTAGATTTTGGCCTCTAGCTCAGCTGGCACCTAGGGAAACCTACGAAACCTGTGCATTTCTGAAAACTAGAGACCTAGGGGAATCCAAGGAGGGGTGACTTGCGGGGCTCGGACCAGGTTCTGTTACCCAGAATCCTTTGCAAACCTCAAAATTTGGCTAAAAAAACACATGTTCCTCACATTTCTGTGGCAGAAAGTTCTGGAATCTGAGAGGAGCTACAAATTTCCTTCCACCCAGCGTTCCCCCAAGTCTCCCGATAAAAATGATACCTCACTTGCGTGGGTAGGCCTAGCGCCGGCGACAGGAAACACCCCAAAGCGCAACGTGGACACATCCTAAATTTTGGAAAAAAACAGAGGTGTTTTTTGCGAAGTGCCTACCTGTAGATTTTGGCCTCTAGCTCAGCTGGCACCTAGGGAAACCTACCAAACCTGTGCATTTCTGAAAACTAGAGACCTAGGGGAATCCAAGGAGGGGTGACTTGCGGGGCTCGGACCAGGTTCTGTTACCCAGAATCCTTTGCAAACCTCAAAATTTGGCTAAAAAAACACATGTTCCTCACATTTCTGTGGCAGAAAGTTCTGGAATCTGAGAGGAGCTACAAATTTCCTTCCACCCAGCGTTCCCCCAAGACTCCCGATAAAAATGATACCTCACTTGCGTGGGTAGGCCTAGCGTCGGCGACAGGAAACACCCCAAAGCGCAACGTGGACACATCCAAAATTTTGTGTCCACATAAGCTAACCAAGCCAAATTTGCGTCCTTTTTTTCCAACATCCTAGGGATTCTGTTACCCAGAATCCTTTGCAAACCTCAAAATTTGGCTAAAAAAACACATGTTCCTCACATTTCTGTGGCAGAAAGTTCTGGAATCTGAGAGGAGCTACAAATTTCCTTCCACCCAGCGTTCCCCCAAGTCTCCCGATAAAAATGATACCTCACTTGCATGGGTAGGCCTAGCGCCGGCGACAGGAAACACCCCAAAGCGCAACGTGGACACATCCTAAATTTTGGGAAAAAACAGAGGTGTTTTTTGCGAAGTGCCTACTTGTAGATTTTGGCCTCTAGCTCAGCCGGCACCTAGGGAAACCTACCAAACCTGTGCATTTCTGAAAACTAGAGACCTAGGGGAATCCAAGGAGGGGTGACTTGCGGGGCTCGGACCAGGTTCTGTTACCCAGAATCCTTTGCAAACCTCAAAATTTGGCTAAAAAAACAAATGTCCCTCACATTTTTGTGGCAGAAAGTTCTGGAATCTGAGAGGAGCTACAAATTTCCTTCTACGCAGCGTTCCCCCAAGTCTCCCGATAAAAATGATACCTCACTTGCGTGGGTAGGCCTAGCGCTGGCGACAGGAAACACCCCAAAGCGCATGTGGACACATCCTAAATTTTGGAAAAAAACAGAGGTGTTTTTTGCGAAGTGCCTATCTGTAGATTTTGGCCTCTAGCTCAGCCGGCACCTAGGGAAACCTACCAAACCTGTGCATTTCTGAAAACTAGAGACCTAGGGGAATCCAAGGAGGGGTGACTTGCAGGGCTTGGACCAGGTTCTGTTACCCAGAATCCTTTGCAAACCTCAAAATTTGGCTAAAAAAACACATGTCCCTCACATTTTTGTGGCTGAAAGTTCTGGAATCTGAGAGGAGCTACAAATTTCCTTCCACCCAGCGTTCCCCCAAGTCTCCCGATAAAAATGATACCTCACTTGCGTGGGTAGGCCTAGCGCCGGCGACAGGAAACACCCCAAAGCGCAACGTGGACACATCCTAAATTTTGGAAAAAAACAGAGGTGTTTTTTGCGAAGTGCCTACCTGTAGATTTTGGCCTCTAGCTCAGCTGGCACCTATGGAAACCTACCAAACCTGTGCATTTCTGAAAACTAGAGACCTAGGGGAATCCAAGGAGGGGTGACTTGCGGGGCTCGGACCAGGTTCTGTTACCCAGAATCCTTTGCAAACCTCAAAATTTGGCTAAAAAAACACATGTTCCTCACATTTCTGTGGCAGAAAGTTCTGGAATCTGAGAGGAGCTACAAATTTCCTTCCACCCAGCGTTCCCCCAAGACTCCCGATAAAAATGATACCTCACTTGCGTGGGTAGGCCTAGCGCCGGCGACAGGAAACACCCCAAAGCGCAACGTGGACACATCCAAAATTTTGTGTCCACATAAGCTAACCAAGCCAAATTTGCGTCCTTTTTTTCCAACATCCTAGGGATTCTGTTACCCAGAATCCTTTGCAAACCTCAAAATTTGGCTAAAAAAACACATGTTCCTCACATTTCTGTGGCAGAAAGTTCTGGAATCTGAGAGGAGCTACAAATTTCCTTCCACCCAGCGTTCCCCCAAGTCTCCCGATAAAAATGATACCTCACTTGCATGGGTAGGCCTAGCGCCGGCGACAGGAAACACCCCAAAGCGCAACGTGGACACATCCTAAATTTTGGGAAAAAACAGAGGTGTTTTTTGCGAAGTGCCTACTTGTAGATTTTGGCCTCTAGCTCAGCCGGCACCTAGGGAAACCTACCAAACCTGTGCATTTCTGAAAACTAGAGACCTAGGGGAATCCAAGGAGGGGTGACTTGCGGGGCTCGGACCAGGTTCTGTTACCCAGAATCCTTTGCAAACCTCAAAATTTGGCTAAAAAAACAAATGTCCCTCACATTTTTGTGGCAGAAAGTTCTGGAATCTGAGAGGAGCTACAAATTTCCTTCTACGCAGCGTTCCCCCAAGTCTCCCGATAAAAATGATACCTCACTTGCGTGGGTAGGCCTAGCGCTGGCGACAGGAAACACCCCAAAGCGCATGTGGACACATCCTAAATTTTGGAAAAAAACAGAGGTGTTTTTTGCGAAGTGCCTATCTGTAGATTTTGGCCTCTAGCTCAGCCGGCACCTAGGGAAACCTACCAAACCTGTGCATTTCTGAAAACTAGAGACCTAGGGGAATCCAAGGAGGGGTGACTTGCAGGGCTTGGACCAGGTTCTGTTACCCAGAATCCTTTGCAAACCTCAAAATTTGGCTAAAAAAACACATGTCCCTCACATTTTTGTGGCAGAAAGTTCTGGAATCTGAGAGGAGCTACAAATTTCCTTCCACCCAGCGTTCCCCCAAGTCTCCCGATAAAAATGATACCTCACTTGCGTGGGTAGGCCTAGCGCCGGCGACAGGAAACACCCCAAAGCGCAACGTGGACACATCCTAAATTTTGGAAAAAAACAGAGGTGTTTTTTGCGAAGTGCCTACCTGTAGATTTTGGCCTCTAGCTCAGCTGGCACCTAGGGAAACCTACCAAACCTGTGCATTTCTGAAAACTAGAGACCTAGGGGAATCCAAGGAGGGGTGACTTGCGGGGCTCGGACCAGGTTCTGTTACCCAGAATCCTTTGCAAACCTCAAAATTTGGCTAAAAAAACACATGTTCCTCACATTTCTGTGGCAGAAAGTTCTGGAATCTGAGAGGAGCTACAAATTTCCTTCCACCCAGCGTTCCCCCAAGTCTCCCGATAAAAATGATACCTCACTTGCATGGGTAGGCCTAGCGCCGGCGACAGGAAACACCCCAAAGCGCAACGTGGACACATCCTAAATTTTGGGAAAAAACAGAGGTGTTTTTTGCGAAGTGCCTACTTGTAGATTATGGCCTCTAGCTCAGCCGGCACCTAGGGAAACCTACCAAACCTGTGCATTTCTGAAAACTAGAGACCTAGGGGAATCCAAGGAGGGGTGACTTGCGGGGCTCGGACCAGGTTCTGTTACCCAGAATCCTTTGCAAACCTCAAAATTTGGCTAAAAAAACAAATGTCCCTCACATTTTTGTGGCAGAAAGTTCTGGAATCTGAGAGGAGCTACAAATTTCCTTCTACGCAGCGTTCCCCCAAGTCTCCCGATAAAAATGATACCTCACTTGCGTGGGTAGGCCTAGCGCTGGCGACAGGAAACACCCCAAAGCGCATGTGGACACATCCTAAATTTTGGAAAAAAACAGAGGTGTTTTTTGCGAAGTGCCTATCTGTAGATTTTGGCCTCTAGCTCAGCCGGCACCTAGGGAAACCTACCAAACCTGTGCATTTCTGAAAACTAGAGACCTAGGGGAATCCAAGGAGGGGTGACTTGCGGGGCTCGGACCAGGTTCTGTTACCCAGAATCCTTTGCAAACCTCAAAATTTGGCTAAAAAAACACATGTTCCTCACATTTCTGTGGCAGAAAGTTCTGGAATCTGAGAGGAGCTACAAATTTCCTTCCACCCAGCGTTCCCCCAAGACTCCCGATAAAAATGATACCTCACTTGCGTGGGTAGGCCTAGCGCCGGCGACAGGAAACACCCCAAAGCGCAACGTGGACACATCCAAAATTTTGTGTCCACATAAGCTAACCAAGCCAAATTTGCGTCCTTTTTTTCCAACATCCTAGGGATTCTGTTACCCAGAATCCTTTGCAAACCTCAAAATTTGGCTAAAAAAACACATGTTCCTCACATTTCTGTGGCAGAAAGTTCTGGAATCTGAGAGGAGCTACAAATTTCCTTCCACCCAGCGTTCCCCCAAGTCTCCCGATAAAAATGATACCTCACTTGCATGGGTAGGCCTAGCGCCGGCGACAGGAAACACCCCAAAGCGCAACGTGGACACATCCTAAATTTTGGGAAAAAACAGAGGTGTTTTTTGCGAAGTGCCTACTTGTAGATTTTGGCCTCTAGCTCAGCCGGCACCTAGGGAAACCTACCAAACCTGTGCATTTCTGAAAACTAGAGACCTAGGGGAATCCAAGGAGGGGTGACTTGCGGGGCTCGGACCAGGTTCTGTTACCCAGAATCCTTTGCAAACCTCAAAATTTGGCTAAAAAAACAAATGTCCCTCACATTTTTGTGGCAGAAAGTTCTGGAATCTGAGAGGAGCTACAAATTTCCTTCTACGCAGCGTTCCCCCAAGTCTCCCGATAAAAATGATACCTCACTTGCGTGGGTAGGCCTAGCGCTGGCGACAGGAAACACCCCAAAGCGCATGTGGACACATCCTAAATTTTGGAAAAAAACAGAGGTGTTTTTTGCGAAGTGCCTATCTGTAGATTTTGGCCTCTAGCTCAGCCGGCACCTAGGGAAACCTACCAAACCTGTGCATTTCTGAAAACTAGAGACCTAGGGGAATCCAAGGAGGGGTGACTTGCAGGGCTTGGACCAGGTTCTGTTACCCAGAATCCTTTGCAAACCTCAAAATTTGGCTAAAAAAACACATGTCCCTCACATTTTTGTGGCTGAAAGTTCTGGAATCTGAGAGGAGCTACAAATTTCCTTCCACCCAGCGTTCCCCCAAGTCTCCCGATAAAAATGATACCTCACTTGCGTGGGTAGGCCTAGCGCCGGCGACAGGAAACACCCCAAAGCGCAACGTGGACACATCCTAAATTTTGGAAAAAAACAGAGGTGTTTTTTGCGAAGTGCCTACCTGTAGATTTTGGCCTCTAGCTCAGCTGGCACCTATGGAAACCTACCAAACCTGTGCATTTCTGAAAACTAGAGACCTAGGGGAATCCAAGGAGGGGTGACTTGCGGGGCTCGGACCAGGTTCTGTTACCCAGAATCCTTTGCAAACCTCAAAATTTGGCTAAAAAAACACATGTTCCTCACATTTCTGTGGCAGAAAGTTCTGGAATCTGAGAGGAGCTACAAATTTCCTTCCACCCAGCGTTCCCCCAAGACTCCCGATAAAAATGATACCTCACTTGCGTGGGTAGGCCTAGCGCCGGCGACAGGAAACACCCCAAAGCGCAACGTGGACACATCCAAAATTTTGTGTCCACATAAGCTAACCAAGCCAAATTTGCGTCCTTTTTTTCCAACATCCTAGGGATTCTGTTACCCAGAATCCTTTGCAAACCTCAAAATTTGGCTAAAAAAACACATGTTCCTCACATTTCTGTGGCAGAAAGTTCTGGAATCTGAGAGGAGCTACAAATTTCCTTCCACCCAGCGTTCCCCCAAGTCTCCCGATAAAAATGATACCTCACTTGCATGGGTAGGCCTAGCGCCGGCGACAGGAAACACCCCAAAGCGCAACGTGGACACATCCTAAATTTTGGGAAAAAACAGAGGTGTTTTTTGCGAAGTGCCTACTTGTAGATTTTGGCCTCTAGCTCAGCCGGCACCTAGGGAAACCTACCAAACCTGTGCATTTCTGAAAACTAGAGACCTAGGGGAATCCAAGGAGGGGTGACTTGCGGGGCTCGGACCAGGTTCTGTTACCCAGAATCCTTTGCAAACCTCAAAATTTGGCTAAAAAAACAAATGTCCCTCACATTTTTGTGGCAGAAAGTTCTGGAATCTGAGAGGAGCTACAAATTTCCTTCTACGCAGCGTTCCCCCAAGTCTCCCGATAAAAATGATACCTCACTTGCGTGGGTAGGCCTAGCGCTGGCGACAGGAAACACCCCAAAGCGCATGTGGACACATCCTAAATTTTGGAAAAAAACAGAGGTGTTTTTTGCGAAGTGCCTATCTGTAGATTTTGGCCTCTAGCTCAGCCGGCACCTAGGGAAACCTACCAAACCTGTGCATTTCTGAAAACTAGAGACCTAGGGGAATCCAAGGAGGGGTGACTTGCAGGGCTTGGACCAGGTTCTGTTACCCAGAATCCTTTGCAAACCTCAAAATTTGGCTAAAAAAACACATGTCCCTCACATTTTTGTGGCAGAAAGTTCTGGAATCTGAGAGGAGCTACAAATTTCCTTCCACCCAGCGTTCCCCCAAGTCTCCCGATAAAAATGATACCTCACTTGCGTGGGTAGGCCTAGCGCCGGCGACAGGAAACACCCCAAAGCGCAACGTGGACACATCCTAAATTTTGGAAAAAAACAGAGGTGTTTTTTGCGAAGTGCCTACCTGTAGATTTTGGCCTCTAGCTCAGCTGGCACCTAGGGAAACCTACCAAACCTGTGCATTTCTGAAAACTAGAGACCTAGGGGAATCCAAGGAGGGGTGACTTGCGGGGCTCGGACCAGGTTCTGTTACCCAGAATCCTTTGCAAACCTCAAAATTTGGCTAAAAAAACACATGTTCCTCACATTTCTGTGGCAGAAAGTTCTGGAATCTGAGAGGAGCTACAAATTTCCTTCCACCCAGCGTTCCCCCAAGTCTCCCGATAAAAATGATACCTCACTTGCATGGGTAGGCCTAGCGCCGGCGACAGGAAACACCCCAAAGCGCAACGTGGACACATCCTAAATTTTGGGAAAAAACAGAGGTGTTTTTTGCGAAGTGCCTACTTGTAGATTATGGCCTCTAGCTCAGCCGGCACCTAGGGAAACCTACCAAACCTGTGCATTTCTGAAAACTAGAGACCTAGGGGAATCCAAGGAGGGGTGACTTGCGGGGCTCGGACCAGGTTCTGTTACCCAGAATCCTTTGCAAACCTCAAAATTTGGCTAAAAAAACAAATGTCCCTCACATTTTTGTGGCAGAAAGTTCTGGAATCTGAGAGGAGCTACAAATTTCCTTCTACGCAGCGTTCCCCCAAGTCTCCCGATAAAAATGATACCTCACTTGCGTGGGTAGGCCTAGCGCTGGCGACAGGAAACACCCCAAAGCGCATGTGGACACATCCTAAATTTTGGAAAAAAACAGAGGTGTTTTTTGCGAAGTGCCTATCTGTAGATTTTGGCCTCTAGCTCAGCCGGCACCTAGGGAAACCTACCAAACCTGTGCATTTCTGAAAACTAGAGACCTAGGGGAATCCAAGGAGGGGTGACTTGCGGGGCTCGGACCAGGTTCTGTTACCCAGAATCCTTTGCAAACCTCAAAATTTGGCTAAAAAAACACATGTTCCTCACATTTCTGTGGCAGAAAGTTCTGGAATCTGAGAGGAGCTACAAATTTCCTTCCACCCAGCGTTCCCCCAAGACTCCCGATAAAAATGATACCTCACTTGCGTGGGTAGGCCTAGCGCCGGCGACAGGAAACACCCCAAAGCGCAACGTGGACACATCCTAAATTTTGGAAAAAAACAGAGGTGTTTTTTGCGAAGTGCCTACCTGTAGATTTTGGCCTCTAGCTCAGCTGGCACCTAGGGAAACCTACCAAACCTGTGCATTTCTCAAAACTAGAGACCTATGGGAATCCAAGGAGGGGTGACTTGCGGGGCTCGGACCAGGTTCTGTTACCCAGAATCCTTTGCAAACCTCAAAATTTGGCTAAAAAAACACATGTTCCTCACATTTCTGTGGCTGAAAGTTCTGGAATATGAGAGGAGCTACAAATTTCTTTCCACCCAGCGTTCCCCCAAGTCTCCCGATAAAAATGATACCTCACTTGCGTGGGTAGGCCTAGCGCCGGCGACAGGAAACAGCCCAAAGCGCTACGTGGACACATCCTAAATTTTGGAAAAAAACAGAGGTGTTTTTTGCGAAGTGCCTACCTGTAGATTTTGGCCTCTAGCTCAGCTGGCACCTAGGGAAACCTACCAAACCTGTGCATTTCTGAAAACTAGAGACCTAGGGGAATCCAAGGAGGGGTGACTTGCGGGGCTCGGACCAGGTTCTGTTACCCAGAATCCTTTGCAAACCTCAAAATTTGGCTAAAAAAACACAAGTTCCTCACATTTCTGTGGCAGAAAGTTCTGGAATCTGAGAGGAGCTACAAATTTCCTTCCACCCAGCGTTCCCCCAAGACTCCCGATAAAAATGATACCTCACTTGCGTGGGTAGGCCTAGCGCCGGCGACAGGAAATACCCCAAAGCGCAACGAGGACACATCCTAAATTTTGGAAAAAAACAGAGGTGTTTTTTGCGAAGTGCCTACCTGTAGATTTTGGCCTCTAGCTCAGCTGGCACCTAGGGACACCTACCAAACCTGTGCATTTCTGAAAACTAGAGACCTAGGGGAATCCAAGGAGGGGTGACTTGCGGGGCTCGGACCAGGTTCTGTTACCCAGAATCCTTTGCAAACCTCAAAATTTGGCTAAAAAAACACATGTTCCTCACATTTCTGTGGCTGAAAGTTCTGGAATCTGAGAGGAGCTACAAATTTCTTTCCACCCAGCGTTCCCCCAAGTCTCCCGATAAAAATGATACCTCACTTGCGTGGGTAGGCCTAGCGCCGGCGACAGGAAACACCCCAAAGTGCAACGTGGACACATCCTAAATTTTAGAAAAAAACAGAGGTGTTTTTTGCGAAGTGCCTACCTGTAGATTTTGGCTTCTAGCTCAGCCGGCACCTAGGCAAACCTACCAAACCTGTGCATTTCTGAAAACTAGAGACCTAGGGGAATCCAAGGAGGGGTGACTTGCGGGGCTCGGACCAGGTTCTGTTACCCAGAATCCTTTCCAAACCTCAAAATTTGTCTAAAAAAACACATGTCCCTCACATTTTTGTGGTAGAAAGTTCTGGAATCTGAGAGGAGCTACAAATTTCCTTCCACCCAGCGTTCCCCCAAGTCTCCCGATAAAAATGATACCTCACTTGCGTGGGTAGGCCTAGCGCTGGCGACAGGAAACACCCCAAAGCGCAACGTGGACACATCCTAAATTTTGGAAAAAAACAGAGGTGTTTTTTGCGAAGTGCCTATCTGTAGATTTTGGCCCCTAGCTCAGCCGGCACCTAGGGAAACCTACCAAACCTGTGCATTTCTGAAAACTAGAGACCTAGGGGAATCCAAGGAGGGGTGACTTGCGGGGCTCGGACCAGGTTCTGTTACCCAGAATCCTTTGCAAACCTCAAAATTTGGCTAAAAAAACACATGTCCCTCACATTTTTGTGGCAGAAAGTTCTGGAATCTGAGAGGAGCTACAAATTTCCTTCCACCCAGCGTTTCCCCAAGTCTCCCGATAAAAATGATACCTCACTTGCGTGGGTAGGCCTAGCGCCGGCGACAGGAAACACCCCAAAGCGCAACGTGGACACATCCTAAATTTTGGAAAAAAACAGAGGTGTTTTTTGCGAAGTGCCTACCTGTAGATTTTGGCCTCTAGCTCAGCCGGCACCTAGGGAAACCTACCAACCCTGTGCATTTCTGAAAACTAGAGACCTAGGGGAATCCAAGGAGGGGTGACTTGCGGGGCTCGGACCAGGTTCTGTTACCCAGAATCCTTTGCAAACCTCAAAATTTGGCTAAAAAAACACATGTTCCTCACATTTCTGTGGCAGAAAGTTCTGGAATCTGAGAGGAGCTACAAATTTCCTTCTACGCAGCGTTCCCCCAAGTCTCCCGATAAAAATGATACCTCACTTGCGTGGGTAGGCCTAGCGCTGGCGACAGGAAACACCCCAAAGCGCATGTGGACACATCCTAAATTTTCGAAAAAAACAGAGGTGTTTTTTGCGAAGTGCCTATCTGTAGATTTTGGCCTCTAGCTCAGCCGGCACCTAGGGAAACCTACCAAACCTGTGCATTTCTGAAAACTAGAGACCTAGGGGAATCCAAGGAGGGGTGACTTGCAGGGCTTGGACCAGGTTCTGTTACCCAGAATCCTTTGCAAACCTCAAAATTTGGCTAAAAAAACACATGTCCCTCACATTTTTGTGGCAGAAAGTTCTGGAATCTGAGAGGAGCTACAAATTTCCTTCCACCCAGCGTTCCCCCAAGTCTCCCGATAAAAATGATACCTCACTTGCGTGGGTAGGCCTAGCGCCGGCGACAGGAAACACCCCAAAGCGCAACGTGGACACATCCTAAATTTTGGAAAAAAACAGAGGTGTTTTTTGCGAAGTGCCTACCTGTAGATTTTGGCCTCTAGCTCAGCTGGCACCTAGGGAAACCTACCAAACCTGTGCATTTCTGAAAACTAGAGACCTAGGGGAATCCAAGGAGGGGTGACTTGCGGGGCTCGGACCAGATTCTGTTACCCAGAATCCTTTGCAAACCTCAAAATTTGGCTAAAAAAACACAAGTTCCTCACATTTCTGTGGCAGAAAGTTCTGGAATCTGAGAGGAGCTACAAATTTCCTTCCACCCAGCGTTCCCCCAAGACTCCCGATAAAAATGATACCTTACTTGCGTGGGTAGGCCTAGCGCCGGCGACAGGAAACACCCCAAAGCGCAACGTGGACACATCCTAAATTTTGGAAAAAAACAGAGGTGTTTTTTGCGAAGTGCCTACCTGTAGATTTTGGCCTCTAGCTCAGCTGGCACCTAGGGAAACCTACCAAACCTGTGCATTTCTGAAAACTAGAGACCTAGGGGAATCCAAGTAGGGGTGACTTGCGGGGCTGGGACCAGGTTCTGTTACCCAGAATCCTTTGCAAACCTCAAAATTTGGCTAAAAAAACACATGTTCCTCACATTTCTGTGGCTGAAAGTTCTGGAATCTGAGAGGAGCTACAAATTTCTTTCCACCCAGCGTTCCCCCAAGTCTCCCGATAAAAATGATACCTCACTTGCGTGGGTAGGCCTAGCGCCGGCGACAGGAAACAGCCCAAAGCGCTACGTGGACACATCCTAAATTTTGGAAAAAAACAGAGGTGTTTTTTGCGAAGTGCCTACCTGTAGATTTTGGCCTCTAGCTCAGCCGGCACCTAGGGAAACCTACCAAACCTGTGCATTTCCGAAAACTAGAGACCTAGGGGAATCCAAGGAGGGGTGACTTGCGGGGCTCGGACCAGGTTCTGTTACCCAGAATCCTTTGCAAACCTCAAAATTTGGCTAAAAAAACACAAGTTCCTCACATTTCTGTGGCAGAAAGTTCTGGAATCTGAGAGGAGCTACAAATTTCCTTCCACCCAGCGTTCCCCCAAGACTCCCGATAAAAATGATACCTCACTTGCGTGGGTAGGCCTAGCGCCGGCGACAGGAAACACCCCAAAGCGCAACGTGGACACATCCTAAATTTTGGAAAAAAACAGAGGTGTTTTTTGCGAAGTGCCTACCTGTAGATTTTGGCCTCTAGCTCAGCTGGCACCTAGGGAAACCTACCAAACCTGTGCATTTCTGAAAACTAGAGACCTAGGGGAATCCAAGTAGGGGTGACTTGCGGGGCTCGGACCAGGTTCTGTTACCCAGAATCCTTTGCAAACCTCAAAATTTGGCTAAAAAAACACATGTTCCTCACATTTCTGTGGCAGAAAGTTCTGGAATCTGAGAGGAGCTACAAATTTCCTACCACCCAGCGTTCCCCCAAGTCTCCCGATAAAAATGATACCTCACTTGCGTGGGTAGGCCTAGCGCCGGCGACAGGAAACACCCCAAAGTGCAACGTGGACACATCCTAGATTTTGGAAAAAAACAGAGGTGTTTTTTGCGAAGTGCCTACCTGTAGATTTTGGCTTCTAGCTCAGCCGGCACCTAGGCAAACCTACCAAACCTGTGCATTTCTGAAAACTAGAGACCTAGGGGAATCCAAGGAGGGGTGACTTGCGGGGCTCGGACCAGGTTCTGTTACCCAGAATCCTTTGCAAACCTCAAAATTTGTCTAAAAAAACACATGTCCCTCACATTTTTGTGGTAGAAAGTTCTGGAATCTGAGAGGAGCTACAAATTTCCTTCCACCCAGCGTTCCCCCAAGTCTCCCGATAAAAATGATACCTCACTTGCGTGGGTAGGCCTAGCGCTGGCGACAGGAAACACCCCAAAGCGCAACGTGGATACATCCTAAATTTTGGAAAAAAACAGAGGTGTTTTTTGCAAAGTGCCTATCTGTAGATTTTGGCCTCTAGCTCAGCTGGCACCTAGGGAAACCTACCAAACCTGTGCATTTCTGAAAACTAGAGACCTAGGGGAATCCAAGTAGGGGTGACTTGCGGGGCTCGGACCAGGTTCTGTTACCCAGAATCCTTTGCAAACCTCAAAATTTGGCTAAAAAAACACATGTTCCTCACATTTCTGTGGCAGAAAGTTCTGGAATCTGAGAGGAGCTACAAATTTCCTTCCACCCAGCGTTCCCCCAAGTCTCCCGATAAAAATGATACCTCACTTGCGTGGGTAGGCCTAGCGCCGGCGACAGGAAACACCCCAAAGTGCAACGTGGACACATCCTAAATTTTGGAAAAAAACAGAGGTGTTTTTTGCGAAGTGCCTACCTGTAGATTTTGGCTTCTAGCTCAGCCGGCACCTAGGCAAACCTACCAAACCTGTGCATTTCTGAAAACTAGAGACCTAGGGGAATCCAAGGAGGGGTGACTTGCGGGGCTCGGACCAGGTTCTGTTACCCAGAATCCTTTGCAAACCTCAAAATTTGTCTAAAAAAACACATGTCCCTCACATTTTTGTGGTAGAAAGTTCTGGAATCTGAGAGGAGCTACAAATTTCCTTCCACCCAGCGTTCCCCCAAGTCTCCCGATAAAAATGATACCTCACTTGCGTGGGTAGGCCTAGCGCTGGCGACAGGAAACACCCCAAAGCGCAACGTGGACACATCCTAAATTTTGGAAAAAAACAGAGGTGTTTTTTGCGAAGTGCCTATCTGTAGATTTTGGCCCCTAGCTCAGCCGGCACCTAGGGAAACCTACCAAACCTGTGCATTTCTGAAAACTAGAGACCTAGGGGAATCCAAGGAGGGGTGACTTGCGGGGCTCGGACCAGGTTCTGTTACCCAGAATCCTTTGCAAACCTCAAAATTTGGCTAAAAAAACACATGTCCCTCACATTTTTGTGGCAGAAAGTTCTGGAATCTGAGAGGAGCTACAAATTTCCTTCCACCCAGCGTTCCCCCAAGTCTCCCGATAAAAATGATACCTCACTTGCGTGGGTAGGCCTAGCGCCGGCGACAGGAAACACCCCAAAGCGCAACGTGGACACATCCTAAATTTTGGAAAAAAACAGAGGTGTTTTTTGCGAAGTGCCTACCTGTAGATTTTGGCCTCTAGCTCAGCCGGCACTTAGGGAAACCTACCAAACCTGTGCATTTCTGAAAACTAGAGACCTAGGGGAATCCAAGGAGGGGTGACTTGCGGGGCTCGGACCAGGTTCTGTTACCCAGAATCCTTTGCAAACCTCAAAATTTGGCTAAAAAAACACATGTCCCTCACATTTTTGTGGCAGAAAGTTCTGGAATCTGAGAGGAGCTACAAATTTCCTTCCACCCAGCGTTCCCCCAAGTCTCCCGATAAAAATGATACCTCACTTGCGTGGGTAGGCCTAGCGCTGGCGACAGGAAACACCCCAAAGCGCATGTGGACACATCCTAAATTTTGGAAAAAAACAGAGGTGTTTTTTGCGAAGTGCCTATCTGTAGATTTTGGCCTCTAGCTCAGCCGGCACCTAGGGAAACCTACCAAACCTGTGCATTTCTGAAAACTAGAGACCTAGGGGAATCCAAGGAGGGGTGACTTGCAGGGCTTGGTCCAGGTTCTGTTACCCAGAATCCTTTGCAAACCTCAAAATTTGGCTAAAAAAACACATGTCCCTCACATTTTTGTGGCAGAAAGTTCTGGAATCTGAGAGGAGCTACAAATTTCCTTCCACCCAGCGTTCCCCCAAGTCTCCCGATAAAAATGATACCTCACTTGCGTGGGTAGGCCTAGCGCCGGCGACAGGAAACACCCCAAAGCGCAACGTGGACACATCCTAAATTTTGGAAAAAAACAGAGGTGTTTTTTGCGAAGTGCCTACCTGTAGATTTTGTCCTCTAGCTCAGCCGGCACCTAGGGAAACCTACCAAACCTGTGCATTTCCGAAAACTAGAGACCTAGGGGAATCCAAGGAGGGGTGACTTGCGGGGCTCGGACCAGGTTCTGTTACCCAGAATCCTTTGCAAACCTCAAAATTTGGCTAAAAAAACACATGTTCCTCACATTTCTGTGGCAGAAAGTTCTGGAATCTGAGAGGAGCTACAAATTTCCTTCCACCCAGCGTTCCCCCAAGTCTCCCGATAAAAATGATACCTCACTTGCGTGGGTAGGCCTAGCGCTGGCGACAGGAAACACCCCAAAGCGCAACGTGGACACATCCTAAATTTTGGAAAAAAACAGAGGTGTTTTTTGCGAAGTGCCTATCTGTAGATTTTGGCCTCTAGCTCAGCTGGCACCTAGGGAAACCTACCAAACCTGTGCATTTCTGAAAACTAGAGACCTAGGGGAATCCAAGTAGGGGTGACTTGCGGGGCTCGGACCAGGTTCTGTTACCCAGAATCCTTTGCAAACCTCAAAATTTGGCTAAAAAAACACATGTTCCTCACATTTCTGTGGCAGAAAGTTCTGGAATCTGAGAGGAGCTACAAATTTCCTTCCACCCAGCGTTCCCCCAAGTCTCCCGATAAAAATGATACCTCACTTGCGTGGGTAGGCCTAGCGCCGGCGACAGGAAACACCCCAAAGTGCAACGTGGACACATCCTAAATTTTGGAAAAAAACAGAGGTGTTTTTTGCGAAGTGCCTACCTGTAGATTTTGGCTTCTAGCTCAGCCGGCACCTAGGCAAACCTACCAAACCTGTGCATTTCTGAAAACTAGAGACCTAGGGGAATCCAAGGAGGGGTGACTTGCGGGGCTCGGACCAGGTTCTGTTACCCAGAATCCTTTGCAAACCTCAAAATTTGTCTAAAAAAACACATGTCCCTCACATTTTTGTGGTAGAAAGTTCTGGAATCTGAGAGGAGCTACAAATTTCCTTCCACCCAGCGTTCCCCCAAGTCTCCCGATAAAAATGATACCTCACTTACGTGGGTAGGCCTAGCGCTGGCGACAGGAAACACCCCAAAGCGCAACGTGGACACATCCTAAATTTTGGAAAAAAACAGAGGTGTTTTTTGCGAAGTGCCTATCTGTAGATTTTGGCCCCTAGCTCAGCCGGCACCTAGGGAAACCTACCAAACCTGTGCATTTCTGAAAACTAGAGACCTAGGGGAATCCAAGGAGGGGTGACTTGCGGGGCTCGGACCAGGTTCTGTTACCCAGAATCCTTTGCAAACCTCAAAATTTGGCTAAAAAAACACATGTCCCTCACATTTTTGTGGCAGAAAGTTCTGGAATCTGAGAGGAGCTACAAATTTCCTTCCACCCAGCGTTCCCCCAAGTCTCCCGATAAAAATGATACCTCACTTGCGTGGGTAGGCCTAGCGCCGGCGACAGGAAACACCCCAAAGTGCAACGTGGACACATCCTAAATTTTAGAAAAAAACGGAGGTGTTTTTTGCGAAGTGCCTACCTGTAGATTTTGGCCTCTAGCTCAGCTGGCACCTAGGGAAACCTACCAAACCTGTGCATTTCTGAAAACTAGAGACCTAGGGGAATCCAAGGAGGGGTGACTTGCGGGGCTCGGACCAGGTTCTGTTACCCAGAATCCTTTGCAAACCTCAAAATTTGGCTAAAAAAACACATGTTCCTCACATTTCTGTGGCTGAAAGTTCTGGAATCTGAGAGGAGCTACAAATTTCTTTCCACCCAGCGTTCCCCCAAGTCTCCCGATAAAAATGATACCTCACTTGCGTGGGTAGGCCTTGCGCCGGCGACAGGAAACAGCCCAAAGCGCTACGTGGACACATCCTAAATTTTGGAAAAAAACAGAGGTGTTTTTTGCGAAGTGCCTACCTGTAGATTTTGTCCTCTAGCTCAGCCGGCACCTAGGCAAACCTACCAAACCTGTGCATTTCTGAAAACTAGAGAGCTAGGGGAATCCAAGGAGGGGTGACTTGCGGGGCTCGGACCAGGTTCTGTTACCCAGAATCCTTTGCAAACCTCAAAATTTGTCTAAAAAAACACATGTCCCTCACATTTTTGTGGTAGAAAGTTCTGGAATCTGAGAGGAGCTACAAATTTCCTTCCACCCAGCGTTCCCCCAAGTCTCCCGATAAAAATGATACCTCACTTGCGTGGGTAGGCCTAGCGCTGGCGACAGGAAACACCCCAAAGCGCAACGTGGACACATCCTAAATTTTGGAAAAAAACAGAGGTGTTTTTTGCGAAGTGCCTATCTGTAGATTTTGGCCCCTAGCTCAGCCGGCACCTAGGGAAACCTACCAAACCTGTGCATTTCTGAAAACTAGAGACCTAGGGGAATCCAAGGAGGGGTGACTTGCGGGGCTCGGACCAGGTTCTGTTACCCAGAATCCTTTGCAAACCTCAAAATTTGGCTAAAAAAACACATGTCCCTCACATTTTTGTGGCAGAAAGTTCTGGAATCTGAGAGGAGCTACAAATTTCCTTCCACCCAGCGTTCCCCCAAGTCTCCCGATAAAAATGATACCTCACTTGCGTGGGTAGGCCTAGCGCCGGCGACAGGAAACACCCCAAAGCGCAACGTGGACACATCCTAAATTTTGGAAAAAAACAGAGGTGTTTTTTGCGAAGTGCCTACCTGTAGATTTTGGCCTCTAGCTCAGCCGGCACCTAGGGAAACCTACCAACCCTGTGCATTTCTGAAAACTAGAGACCTAGGGGAATCCAAGGAGGGGTGACTTGCGGGGCTCGGACCAGGTTCTGTTACCCAGAATCCTTTGCAAACCTCAAAATTTGGCTAAAAAAACACATGTTCCTCACATTTCTGTGGCAGAAAGTTCTGGAATCTGAGAGGAGCTACAAATTTCCTTCCACCCAGCGTTCCCCCAAGTCTCCCGATAAAAATGATACCTCACTTGCGTGGGTAGGCCTAGCGCCGGCGACAGGAAACACCCCAAAGCGCAACGTGGACACATCCTAAATTTTGGAAAAAAACAGAGGTGTTTTTTGCGAAGTGCCTACCTGTAGATTTTGTCCTCTAGCTCAGCCGGCACCTAGGGAAACCTACCAAACCTGTGCATTTCCGAAAACTAGAGACCTAGGGGAATCCAAGGAGGGGTGACTTGCGGGGCTCGGACCAGGTTCTGTTACCCAGAATCCTTTGCAAACCTCAAAATTTGGCTAAAAAAACACATGTTCCTCACATTTCTGTGGCAGAAAGTTCTGGAATCTGAGAGGAGCTACAAATTTCCTTCCACCCAGCGTTCCCCCAAAACTCCTGATAAAAATGATACCTCACTTGCGTGGGTAGGCCTAGCGCCGGCGACAGGAAACACCCCAAAGTGCAACGTGGACACATCCTAAATTTTAGAAAAAAACGGAGGTGTTTTTTGCGAAGTGCCTACCTGTAGATTTTGGCTTCTAGCTCAGCCGGCACCTAGGCAAACCTACCAAACCTGTGCATTTCTGAAAACTAGAGACCTAGGGGAATCCAAGGAGGGGTGACTTGCGGGGCTCGGACCAGGTTCTGTTACCTAGAATCCTTTGCAAACCTCAAAATTTGTCTAAAAAAACACATGTCCCTCATATTTTTGTGGTAGAAAGTTCTGGAATCTGAGAGGAGCTACAAATTTCCTTCCACCCAGCGTTCCCCCAAGTCTCCCGATAAAAATGATACCTCACTTGCGTGGGTAGGCCTAGCGCTGGCGACAGGAAACACCCCAAAGCGCAACGTGGACACATCCTAAATTTTGGAAAAAAACAGAGGTGTTTTTTGCGAAGTGCCTATCTGTAGATTTTGGCCTCTAGCTCAGCTGGCACCTAGGGAAACCTACCAAACCTGTGCATTTCTGAAAACTAGAGACCTAGGGGAATCCAAGTAGGGGTGACTTGCGGGGCTCGGACCAGGTTCTGTTACCCAGAATCCTTTGCAAACCTCAAAATTTGGCTAAAAAAACACATGTTCCTCACATTTCTGTGGCAGAAAGTTCTGGAATCTGAGAGGAGCTACAAATTTCCTTCCACCCAGCGTTCCCCCAAGTCTCCCGATAAAAATGATACCTCACTTGCGTGGCTAGGCCTAGCGCCGGCGACAGGAAACACCCCAAAGTGCAACGTGGACACATCCTAAATTTTGGAAAAAAACAGAGGTGTTTTTTGCGAAGTGCCTACCTGTAGATTTTGGCTTCTAGCTCAGCCGGCACCTAGGCAAACCTACCAAACCTGTGCATTTCTGAAAACTAGAGACCTAGGGGAATCCAAGGAGGGGTGACTTGCGGGGCTCGGACCAGGTTCTGTTACCCAGAATCCTTTGCAAACCTCAAAATTTGTCTAAAAAAACACATGTCCCTCACATTTTTGTGGTAGAAAGTTCTGGAATCTGAGAGGAGCTACAAATTTCCTTCCACCCAGCGTTCCCCCAAGTCTCCCGATAAAAATGATACCTCACTTGCGTGGGTAGGCCTAGCGCTGGCGACAGGAAACACCCCAAAGCGCAACGTGGACACATCCTAAATTTTGGAAAAAAACAGAGGTGTTTTTTGCGAAGTGCCTATCTGTAGATTTTGGCCCCTAGCTCAGCCGGCACCTAGGGAAACCTACCAAACCTGTGCATTTCTGAAAACTAGAGACCTAGGGGAATCCAAGGAGGGGTGACTTGCGGGGCTCGGACCAGGTTCTGTTACCCAGAATCCTTTGCAAACCTCAAAATTTGGCTAAAAAAACACATGTCCCTCACATTTTTGTGGCAGAAAGTTCTGGAATCTGAGAGGAGCTACAAATTTCCTTCCACCCAGCGTTCCCCCAAGTCTCCCGATAAAAATGATACCTCACTTGCGTGGGTAGGCCTAGCGCCGGCGACAGGAAACACCCCAAAGCGCAACGTGGACACATCCTAAATTTTGGAAAAAAACAGAGGTGTTTTTTGCGAAGTGCCTACCTGTAGATTTTGGCCTCTAGCTCAGCCGGCACTTAGGGAAACCTACCAAACCTGTGCATTTCTGAAAACTAGAGACCTAGGGGAATCCAAGGAGGGGTGACTTGCGGGGCTCGGACCAGGTTCTGTTACCCAGAATCCTTTGCAAACCTCAAAATTTGGCTAAAAAAACACATGTTCCTCACATTTCTGTGGCAGAAAGTTCTGGAATCTGAGAGGAGCTACAAATTTCCTTCCACCCAGCGTTCCCCCAAGTCTCCCGATAAAAATGATACCTCACTTGCGTGGGTAGGCCTAGCGCCGGCGACAGGAAACACCCCAAAGCGCTGCGTGGACACATCCTAAATTTTGGAAAAAAACAGAGGTGTTTTTTGCGAAGTGCCTACCTGTAGATTTTGGCCTCTAGCTCAGCCGGCACCTAGGGAAACCTACCAAACCTGTGCATTTCTGAAAACTAGAGACCTAGGGGAATCCAAGGAGGGGTGACTTGCGGGGCTCGGACCAGGTTCTGTTACCCAGAATCCTTTGCAAACCTCAAAATTTGGCTAAAAAAACACAAGTTCCTCACATTTCTGTGGCAGAAAGTTCTGGAATCTGAGAGGAGCTACAAATTTCCTTCCACCCAGCGTTCCCCCAAGACTCCCGATAAAAATGATACCTCACTTGCGTGGGTAGGCCTAGCGCCGGCGACAGGAAACACCCCAAAGCGCAACGTGGACACATCCTAAATTTTGGAAAAAAACAGAGGTGTTTTTTGCGAAGTGCCTACCTGTAGATTTTGACCTCTAGCTCAGCTGGCACCTAGGGAAACCTACCAAACCTGTGCATTTCTGAAAACTAGAGACCTAGGGGAATCCAAGTAGGGGTGACTTGCGGGGCTCGGACCAGGTTCTGTTACCCAGAATCCTTTGCAAACCTCAAAATTTGGCTAAAAAAACACATGTTCCTCACATTTCTGTGGCAGAAAGTTCTGGAATCTGAGAAGAGCTACAAATTTCCTTCCACCCAGCGTTCCCCCAAGTCTCCCGATAAAAATGATACCTCACTTGCGTGGGTAGGCCTAGCGCCGGCGACAGGAAACACCCCAAAGTGCAACGTGGACACATCCTAAATTTTGGAAAAAATAGAGGTGTTTTTTGCGAAGTGCCTCCCTGTAGATTTTGGCTTCTAGCTCAGCCGGCACCTAGGCAAACCTACTAAACCTGTGCATTTCTGAAAACTAGAGACCTAGGGGAATCCAAGGAGGGGTGACTTGCGGGGCTCGGACCAGGTTCTGTTACCCAGAATCCTTTGCAAACCTCAAAATTTGGCTAAAAAGACACATGTCCCTCACATTTTTGTGGTAGAAAGTTCTGGAATCTGAGAGGAGCTACAAATTTCCTTCCACCCAGCGTTCCCCCAAGTCTCCCGATAAAAATGATACCTCACTTGCGTGGGTAGGCCTAGCGCTGGCGACAGGAAACACCCCAAAGCGCAACGTGGACACATCCTAAATTTTGGAAAAAAACAGAGGTGTTTTTTGCGAAGTGCCTATCTGTAGATTTTGGCCCCTAGCTCAGCCGGCACCTAGGGAAACCTACCAAACCTGTGCATTTCTGAAAACTAGAGACCTAGGGGAATCCAAGGAGGGGTGACTTGCGGGGCTCGGACCAGGTTCTGTTACCCAGAATCCTTTGCAAACCTCAAAATTTGGCTAAAAAAACACATGTCCCTCACATTTTTGTGGCAGAAAGTTCTGGAATCTGAGAGGAGCTACAAATTTCCTTCCACCCAGCGTTCCCCCAAGTCTCCCGATAAAAATGATACCTCACTTGCGTGGGTAGGCCTAGCGCCGGCGACAGGAAACACCCCAAAGCGCAACGTGGACACATCCTAAATTTTGGGAAAAAACAGAGGTGTTTTTTGCGAAGTGCCTACCTGTAGATTTTGGCCTCTAGCTCAGCTGGCACCTAGGGAAACCTACCAAACCTGTGCATTTCTGAAAACTAGAGACCTAGGGGAATCCAAGGAGGGGTGACTTGCGGGGCTCGGACCAGGTTCTGTTACCCAGAATCCTTTGCAAACCTCAAAATTTGGCTAAAAAAACACATGTTCCTCACATTTCTGTGGCAGAAAGTTCTGGAATCTGAGAGGAGCTACAAATTTCCTTCCACCCAGCGTTCCCCCAAGACTCCCGATAAAAATGATACCTCACTTGCGTGGGTAGGCCTAGCGCCGGTGACAGGAAACACCCCAAAGCGCAACGTGGACACATCCTACATTTTGGAAAAAAACAGAGGTGTTTTGTGCGAAGTGCCTACCTGTAGATTTTGGCCTCTAGCTCAGCTGGCACCTAGGGAAACCTACCAAACCTGTGCATTTCTGAAAACTAGAGACCTATGGGAATCCAAGGAGGGGTGACTTGCGGGGCTCGGACCAGGTTCTGTTACCCAGAATCCTTTGCAAACCTCAAAATTTGGCTAAAAAAACACATGTTCCTCACATTTCTGTGGCTGAAAGTTCTGGAATCTGAGAGGAGCTACAAATTTCTTTCCACCCAGCGTTCCCCCAAGTCTCCCGATAAAAATGATACCTCACTTGCGTGGGTAGGCCTAGCGCCGGCGACAGGAAACAGCCCAAAGCGCTACGTGGACACATCCTAAATTTTGGAAAAAAACAGAGGTGTTTTTTGCGAAGTGCCTACCTGTAGATTTTGGCCTCTAGCTCAGCCAGCACCTAGGGAAACCTACCAAACCTGTGCATTTCTGAAAACTAGAGACCTAGGGGAATCCAAGGAGGGGTGACTTGCGGGGCTCGGACCAGGTTCTGTTACCCAGAATCCTTTGCAAACCTCAAAATTTGGCTAAAAAAACACATGTTCCTCACATTTCTGTGGCAGAAAGTTCTGGAATCTGAGAGGAGCTACAAATTTCCTTCCACCCAGCGTTCCCCCAAGTCTCCCGATAAAAATGATACCTCACTTGCGTGGGTAGGCCTAGCGCCGGCGACAGGAAACACCCCAAAGCGCAACGTGGACACATCCTAAATTTTGGAAAAAAACAGAGGTGTTTTTTGCGAAGTGCCTACCTGTAGATTTTGGCCTCTAGCTCAGCCGGCACCTAGGGAAACCTACCAACCCTGTGCATTTCTGAAAACTAGAGACCTAGGGGAATCCAAGGAGGGGTGACTTGTGGGGCTCGGACCAGGTTCTGTTACCCAGAATCCTTTGCAAACCTCAAAATTTGGCTAAAAAAACACATGTTCCTCACATTTCTGTGGTAGAAAGTTCTAGAATCTGAGAGGAGCTACAAATTTCCTTCTACGCAGCGTTCCCCCAAGTCTCCCGATAAAAATGATACCTCACTTGCGTGGGTAGGCCTAGCGCTGGCGACAGGAAACACCCCAAAGCGCATGTGGACACATCCTAAATTTTGGAAAAAAACAGAGGTGTTTTTTGCGAAGTGCCTATCTGTAGATTTTGGCCCCTAGCTCAGCCGGCACCTAGGGAAACCTACCAAACCTGTGCATTTCTGAAAACTAGAGACCTAGGGGAATCCAAGGAGGGGTGACTTGCGGGGCTCGGACCAGGTTCTGTTACCCAGAATCCTTTGCAAACCTCAAAATTTGGCTAAAAAAACACATGTTCCTCACATTTCTGTGGCAGAAAGTTCTGGAATCTGAGAGGAGCTACAAATTTCCTTCCACCCAGCGTTCCCCCAAGACTCCCGATAAAAATGATACCTCACTTGCGTGGGTAGGCCTAGCGCCGGCGACAGGAAACACCCCAAAGCGCAACGTGGACACATCCTAAATTTTGGAAAAAAACAGAGGTGTTTTTTGCGAAGTGCCTACCTGTAGATTTTGGCCTCTAGCTCAGCTGGCACCTAGGGAAACCTACCAAACCTGTGCATTTCTGAAAACTAGAGACCTAGGGGAATCCAAGGAGGGGTGACTTGCGGGGCTCGGACCAGGTTCTGTTACCCAGAATCCTTTGCAAACCTCAAAATTTGGCTAAAAAAACACAAGTTCCTCACATTTCTGTGGCAGAAAGTTCTGGAATCTGAGAGGAGCTACAAATTTCCTTCCACCCAGCGTTTCCCCAAGACTCCCGATAAAAATGATACCTCACTTGCGTGGGTAGGCCTAGGGCCGGCGACAGGAAACACCCCAAAGCGCAACGTGGACACATCCTAAATTTTGGAAAAAAACCGAGGTGTTTTTTGCGAAGTGCCTACCTGTAGATTTTGGCCTCTAGCTCAGCTGGCACCTAGGGAAACCTACCAAACCTGTGCATTTCTGAAAACTAGAGACCTAGGGGAATCCAAGGAGGGGTGACTTGCGGGGCTCGGACCAGGTTCTGTTACCCAGAATCCTTTGCAAACCTCAAAATTTGGCTAAAAAAACACATGTTCCTCACATTTCTGTGGCAGAAAGTTCTGGAATCTGAGAGGAGCTACAAATTTCCTTCCACCCAGCGTTCCCCCAAGTCTCCCGATAAAAATGATACCTCACTTGCGTGGGTAGGCCTAGCGCCGGCGACAGGAAACACCCCAAAGCGCTGCGTGGACACATCCTAAATTTTGGAAAAAAACAGAGGTGTTTTTTGCGAAGTGCCTACCTGTAGATTTTGGCCTCTAGCTCAGCCGGCACCTAGGGAAACCTACCAAACCTGTGCATTTCTGAAAACTAGAGACCTAGGGGAATCCAAGGAGGGGTGACTTGCGGGGCTCGGACCAGGTTCTGTTACCCAGAATCCTTTGCAAACCTCAAAATTTGGCTAAAAAAACACAAGTTCCTCACATTTCTGTGGCAGAAAGTTCTGGAATCTGAGAGGAGCTACAAATTTCCTTCCACCCAGCGTTCCCCCAAGACTCCCGATAAAAATGATACCTCACTTGCGTGGGTAGGCCTAGCGCCGGCGACAGGAAACACCCCAAAGCGCAACGTGGACACATCCTAAATTTTGGAAAAAAACAGAGGTGTTTTTTGCGAAGTGCCTACCTGTAGATTTTGACCTCTAGCTCAGCTGGCACCTAGGGAAACCTACCAAACCTGTGCATTTCTGAAAACTAGAGACCTAGGGGAATCCAAGTAGGGGTGACTTGCGGGGCTCGGACCAGGTTCTGTTACCCAGAATCCTTTGCAAACCTCAAAATTTGGCTAAAAAAACACATGTTCCTCACATTTCTGTGGCAGAAAGTTCTGGAATCTGAGAAGAGCTACAAATTTCCTTCCACCCAGCGTTCCCCCAAGTCTCCCGATAAAAATGATACCTCACTTGCGTGGGTAGGCCTAGCGCCGGCGACAGGAAACACCCCAAAGTGCAACGTGGACACATCCTAAATTTTGGAAAAAATAGAGGTGTTTTTTGCGAAGTGCCTACCTGTAGATTTTGGCTTCTAGCTCAGCCGGCACCTAGGCAAACCTACTAAACCTGTGCATTTCTGAAAACTAGAGACCTAGGGGAATCCAAGGAGGGGTGACTTGCGGGGCTCGGACCAGGTTCTGTTACCCAGAATCCTTTGCAAACCTCAAAATTTGGCTAAAAAGACACATGTCCCTCACATTTTTGTGGTAGAAAGTTCTGGAATCTGAGAGGAGCTACAAATTTCCTTCCACCCAGCGTTCCCCCAAGTCTCCCGATAAAAATGATACCTCACTTGCGTGGGTAGGCCTAGCGCTGGCGACAGGAAACACCCCAAAGCGCAACGTGGACACATCCTAAATTTTGGAAAAAAACAGAGGTGTTTTTTGCGAAGTGCCTATCTGTAGATTTTGGCCCCTAGCTCAGCCGGCACCTAGGGAAACCTACCAAACCTGTGCATTTCTGAAAACTAGAGACCTAGGGGAATCCAAGGAGGGGTGACTTGCGGGGCTCGGACCAGGTTCTGTTACCCAGAATCCTTTGCAAACCTCAAAATTTGGCTAAAAAAACACATGTCCCTCACATTTTTGTGGCAGAAAGTTCTGGAATCTGAGAGGAGCTACAAATTTCCTTCCACCCAGCGTTCCCCCAAGTCTCCCGATAAAAATGATACCTCACTTGCGTGGGTAGGCCTAGCGCCGGCGACAGGAAACACCCCAAAGCGCAACGTGGACACATCCTAAATTTTGGGAAAAAACAGAGGTGTTTTTTGCGAAGTGCCTACCTGTAGATTTTGGCCTCTAGCTCAGCTGGCACCTAGGGAAACCTACCAAACCTGTGCATTTCTGAAAACTAGAGACCTAGGGGAATCCAAGGAGGGGTGACTTGCGGGGCTCGGACCAGGTTCTGTTACCCAGAATCCTTTGCAAACCTCAAAATTTGGCTAAAAAAACACATGTTCCTCACATTTCTGTGGCAGAAAGTTCTGGAATCTGAGAGGAGCTACAAATTTCCTTCCACCCAGCGTTCCCCCAAGACTCCCGATAAAAATGATACCTCACTTGCGTGGGTAGGCCTAGCGCCGGTGACAGGAAACACCCCAAAGCGCAACGTGGACACATCCTACATTTTGGAAAAAAACAGAGGTGTTTTGTGCGAAGTGCCTACCTGTAGATTTTGGCCTCTAGCTCAGCTGGCACCTAGGGAAACCTACCAAACCTGTGCATTTCTGAAAACTAGAGACCTATGGGAATCCAAGGAGGGGTGACTTGCGGGGCTCGGACCAGGTTCTGTTACCCAGAATCCTTTGCAAACCTCAAAATTTGGCTAAAAAAACACATGTTCCTCACATTTCTGTGGCTGAAAGTTCTGGAATCTGAGAGGAGCTACAAATTTCTTTCCACCCAGCGTTCCCCCAAGTCTCCCGATAAAAATGATACCTCACTTGCGTGGGTAGGCCTAGCGCCGGCGACAGGAAACAGCCCAAAGCGCTACGTGGACACATCCTAAATTTTGGAAAAAAACAGAGGTGTTTTTTGCGAAGTGCCTACCTGTAGATTTTGGCCTCTAGCTCAGCCAGCACCTAGGGAAACCTACCAAACCTGTGCATTTCTGAAAACTAGAGACCTAGGGGAATCCAAGGAGGGGTGACTTGCGGGGCTCGGACCAGGTTCTGTTACCCAGAATCCTTTGCAAACCTCAAAATTTGGCTAAAAAAACACATGTTCCTCACATTTCTGTGGCAGAAAGTTCTGGAATCTGAGAGGAGCTACAAATTTCCTTCCACCCAGCGTTCCCCCAAGTCTCCCGATAAAAATGATACCTCACTTGCGTGGGTAGGCCTAGCGCCGGCGACAGGAAACACCCCAAAGCGCAACGTGGACACATCCTAAATTTTGGAAAAAAACAGAGGTGTTTTTTGCGAAGTGCCTACCTGTAGATTTTGGCCTCTAGCTCAGCCGGCACCTAGGGAAACCTACCAACCCTGTGCATTTCTGAAAACTAGAGACCTAGGGGAATCCAAGGAGGGGTGACTTGCGGGGCTCGGACCAGGTTCTGTTACCCAGAATCCTTTGCAAACCTCAAAATTTGGCTAAAAAAACACATGTTCCTCACATTTCTGTGGTAGAAAGTTCTAGAATCTGAGAGGAGCTACAAATTTCCTTCTACGCAGCGTTCCCCCAAGTCTCCCGATAAAAATGATACCTCACTTGCGTGGGTAGGCCTAGCGCTGGCGACAGGAAACACCCCAAAGCGCATGTGGACACATCCTAAATTTTGGAAAAAAACAGAGGTGTTTTTTGCGAAGTGCCTATCTGTAGATTTTGGCCCCTAGCTCAGCCGGCACCTAGGGAAACCTACCAAACCTGTGCATTTCTGAAAACTAGAGACCTAGGGGAATCCAAGGAGGGGTGACTTGCGGGGCTCGGACCAGGTTCTGTTACCCAGAATCCTTTGCAAACCTCAAAATTTGGCTAAAAAAACACATGTTCCTCACATTTCTGTGGCAGAAAGTTCTGGAATCTGAGAGGAGCTACAAATTTCCTTCCACCCAGCGTTCCCCCAAGACTCCCGATAAAAATGATACCTCACTTGCGTGGGTAGGCCTAGCGCCGGCGACAGGAAACACCCCAAAGCGCAACGTGGACACATCCTAAATTTTGGAAAAAAACAGAGGTGTTTTTTGCGAAGTGCCTACCTGTAGATTTTGGCCTCTAGCTCAGCTGGCACCTAGGGAAACCTACCAAACCTGTGCATTTCTGAAAACTAGAGACCTAGGGGAATCCAAGGAGGGGTGACTTGCGGGGCTCGGACCAGGTTCTGTTACCCAGAATCCTTTGCAAACCTCAAAATTTGGCTAAAAAAACACAAGTTCCTCACATTTCTGTGGCAGAAAGTTCTGGAATCTGAGAGGAGCTACAAATTTCCTTCCACCCAGCGTTTCCCCAAGACTCCCGATAAAAATGATACCTCACTTGCGTGGGTAGGCCTAGGGCCGGCGACAGGAAACACCCCAAAGCGCAACGTGGACACATCCTAAATTTTGGAAAAAAACCGAGGTGTTTTTTGCGAAGTGCCTACCTGTAGATTTTGGCCTCTAGCTCAGCTGGCACCTAGGGAAACCTACCAAACCTGTGCATTTCTGAAAACTAGAGACCTAGGGGAATCCAAGGAGGGGTGACTTGCGGGGCTCGGACCAGGTTCTGTTACCCAGAATCCTTTGCAAACCTCAAAATTTGGCTAAAAAAAAAAATGTTCCTCACATTTCTGTGGCTGAAAGTTCTGGAATCTGAGAGGAGCTACAAATTTCTTTCCACCCAGCGTTCCCCCAAGTCTCCCGATAAAAATGATACCTCACTTGCGTGGGTAGGCCTAGCGCCGGCGACAGGAAACAGCCCAAAGCGCTACGTGGACACATCCTAAATTTTGGAAAAAAACAGAGGTGTTTTTTGCGAAGTGCCTACCTGTAGATTTTGTCCTCTAGCTCAGCCGGCACCTAGGCAAACCTACCAAACCTGTGCATTTCTGAAAACTAGAGACCTAGGGGAATCCAAGGAGGGGTGACTTGCGGGGCTCGGACCAGGTTCTGTTACCCAGAATCCTTTGCAAACCTCAAAATTTGTCTAAAAAAACACATGTCCCTCACATTTTTGTGGTAGAAAGTTCTGGAATCTGAGAGGAGCTACAAATTTCCTTCCACCCAGCGTTCCCCCAAGTCTCCCGATAAAAATGATACCTCACTTGCGTGGGTAGGCCTAGCGCTGGCGACAGGAAACACCCCAAAGCGCAACGTGGACACATCCTAAATTTTGGAAAAAAACAGAGGTGTTTTTTGCGAAGTGCCTATCTGTAGATTTTGGCCCCTAGCTCAGCCGGCACCTAGGGAAACCTACCAAACCTGTGCATTTCTGAAAACTAGAGACCTAGGGGAATCCAAGGAGGGGTGACTTGCGGGGCTCGGACCAGGTTCTGTTACCCAGAATCCTTTGCAAACCTCAAAATTTGGCTAAAAAAACACATGTCCCTCACATTTTTGTGGCAGAAAGTTCTGGAATCTGAGAGGAGCTACAAATTTCCTTCCACCCAGCGTTCCCCCAAGTCTCCCGATAAAAATGATACCTCACTTGCGTGGGTAGGCCTAGCGCCGGCGACAGGAAACACCCCAAAGCGCAACGTGGACACATCCTAAATTTTGGAAAAAAACAGAGGTGTTTTTTGCGAAGTGCCTACCTGTAGATTTTGGCCTCTAGCTCAGCCGGCACCTAGGGAAACCTACCAACCCTGTGCATTTCTGAAAACTAGAGAACTAGGGGAATCCAAGGAGGGGTGACTTGCGGGGCTCGGACCAGGTTCTGTTACCCAGAATCCTTTGCAAACCTCAAAATTTGGCTAAAAAAACACATGTTCATCACATTTCTGTGGCAGAAAGTTCTGGAATCTGAGAGGAGCTACAAATTTCCTTCTACGCAGCGTTCCCCCAAGTCTCCCGATAAAAATGATACCTCACTTGCGTGGGTAGGCCTAGCGCTGGCGACAGGAAACACCCCAAAGCGCATGTGGACACATCCTAAATTTTGGAAAAAAACAGAGGTGTTTTTTGCGAAGTGCCTATCTGTAGATTTTGGCCTCTAGCTCAGCCGGCACCTAGGGAAACCTACCAAACCTGTGCATTTCTGAAAACTAGAGACCTAGGGGAATCCAAGGAGGGGTGACTTGCAGGGCTTGGTCCAGGTTCTGTTACCCAGAATCCTTTGCAAACCTCAAAATTTGGCTAAAAAAACACATGTCCCTCACATTTTTGTGGCAGAAAGTTCTGGAATCTGAGAGGAGCTACAAATTTCCTTCCACCCAGCGTTCCCCCAAGTCTCCCGATAAAAATGATACCTCACTTGCGTGGGTAGGCCTAGCGCCGGCGACAGGAAACAGCCCAAAGCGCTACGTGGACACATCCTAAATTTTGGAAAAAAACAGAGGTGTTTTTTGCGAAGTGCCTACCTGTAGATTTTGTCCTCTAGCTCAGCCGGCACCTAGGCAAACCTACCAAACCTGTGCATTTCTGAAAACTAGAGACCTAGGGGAATCCAAGGAGGGGTGACTTGCGGGGCTCGGACCAGGTTCTGTTACCCAGAATCCTTTGCAAACCTCAAAATTTGTCTAAAAAAACACATGTCCCTCACATTTTTGTGGTAGAAAGTTCTGGAATCTGAGAGGAGCTACAAATTTCCTTCCACCCAGCGTTCCCCCAAGTCTCCCGATAAAAATGATACCTCACTTGCGTGGGTAGGCCTAGCGCTGGCGACAGGAAACACCCCAAAGCGCAACGTGGACACATCCTAAATTTTGGAAAAAAACAGAGGTGTTTTTTGCGAAGTGCCTATCTGTAGATTTTGGCCCCTAGCTCAGCCGGCACCTAGGGAAACCTACCAAACCTGTGCATTTCTGAAAACTAGAGACCTAGGGGAATCCAAGGAGGGGTGACTTGCGGGGCTCGGACCAGGTTCTGTTACCCAGAATCCTTTGCAAACCTCAAAATTTGGCTAAAAAAACACATGTCCCTCACATTTTTGTGGCAGAAAGTTCTGGAATCTGAGAGGAGCTACAAATTTCCTTCTACGCAGCGTTCCCCCAAGTCTCCCGATAAAAATGATACCTCACTTGCGTGGGTAGGCCTAGCGCTGGCGACAGGAAACACCCCAAAGCGCATGTGGACACATCCTAAATTTTGGAAAAAAACAGAGGTGTTTTTTGCGAAGTGCCTATCTGTAGATTTTGGCCTCTAGCTCAGCCGGCACCTAGGGAAACCTACCAAACCTGTGCATTTCTGAAAACTAGAGACCTAGGGGAATCCAAGGAGGGGTGACTTGCAGGGCTTGGTCCAGGTTCTGTTACCCAGAATCCTTTGCAAACCTCAAAATTTGGCTAAAAAAACACATGTCCCTCACATTTTTGTGGCAGAAAGTTCTGGAATCTGAGAGGAGCTACAAATTTCCTTCCACCCAGCGTTCCCCCAAGTCTCCCGATAAAAATGATACCTCACTTGCGTGGGTAGGCCTAGCGCCGGCGACAGGAAACACCCCAAAGCGCAACGTGGACACATCCTAAATTTTGGAAAAAAACAGAGGTGTTTTTTGCGAAGTGCCTACCTGTAGATTTTGTCCTCTAGCTCAGCCGGTACCTAGAGAAACCTACCAAACCTGTGCATTTCCGAAAACTAGAGACCTAGGGGAATCCAAGGAGGGGTGACTTGCGGGGCTCGGACCAGGTTCTGTTACCCAGAATCCTTTGCAAACCTCAAAATTTGGCTAAAAAAACACATGTTCCTCACATTTCTGTGGCAGAAAGTTCTGGAATCTGAGAGGAGCTACAAATTTCCTTCCACCCAGCGTTCCCCCAAGTCTCCCGATAAAAATGATACCTCACTTGCGTGGGTAGGCCTAGCGCCGGCGACAGGAAACACCCCAAAGTGCAACGTGGACTCATCCTAAATTTTAGAAAAAAACAGAGGTGTTTTTTGCGAAGTGCCTACCTGTAGACTTTGGCTTCTAGCTCAGCCGGCACTTAGGCAAACCTACCAAACCTGTGCATTTCTGAAAACTAGAGACCTAGGGGAATCCAAGGAGGGGTGACTTGCGGGGCTCGGACCAGGTTCTGTTACCCAGAATCCTTTGCAAACCTCAAAATTTGTCTAAAAAAACACATGTCCCTCACATTTTTGTGGTAGAAAGTTCTGGAATCTGAGAGGAGCTACAAATTTCCTTCCACCCAGCGTTCCCCCAAGTCTCCCGATAAAAATGATACCTCACTTGCGTGGGTAGGCCTAGCGCTGGCGACAGGAAACACCCCAAAGCGCAACGTGGACACATCCTAAATTTTGGAAAAAAACAGAGGTGTTTTTTGCGAAGTGCCTATCTGTAGATTTTGGCCTCTAGCTCAGCTGGCACCTAGGGAAACCTACCAAACCTGTGCATTTCTGAAAACTAGAGACCTAGGGGAATCCAAGTAGGGGTGACTTGCGGGGCTCGGACCAGGTTCTGTTACCCAGAATCCTTTGCAAACCTCAAAATTTGGCTAAAAAAACACATGTTCCTCACATTTCTGTGGCAGAAAGTTCTGGAATCTGAGAGGAGCTACAAATTTCCTTCCACCCAGCGTTCCCCCAAGTCTCCCGATAAAAATGATACCTCACTTGCGTGGGTAGGCCTAGCGCCGGCGACAGGAAACACCCCAAAGTGCAACGTGGACACATCCTAAATTTTGGAAAAAAACAGAGGTGTTTTTCGCGAAGTGCCTACCTGTAGATTTTGGCTTCTAGCTCAGCCGGCACCTAGGCAAACCTACCAAACCTGTGCATTTCTGAAAACTAGAGACCTAGGGGAATCCAAGGAGGGGTGACTTGCGGGGCTCGGACTAGGTTCTGTTACCCAGAATCCTTTGCAAACCTCAAAATTTGTCTAAAAAAACACATGTCCCTCATATTTTTGTGGTAGAAAGTTCTGGAATCTGAGAGGAGCTACAAATTTCCTTCCACCCAGCGTTCCCCCAAGTCTCCCGATAAAAATGATACCTCACTTGCGTGGGTAGGCCTAGCGCTGGCGACAGGAAACACCCCAAAGCGCAACGTGGACACATCCTAAATTTTGGAAAAAAACAGAGGTGTTTTTTGCGAAGTGCCTATCTGTAGATTTTGGCCCCTAGCTCAGCCGGCACCTAGGGAAACCTACCAAACCTGTGCATTTCTGAAAACTAGAGACCTAGGGGAATCCAAGGAGGGGTGACTTGCAGGGCTTGGTCCAGGTTCTGTTACCCAGAATCCTTTGCAAACCTCAAAATTTGGCTAAAAAAACACATGTCCCTCACATTTTTGTGGCAGAAAGTTCTGGAATCTGAGAGGAGCTACAAATTTCCTTCCACCCAGCGTTCCCCCAAGTCTCCCGATAAAAATGATACCTCACTTGCGTGGGTAGGCCTAGCGCCGGCGACAGGAAACACCCCAAAGCGCAACGTGGACACATCCTAAATTTTGGAAAAAAACAGAGGTGTTTTTTGCGAAGTGCCTACCTGTAGATTTTGTCCTCTAGCTCAGCCGGTACCTAGAGAAACCTACCAAACCTGTGCATTTCCGAAAACTAGAGACCTAGGGGAATCCAAGGAGGGGTGACTTGCGGGGCTCGGACCAGGTTCTGTTACCCAGAATCCTTTGCAAACCTCAAAATTTGGCTAAAAAAACACATGTTCCTCACATTTCTGTGGCAGAAAGTTCTGGAATCTGAGAGGAGCTACAAATTTCCTTCCACCCAGCGTTCCCCCAAGTCTCCCGATAAAAATGATACCTCACTTGCGTGGGTAGGCCTAGCGCCGGCGACAGGAAACACCCCAAAGTGCAACGTGGACTCATCCTAAATTTTAGAAAAAAACAGAGGTGTTTTTTGCGAAGTGCCTACCTGTAGATTTTGGCTTCTAGCTCAGCCGGCACTTAGGCAAACCTACCAAACCTGTGCATTTCTGAAAACTAGAGACCTAGGGGAATCCAAGGAGGGGTGACTTGCGGGCCTCGGACCAGGTTCTGTTACCCAGAATCCTTTGCAAACCTCAAAATTTGTCTAAAAAAACACATGTCCCTCACATTTTTGTGGTAGAAAGTTCTGGAATCTGAGAGGAGCTACAAATTTCCTTCCACCCAGCGTTCCCCCAAGTCTCCCGATAAAAATGATACCTCACTTGCGTGGGTAGGCCTAGCGCTGGCGACAGGAAACACCCCAAAGCGCAACGTGGACACATCCTAAATTTTGGAAAAAAACAGAGGTGTTTTTTGCGAAGTGCCTATCTGTAGATTTTGGCCTCTAGCTCAGCTGGCACCTAGGGAAACCTACCAAACCTGTGCATTTCTGAAAACTAGAGACCTAGGGGAATCCAAGTAGGGGTGACTTGCGGGGCTCGGACCAGGTTCTGTTACCCAGAATCCTTTGCAAACCTCAAAATTTGGCTAAAAAAACACATGTTCCTCACATTTCTGTGGCAGAAAGTTCTGGAATCTGAGAGGAGCTACAAATTTCCTTCCACCCAGCGTTCCCCCAAGTCTCCCGATAAAAATGATACCTCACTTGCGTGGGTAGGCCTAGCGCCGGCGACAGGAAACACCCCAAAGTGCAACGTGGACACATCCTAAATTTTGGAAAAAAACAGAGGTGTTTTTCGCGAAGTGCCTACCTGTAGATTTTGGCTTCTAGCTCAGCCGGCACCTAGGCAAACCTACCAAACCTGTGCATTTCTGAAAACTAGAGACCTAGGGGAATCCAAGGAGGGGTGACTTGCGGGGCTCGGACTAGGTTCTGTTACCCAGAATCCTTTGCAAACCTCAAAATTTGTCTAAAAAAACACATGTCCCTCATATTTTTGTGGTAGAAAGTTCTGGAATCTGAGAGGAGCTACAAATTTCCTTCCACCCAGCGTTCCCCCAAGTCTCCCGATAAAAATGATACCTCACTTGCGTGGGTAGGCCTAGCGCTGGCGACAGGAAACACCCCAAAGCGCAACGTGGACACATCCTAAATTTTGGAAAAAAACAGAGGTGTTTTTTGCGAAGTGCCTATCTGTAGATTTTGGCCCCTAGCTCAGCCGGCACCTAGGGAAACCTACCAAACCTGTGCATTTCTGAAAACTAGAGACCTAGGGGAATCCAAGGAGGGGTGACTTGCGGGGCTCGGACCAGGTTCTGTTACCCAGAATCCTTTGCAAACCTCAAAATTTGGCTAAAAAAACACATGTCCCTCACATTTTTGTGGCAGAAAGTTCTGGAATCTGAGAGGAGCTACAAATTTCCTTCCACCCAGCGTTCCCCCAAGTCTCCCGATAAAAATGATACCTCACTTGCGTGGGTAGGCCTAGCGCCGGCGACAGGAAACACCCCAAAGCGCAACGTGGACACATCCTAAATTTTGGAAAAAAACAGAGGTGTTTTTTGCGAAGTGCCTACCTGTAGATTTTGGCCTCTAGCTCAGCCGGCACTTAGGGAAACCTACCAAACCTGTGCATTTCTGAAAACTAGAGACCTAGGGGAATCCAAGGAGGGGTGACTTGCGGGGCTCGGACCAGGTTCTGTTACCCAGAATCCTTTGCAAACCTCAAAATTTGGCTAAAAAAACACATGTTCCTCACATTTCTGTGGCAGAAAGTTCTGGAATCTGAGAGGAGCTACAAATTTCCTTCCACCCAGCGTTCCCCCAAGTCTCCCGATAAAAATGATACCTCACTTGCGTGGGTAGGCCTAGCGCCGGCGACAGGAAACACCCCAAAGCGCTGCGTGGACACATCCTAAATTTTGGAAAAAAACAGAGGTGTTTTTTGCGAAGTGCCTACCTGTAGATTTTGGCCTCTAGCTCAGCCGGCACCTAGGGAAACCTACCAAACCTGTGCATTTCTGAAAACTAGAGACCTAGGGGAATCCAAGGAGGGGTGACTTGCGGGGCTCGGACCAGGTTCTGTTACCCAGAATCCTTTGCAAACCTCAAAATTTGGCTAAAAAAACACAAGTTCCTCACATTTCTGTGGCAGAAAGTTCTGGAATCTGAGAGGAGCTACAAATTTCCTTCCACCCAGCGTTCCCCCAAGACTCCCGATAAAAATGATACCTCACTTGCGTGGGTAGGCCTAGCGCCGGCGACAGGAAACACCCCAAAGCGCAACGTGGACACATCCTAAATTTTGGAAAAAAACAGAGGTGTTTTTTGCGAAGTGCCTACCTGTAGATTTTGGCCTCTAGCTCAGCTGGCACCTAGGGAAACCTACCAAACCTGTGCATTTCTGAAAACTAGAGACCTAGGGGAATCCAAGTAGGGGTGACTTGCGGGGCTCGGACCAGGTTCTGTTACCCAGAATCCTTTGCAAACCTCAAAATTTGGCTAAAAAAACACATGTTCCTCACATTTCTGTGGCAGAAAGTTCTGGAATCTGAGAGGAGCTACAAATTTCCTTCCACCCAGCGTTCCCCCAAGTCTCCCGATAAAAATGATACCTCACTTGCGTGGGTAGGCCTAGCGCCGGCGATAGGAAACACCCCAAAGTGCAACGTGGACACATCCTAAATTTTGGAAAAAATAGAGGTGTTTTTTGCGAAGTGCCTACCTGTAGATTTTGGCTTCTAGCTCAGCCGGCACCTAGGCAAACCTACCAAACCTGTGCATTTCTGAAAACTAGAGACCTAGGGGAATCCAAGGAGGGGTGACTTGCGGGGCTCGGACCAGGTTCTGTTACCCAGAATCCTTTGCAAACCTCAAAATTTGGCTAAAAACACACATGTCCCTCACATTTTTGTGGTAGAAAGTTCTGGAATCTGAGAGGAGCTACAAATTTCCTTCCACCCAGCGTTCCCCCAAGTCTCCCGATAAAAATGATACCTCACTTGCGTGGGTAGGCCTAGCGCTGGCGACAGGAAACACCCCAAAGCGCAACGTGGACACATCCTAAATTTTGGAAAAAAACAGAGGTGTTTTTTGCGAAGTGCCTATCTGTAGATTTTGGCCCCTAGCTCAGCCGGCACCTAGGGAAACCTACCAAACCTGTGCATTTCTGAAAACTAGAGACCTAGGGGAATCCAAGGAGGGGTGACTTGCGGGGCTCGGACCAGGTTCTGTTACCCAGAATCCTTTGCAAACCTCAAAATTTGGCTAAAAAAACACATGTCCCTCACATTTTTGTGGCAGAAAGTTCTGGAATCTGAGAGGAGCTACAAATTTCCTTCCACCCAGCGTTCCCCCAAGTCTCCCGATAAAAATGATACCTCACTTGCGTGGGTAGGCCTAGCGCCGGCGACAGGAAACACCCCAAAGCGCAACGTGGACACATCCTAAATTTTGGAAAAAAACAGAGGTGTTTTTTGCGAAGTGCCTACCTGTAGATTTTGGCCTCTAGCTCAGCCGGCACTTAGGGAAACCTACCAAACCTGTGCATTTCTGAAAACTAGAGACCTAGGGGAATCCAAGGAGGGGTGACTTGCGGGGCTCGGACCAGGTTCTGTTACCCAGAATCCTTTGCAAACCTCAAAATTTGGCTAAAAAAACACATGTTCCTCACATTTCTGTGGCAGAAAGTTCTGGAATCTGAGAGGAGCTACAAATTTCCTTCCACCCAGCGTTCCCCCAAGTCTCCCGATAAAAATGATACCTCACTTGCGTGGGTAGGCCTAGCGCCGGCGACAGGAAACACCCCAAAGCGCAACGTGGACACATCCTAAATTTTGGGAAAAAACAGAGGTGTTTTTTGCGAAGTGCCTACCTGTAGATTTTGGCCTCTAGCTCAGCTGGCACCTAGGGAAACCTACCAAACCTGTGCATTTCTGAAAACTAGAGACCTAGGGGAATCCAAGGAGGGGTGACTTGCGGGGCTCGGACCAGGTTCTGTTACCCAGAATCCTTTGCAAACCTCAAAATTTGGCTAAAAAAACACATGTTCCTCACATTTCTGTGGCAGAAAGTACTGGAATCTGAGAGGAGCTACAAATTTCCTTCCACCCAGCGTTCCCCCAAGACTCCCGATAAAAATGATACCTCACTTGCGTGGGTAGGCCTAGCGCCGGTGACAGGAAACACCCCAAAGCGCAACGTGGACACATCCTAAATTTTGGAAAAAAACAGAAGTGTTTATTGCGAAGTGCCTACCTGTAGATTTTGGCCTCTAGCTCAGCTGGCACCTAGGGAAACCTACCAAACCTGTGCATTTCTGAAAACTAGAGACCTATGGGAATCCAAGGAGGGGTGACTTGCGGGGCTCGGACCAGGTTCTGTTACCCAGAATCCTTTGCAAAACTCAAAATTTGGCTAAAAAAACACATGTTCCTCACATTTCTGTGGCTGAAAGTTCTGGAATCTGAGAGGAGCTACAAATTTCTTTCCACCCAGCGTTCCCCCAAGTCTCCCGATAAAAATGATACCTCACTTGCGTGGGTAGGCCTAGCGCCGGCGACAGGAAACAGCCCAAAGCCCTACGTGGACACATCCTAAATTTTGGAAAAAAACAGAGGTGTTTTTTGCGAAGTGCCTACCTGTAGATTTTGGCCTCTAGCTCAGCCAGCACCTAGGGAAACCTACCAAACCTGTGCATTTCTGAAAACTAGAGACCTAGGGGAATCCAAGGAGGGGTGACTTGCGGGGCTCGGACCAGGTTCTGTTACCCAGAATCCTTTGCAAACCTCAAAATTTGGCTAAAAAAACACATGTTCCTCACATTTCTGTGGCAGAAAGTTCTGGAATCTGAGAGGAGCTACAAATTTCCTTCCACCCAGCGTTCCCCCAAGTCTCCCGATAAAAATGATACCTCACTTGCGTGGGTAGGCCTAGCGCTGGCGACAGGAAACACCCCAAAGCGCATGTGGACACATCCTAAATTTTGGAAAAAAACAGAGGTGTTTTTTGCGAAGTGCCTATCTGTAGATTTTGGCCTCTAGCTCAGCCGGCACCTAGGGAAACCTACCAAACCTGTGCATTTCTGAAAACTAGAGACCTAGGGGAATCCAAGGAGGGGTGACTTGCAGGGCTTGGACCAGGTTCTGTTACCCAGAATCCTTTGCAAACCTCAAAATTTGGCTAAAAAAACACATGTCCCTCACATTTTTGTGGCAGAAAGTTCTGGAATCTGAGAGGAGCTACAAATTTCCTTCCACCCAGCGTTCCCCCAAGACTCCCGATAAAAATGATACCTCACTTGCGTGGGTAGGCCTAGCGCCGGCGACAGGAAACACCCCAAAGCGCAACGTGGACACATCCTAAATTTTGGAAAAAAACAGAGGTGTTTTTTGCGAAGTGCCTACCTGTAGATTTTGGCCTCTAGCTCAGCTGGCACCTAGGGAAACCTACCAAACCTGTGCATTTCTGAAAACTAGAGACCTAGGGGAATCCAAGGAGGGGTGACTTGCGGGGCTCGGACCAGGTTCTGTTACCCAGAATCCTTTGCAAACCTCAAAATTTGGCTAAAAAAACACATGTTCCTCACATTTCTGTGGCTGAAAGTTCTGGAATCTGAGAGGAGCTACAAATTTCTTTCCACCCAGCGTTCCCCCAAGTCTCCCGATAAAAATGATACCTCACTTGCGTGGGTAGGCCTAGCGCCGGCGACAGGAAACAGCCCAAAGCGCTACGTGGACACATCCTAAATTTTGGAAAAAAACAGAGGTGTTTTTTGCGAAGTGCCTACCTGGAGATTTTGTCCTCTAGCTCAGCCGGCACCTAGGCAAACCTACCAAACCTGTGCATTTCTGAAAACTAGAGACCTAGGGGAATCCAAGGAGGGGTGACTTGCGAGGCTCGGACCAGGTTCTGTTACCCAGAATCCTTTGCAAACCTCAAAATTTGTCTAAAAAAACACATGTCCCTCACATTTTTGTGGTAGAAAGTTCTGGAATCTGAGAGGAGCTACAAATTTCCTTCCACCCAGCGTTCCCCCAAGTCTCCCGATAAAAATGAAACCTCACTTGCGTGGGTAGGCCTAGCGCTGGCGACAGGAAACACCCAAAGCGCAACGTGGACACATCCTAAATTTTGGAAAAAAACAGAGGTGTTTTTTGCGAAGTGCCTATCTGTAGATTTTGGCCCCTAGCTCAGCCGGCACCTAGGGAAACCTACCAAACCTGTGCATTTCTGAAAACTAGAGACCTAGGGGAATCCAAGGAGGGGTGACTTGCGGGGCTCGGACCAGGTTCTGTTACCCAGAATCCTTTGCAAACCTCAAAATTTGGCTAAAAAAACACATGTTCCTCACATTTTTGTGGCAGAAAGTTCTGGAATCTGAGAGGAGCTACAAATTTCCTTCCACCCAGCGTTCCCCCAAGTCTCCCGATAAAAATGATACCTCACTTGCGTGGGTAGGCCTAGCGCCGGCGACAGGAAACACCCCAAAGCGCAACGTGGACACATCCTAAATTTTGGAAAAAAACAGAGGTGTTTTTTGCGAAGTGCCTACCTGTAGATTTTGGCCTCTAGCTCAGCCGGCACCTAGGGAAACCTACCAACCCTGTGCATTTCTGAAAACTAGAGACCTAGGGGAATCCAAGGAGGGGTGACTTGCGGGGCTCGGACCAGGTTCTGTTACCCAGAATCCTTTGCAAACCTCAAAATTTGGCTAAAAAAACACATGTTCCTCACATTTCTGTGGCAGAAAGTTCTGGAATCTGAGAGGAGCTACAAATTTCCTTCTACGCAGCGTTCCCCCAAGTCTCCCGATAAAAATGATACCTCACTTGCGTGGGTAGGCCTAGCGCTGGCGACAGGAAACACCCCAAAGCGCATGTGGACACATCCTAAATTTTGGAAAAAAACAGAGGTGTTTTTTGCGAAGTGCCTATCTGTAGATTTTGGCCTCTAGCTCAGCCGGCACCTAGGGAAACCTACCAAACCTGTGCATTTCTGAAAACTAGAGACCTAGGGGAATCCAAGGAGGGGTGACTTGCAGGGCTTGGTCCAGGTTCTGTTACCCAGAATCCTTTGCAAACCTCAAAATTTGGCTAAAAAAACACATGTCCCTCACATTTTTGTGGCAGAAAGTTCTGGAATCTGAGAGGAGCTACAAATTTCCTTCCACCCAGCGTTCCCCCAAGTCTCCCGATAAAAATGATACCTCACTTGCGTGGGTAGGCCTAGCGCCGGCGACAGGAAACACCCCAAAGCACAACGTGGACACATCCTAAATTTTGGAAAAAAACAGAGGTGTTTTTTGCGAAGTGCCTACCTGTAGATTTTGTCCTCTAGCTTAGCCGGCACCTAGGGAAACCTACCAAACCTGTGCATTTCCGAAAACTAGAGACCTAGGGGAATCCAAGGAGGGGTGACTTGCGGGGCTCGGACCAGGTTCTGTTACCCAGAATCCTTTGCAAACCTCAAAATTTGGCTAAAAAAACACATGTTCCTCACATTTCTGTGGCAGAAAGTTCTGGAATCTGAGAGGAGCTACAAATTTCCTTCCACCCAGCGTGCCCCCAAGTCTCCCGATAAAAATGATACCTCACTTGCGTGGGTAGGCCTAGCGCCGGCGACAGGAAACACCCCAAAGTGCAACGTGGACACATCCTAAATTTTAGAAAAAAACAGAGGTGTTTTTTGCGAAGTGCCTACCTGTAGATTTTGGCTTCTAGCTCAGCCGGCACCTAGGCAAACCTACCAAACCTGTGCATTTCTGAAAACTAGAGACCTAGGGGAATCCAAGGAGGGGTGACTTGCGGGGCTCGGACCAGGTTCTGTTACCCAGAATCCTTTGCAAACCTCAAAATTTGTCTAAAAAAACACATGTCCCTCACATTTTTGTGGTAGAAAGTTCTGGAATCTGAGAGGAGCTACAAATTTCCTTCCACCCAGCGTTCCCCCAAGTCTCCCGATAAAAATGATACCTCACTTGCGTGGGTAGGCCTAGCGCTGGCGACAGGAAACACCCCAAAGCGCAACGTGGACACATCCTAAATTTTGGAAAAAAACAGAGGTGTTTTTTGCGAAGTGCCTATCTGTAGATTTTGGCCCCTAGCTCAGCCGGCACCTAGGGAAACCTACCAAACCTGTGCATTTCTGAAAACTAGAGACCTAGGGGAATCCAAGGAGGGGTGACTTGCGGGGCTCGGACCAGGTTCTGTTACCCAGAATCCTTTGCAAACCTCAAAATTTGGCTAAAAAAACACATGTCCCTCACATTTTTGTGGCAGAAAGTTCTGGAATCTGAGAGGAGCTACAAATTTCCTTCCACCCAGCGTTCCCCCAAGTCTCCCGATAAAAATGATACCTCACTTGCGTGGGTAGGCCTAGCGCCGGCGACAGGAAACACCACAAAGCGCAACGTGGACACATCCTAAATTTTGGAAAAAAACAGAGGTGTTTTTTGCGAAGTGCCTACCTGTAGATTTTGGCCTCTAGCTCAGCCGGCACCTAGGGAAACCTACCAACCCTGTGCATTTCTGAAAACTAGAGACCTACGGGAATCCAAGGAGGGGTGACTTGCGGGGCTCGGACCAGGTTCTGTTACACAGAATCCTTTGCAAACCTCAAAATTTGGCTAAAAAAACACATGTTCCTCACATTTCTGTGGCAGAAAGTTCTGGAATCTGAGAGGAGCTACAAATTTCCTTCTACGCAGCGTTCCCCCAAGTCTCCAGATAAAAATGATACCTCACTTGCGTGGGTAGGCCTAGCGCTGGCGACAGGAAACACCCCAAAGCGCATGTGGACACATCCTAAATTTTGGAAAAAAACAGAGGTGTTTTTTGCGAAGTGCCTATCTGTAGATTTTGGCCTCTAGCTCAGCCGGCACCTAGGGAAACCTACCAAACCTGTGCATTTCTGAAAACTAGAGACCTAGGGGAATCCAAGGAGGGGTGACTTGCAGGGCTTGGTCCAGGTTCTGTTACCCAGAATCCTTTGCAAACCTCAAAATTTGGCTAAAAAAACACATGTCCCTCACATTTTTGTGGCAGAAAGTTCTGGAATCTGAGAGGAGCTACAAATTTCCTTCCACCCAGCGTTCCCCCAAGTCTCCCGATAAAAATGATACCTCACTTGCGTGGGTAGGCCTAGCGCCGGCGACAGGAAACACCCCAAAGCGCAACGTGGACACATCCTAAATTTTGGAAAAAAACAGAGGTGTTTTTTGCGAAGTGCCTACCTGTAGATTTTGTCCTCTAGCTCAGCCGGTACCTAGAGAAACCTACCAAACCTGTGCATTTCCGAAAACTAGAGACCTAGGGGAATCCAAGGAGGGGTGACTTGCGGGGCTCGGACCAGGTTCTGTTACCCCGAATCCTTTGCAAACCTCAAAATTTGGCTAAAAAAACACATGTTCCTCACATTTCTGTGGCTGAAAGTTCTGGAATCTGAGAGGAGCTACAAATTTCCTTCCACACAGCGTTCCCCCAAGTCTCCCGATAAAAATGATACCTCACTTGCGTGGGTAGGCCTAGCGCCGGCGACAGGAAACACCCCAAAGTGCAACGTGGACACATCCTAAATTTTAGAAAAAAACAGAGGTGTTTTTTGCGAAGTGCCTACCTGTAGATTTTGGCTTCTAGCTCAGCCGGCACTTAGGCAAACCTACCAAACCTGTGCATTTCTGAAAACTAGAGACCTAGGGGAATCCAAGGAGGGGTGACTTGCGGGGCTCGGACCAGGTTCTGTTACCCAGAATCCTTTGCAAACCTCAAAATTTGTCTAAAAAAACACATGTCCCTCACATTTTTGTGGTAGAAAGTTCTGGAATCTGAGAGGAGCTACAAATTTCCTTCCACCCAGCGTTCCCCCAAGTCTCCCGATAAAAATGATACCTCACTTGCGTGGGTAGGCCTAGCGCTGGCGACAGGAAACACCCCAAAGCGCAACGTGGACACATCCTAAATTTTGGAAAAAAACAGAGGTGTTTTTTGCGAAGTGCCTATCTGTAGATTTTGGCCTCTAGCTCAGCTGGCACGTAGGGAAACCTACCAAACCTGTGCATTTCTGAAAACTAGAGACCTAGGGGAATCCAAGTAGGGGTGACTTGCGGGGCTCGGACCAGGTTCTGTTACCCAGAATCCTTTGCAAACCTCAAAATTTGGCTAAAAAAACACATGTTCCTCACATTTCTGTGGCAGAAAGTTCTGGAATCTGAGAGGAGCTACAAATTTCCTTCCACCCAGCGTTCCCCCAAGTCTCCCGATAAAAATGATACCTCACTTGCGTGGGTAGGCCTAGCGCCGGCGACAGGAAACAGCCCAAAGCGCTACGTGGACACATCCTAAATTTTGGAAAAAAACAGAGGTGTTTTTTGCGAAGTGCCTACCTGTAGATTTTGTCCTCTAGCTCAGCCGGCACCTAGGCAAACCTACCAAACCTGTGCATTTCTGAAAACTAGAGACCTAGGGGAATCCAAGGAGGGGTGACTTGCGAGGCTCGGACCAGGTTCTGTTACCCAGAATCCTTTGCAAACCTCAAAATTTGTCTAAAAAAACACATGTCCCTCACATTTTTGTGGTAGAAAGTTCTGGAATCTGAGAGGAGCTACAAATTTCCTTCCACCCAGCGTTCCCCCAAGTCTCCCGATAAAAATGAAACCTCACTTGCGTGGGTAGGCCTAGCGCTGGCGACAGGAAACACCCAAAGCGCAACGTGGACACATCCTAAATTTTGGAAAAAAACAGAGGTGTTTTTTGCGAAGTGCCTATCTGTAGATTTTGGCCCCTAGCTCAGCCGGCACCTAGGGAAACCTACCAAACCTGTGCATTTCTGAAAACTAGAGACCTAGGGGAATCCAAGGAGGGGTGACTTGCGGGGCTCGGACCAGGTTCTGTTACCCAGAATCCTTTGCAAACCTCAAAATTTGGCTAAAAAAACACATGTTCCTCACATTTTTGTGGCAGAAAGTTCTGGAATCTGAGAGGAGCTACAAATTTCCTTCCACCCAGCGTTCCCCCAAGTCTCCCGATAAAAATGATACCTCACTTGCGTGGGTAGGCCTAGCGCCGGCGACAGGAAACACCCCAAAGCGCAACGTGGACACATCCTAAATTTTGGAAAAAAACAGAGGTGTTTTTTGCGAAGTGCCTACCTGTAGATTTTGGCCTCTAGCTCAGCCGGCACCTAGGGAAACCTACCAACCCTGTGCATTTCTGAAAACTAGAGACCTAGGGGAATCCAAGGAGGGGTGACTTGCGGGGCTCGGACCAGGTTCTGTTACCCAGAATCCTTTGCAAACCTCAAAATTTGGCTAAAAAAACACATGTTCCTCACATTTCTGTGGCAGAAAGTTCTGGAATCTGAGAGGAGCTACAAATTTCCTTCTACGCAGCGTTCCCCCAAGTCTCCCGATAAAAATGATACCTCACTTGCGTGGGTAGGCCTAGCGCTGGCGACAGGAAACACCCCAAAGCGCATGTGGACACATCCTAAATTTTGGAAAAAAACAGAGGTGTTTTTTGCGAAGTGCCTATCTGTAGATTTTGGCCTCTAGCTCAGCCGGCACCTAGGGAAACCTACCAAACCTGTGCATTTCTGAAAACTAGAGACCTAGGGGAATCCAAGGAGGGGTGACTTGCAGGGCTTGGTCCAGGTTCTGTTACCCAGAATCCTTTGCAAACCTCAAAATTTGGCTAAAAAAACACATGTCCCTCACATTTTTGTGGCAGAAAGTTCTGGAATCTGAGAGGAGCTACAAATTTCCTTCCACCCAGCGTTCCCCCAAGTCTCCCGATAAAAATGATACCTCACTTGCGTGGGTAGGCCTAGCGCCGGCGACAGGAAACACCCCAAAGCACAACGTGGACACATCCTAAATTTTGGAAAAAAACAGAGGTGTTTTTTGCGAAGTGCCTACCTGTAGATTTTGTCCTCTAGCTTAGCCGGCACCTAGGGAAACCTACCAAACCTGTGCATTTCTGAAAACTAGAGACCTAGGGGAATCCAAGGAGGGGTGACTTGCGGGGCTCGGACCAGGTTCTGTTACCCAGAATCCTTTGCAAACCTCAAAATTTGGCTAAAAAAACACATGTTCCTCACATTTCTGTGGCAGAAAGTTCTGGAATCTGAGAGGAGCTACAAATTTCCTTCCACCCAGCGTTCCCCCAAGTCTCCCGATAAAAATGATACCTCACTTGCGTGGGTAGGCCTAGCGCCGGCGACAGGAAACAGCCCAAAGCGCTACGTGGACACATCCTAAATTTTGGAAAAAAACAGAGGTGTTTTTTGCGAAGTGCCTACCTGTAGATTTTGTCCTCTAGCTCAGCCGGCACCTAGGCAAACCTACCAAACCTGTGCATTTCTGAAAACTAGAGACCTAGGGGAATCCAAGGAGGGGTGACTTGCGAGGCTCGGACCAGGTTCTGTTACCCAGAATCCTTTGCAAACCTCAAAATTTGTCTAAAAAAACACATGTCCCTCACATTTTTGTGGTAGAAAGTTCTGGAATCTGAGAGGAGCTACAAATTTCCTTCCACCCAGCGTTCCCCCAAGTCTCCCGATAAAAATGAAACCTCACTTGCGTGGGTAGGCCTAGCGCCGGCGACAGGAAACACCCCAAAGCGCAACGTGGACACATCCTAAATTTTGGAAAAAAACAGAGGTGTTTTTTGCGAAGTGCCTACCTGTAGATTTTGGCCTCTAGCTCAGCCGGCACCTAGGGAAACCTACCAACCCTGTGCATTTCTGAAAACTAGAGACCTAGGGGAATCCAAGGAGGGGTGACTTGCGGGGCTCGGACCAGGTTCTGTTACCCAGAATCCTTTGCAAACCTCAAAATTTGGCTAAAAAAACACATGTTCCTCACATTTCTGTGGCAGAAAGTTCTGGAATCTGAGAGGAGCTACAAATTTCCTTCTACGCAGCGTTCCCCCAAGTCTCCCGATAAAAATGATACCTCACTTGCGTGGGTAGGCCTAGCGCTGGCGACAGGAAACACCCCAAAGCGCATGTGGACACATCCTAAATTTTGGAAAAAAACAGAGGTGTTTTTTGCGAAGTGCCTATCTGTAGATTTTGGCCTCTAGCTCAGCCGGCACCTAGGGAAACCTACCAAACCTGTGCATTTCTGAAAACTAGAGACCTAGGGGAATCCAAGGAGGGGTGACTTGCAGGGCTTGGTCCAGGTTCTGTTACCCAGAATCCTTTGCAAACCTCAAAATTTGGCTAAAAAAACACATGTCCCTCACATTTTTGTGGCAGAAAGTTCTGGAATCTGAGAGGAGCTACAAATTTCCTTCCACCCAGCGTTCCCCCAAGTCTCCCGATAAAAATGATACCTCACTTGCGTGGGTAGGCCTAGCGCCGGCGACAGGAAACACCCCAAAGCACAACGTGGACACATCCTAAATTTTGGAAAAAAACAGAGGTGTTTTTTGCGAAGTGCCTACCTGTAGATTTTGTCCTCTAGCTTAGCCGGCACCTAGGGAAACCTACCAAACCTGTGCATTTCCGAAAACTAGAGACCTAGGGGAATCCAAGGAGGGGTGACTTGCGGGGCTCGGACCAGGTTCTGTTACCCAGAATCCTTTGCAAACCTCAAAATTTGGCTAAAAAAACACATGTTCCTCACATTTCTGTGGCAGAAAGTTCTGGAATCTGAGAGGAGCTACAAATTTCCTTCCACCCAGCGTTCCCCCAAGTCTCCCGATAAAAATGATACCTCACTTGCGTGGGTAGGCCTAGCGCCGGCGACAGGAAACACCCCAAAGTGCAACGTGGACACATCCTAAATTTTAGAAAAAAACAGAGGTGTTTTTTGCGAAGTGCCTACCTGTAGATTTTGGCTTCTAGCTCAGCCGGCACCTAGGCAAACCTACCAAACCTGTGCATTTCTGAAAACTAGAGACCTAGGGGAATCCAAGGAGGGGTGACTTGCGGGGCTCGGACCAGGTTCTGTTACCCAGAATCCTTTGCAAACCTCAAAATTTGTCTAAAAAAACACATGTCCCTCACATTTTTGTGGTAGAAAGTTCTGGAATCTGAGAGGAGCTACAAATTTCCTTCCACCCAGCGTTCCCCCAAGTCTCCCGATAAAAATGATACCTCACTTGCGTGGGTAGGCCTAGCGCTGGCGACAGGAAACACCCCAAAGCGCAACGTGGACACATCCTAAATTTTGGAAAAAAACAGAGGTGTTTTTTGCGAAGTGCCTATCTGTAGATTTTGGCCCCTAGCTCAGCCGGCACCTAGGGAAACCTACCAAACCTGTGCATTTCTGAAAACTAGAGACCTAGGGGAATCCAAGGAGGGGTGACTTGCGGGGCTCGGACCAGGTTCTGTTACCCAGAATCCTTTGCAAACCTCAAAATTTGGCTAAAAAAACACATGTCCCTCACATTTTTGTGGCAGAAAGTTCTGGAATCTGAGAGGAGCTACAAATTTCCTTCCACCCAGCGTTCCCCCAAGTCTCCCGATAAAAATGATACCTCACTTGCGTGGGTAGGCCTAGCGCCGGCGACAGGAAACACCACAAAGCGCAACGTGGACACATCCTAAATTTTGGAAAAAAACAGAGGTGTTTTTTGCGAAGTGCCTACCTGTAGATTTTGGCCTCTAGCTCAGCCGGCACCTAGGGAAACCTACCAACCCTGTGCATTTCTGAAAACTAGAGACCTACGGGAATCCAAGGAGGGGTGACTTGCGGGGCTCGGACCAGGTTCTGTTACACAGAATCCTTTGCAAACCTCAAAATTTGGCTAAAAAAACACATGTTCCTCACATTTCTGTGGCAGAAAGTTCTGGAATCTGAGAGGAGCTACAAATTTCCTTCTACGCAGCGTTCCCCCAAGTCTCCAGATAAAAATGATACCTCACTTGCGTGGGTAGGCCTAGCGCTGGCGACAGGAAACACCCCAAAGCGCATGTGGACACATCCTAAATTTTGGAAAAAAACAGAGGTGTTTTTTGCGAAGTGCCTATCTGTAGATTTTGGCCTCTAGCTCAGCCGGCACCTAGGGAAACCTACCAAACCTGTGCATTTCTGAAAACTAGAGACCTAGGGGAATCCAAGGAGGGGTGACTTGCAGGGCTTGGTCCAGGTTCTGTTACCCAGAATCCTTTGCAAACCTCAAAATTTGGCTAAAAAAACACATGTCCCTCACATTTTTGTGGCAGAAAGTTCTGGAATCTGAGAGGAGCTACAAATTTCCTTCCACCCAGCGTTCCCCCAAGTCTCCCGATAAAAATGATACCTCACTTGCGTGGGTAGGCCTAGCGCCGGCGACAGGAAACACCCCAAAGCGCAACGTGGACACATCCTAAATTTTGGAAAAAAACAGAGGTGTTTTTTGCGAAGTGCCTACCTGTAGATTTTGTCCTCTAGCTCAGCCGGTACCTAGAGAAACCTACCAAACCTGTGCATTTCCGAAAACTAGAGACCTAGGGGAATCCAAGGAGGGGTGACTTGCGGGGCTCGGACCAGGTTCTGTTACCCCGAATCCTTTGCAAACCTCAAAATTTGGCTAAAAAAACACATGTTCCTCACATTTCTGTGGCTGAAAGTTCTGGAATCTGAGAGGAGCTACAAATTTCCTTCCACACAGCGTTCCCCCAAGTCTCCCGATAAAAATGATACCTCACTTGCGTGGGTAGGCCTAGCGCCGGCGACAGGAAACACCCCAAAGTGCAACGTGGACACATCCTAAATTTTAGAAAAAAACAGAGGTGTTTTTTGCGAAGTGCCTACCTGTAGATTTTGGCTTCTAGCTCAGCCGGCACTTAGGCAAACCTACCAAACCTGTGCATTTCTGAAAACTAGAGACCTAGGGGAATCCAAGGAGGGGTGACTTGCGGGGCTCGGACCAGGTTCTGTTACCCAGAATCCTTTGCAAACCTCAAAATTTGTCTAAAAAAACACATGTCCCTCACATTTTTGTGGTAGAAAGTTCTGGAATCTGAGAGGAGCTACAAATTTCCTTCCACCCAGCGTTCCCCCAAGTCTCCCGATAAAAATGATACCTCACTTGCGTGGGTAGGCCTAGCGCTGGCGACAGGAAACACCCCAAAGCGCAACGTGGACACATCCTAAATTTTGGAAAAAAACAGAGGTGTTTTTTGCGAAGTGCCTATCTGTAGATTTTGGCCTCTAGCTCAGCTGGCACGTAGGGAAACCTACCAAACCTGTGCATTTCTGAAAACTAGAGACCTAGGGGAATCCAAGTAGGGGTGACTTGCGGGGCTCGGACCAGGTTCTGTTACCCAGAATCCTTTGCAAACCTCAAAATTTGGCTAAAAAAACACATGTTCCTCACATTTCTGTGGCAGAAAGTTCTGGAATCTGAGAGGAGCTACAAATTTCCTTCCACCCAGCGTTCCCCCAAGTCTCCCGATAAAAATGATACCTCACTTGCGTGGGTAGGCCTAGCGCCGGCGAGAGGAAACACCCCAAAGTGCAACGTGGACACATCCTAAATTTTGGAAAAAAACAGAGGTGTTTTTTGCGAAGTGCCTACCTGTAGATTTTGGCTTCTAGCTCAGCCGGCACCTAGGCAAACCTACCAACCCTGTGCATTTCTGAAAACTAGAGACCTAGGGGAATCCAAGGAGGGGTGACTTGCGGGGCTCGGACTAGGTTCTGTTACCCAGAATCCTTTGCAAACCTCAAAATTTGTCTAAAAAAACACATGTCCCTCACATTTTTGTGGTAGAAAGTTCTGGAATCTGAGAGGAGCTACAAATTTCCTTCCACCCAGCGTTCCCCCAAGTCTCCCGATAAAAATGATACCTCACTTGCGTGGGTAGGCCTAGCGCTGGCGACAGGAAACACCCCAAAGCGCAATGTGGACACATCCTAAATTTTGGAAAAAAACAGAGGTGTTTTTTGCGAAGTGCCTATCTGTAGATTTTGGCCCCTAGCTCAGCCGGCACCTAGGGAAACCTACCAAACCTGTGCATTTCTGAAAACTAGAGACCTAGGGGAATCCAAGGAGGGGTGACTTGCGGGGCTCGGACCAGGTTCTGTTACCCAGAATCCTTTGCAAACCTCAAAATTTGGCTAAAAAAACACATGTCCCTCACATTTTTGTGGCAGAAAGTTCTGGAATCTGAGAGGAGCTACAAATTTCCTTCCACCCAGCGTTCCCCCAAGTCTCCCGATAAAAATGATACCTCACTTGCGTGGGTAGGCCTAGCGCCGGCGACAGGAAACACCCCAAAGCGCAACGTGGACACATCCTAAATTTTGGAAAAAAACAGAGGTGTTTTTTGCGAAGTGCCTACCTGTAGATTTTGGCCTCTAGCTCAGCCGGCACTTAGGGAAACCTACCAAACCTGTGCATTTCTGAAAACTAGAGACCTAGGGGAATCCAAGGAGGGGTGACTTGCGGGGCTCGGACCAGGTTCTGTTACCCAGAATCCTTTGCAAACCTCAAAATTTGGCTAAAAAAACACATGTTCCTCACATTTCTGTGGCAGAAAGTTCTGGAATCTGAGAGGAGCTACAAATTTCCTTCCACCCAGCGTTCCCCCAAGTCTCCCGATAAAAATGATACCTCACTTGCGTGGGTAGGCCTAGCGCCGGCGACAGGAAACACCCCAAAGCGCTGCGTGGACACATCCTAAATTTTGGAAAAAAACAGAGGTGTTTTTTGCGAAGTGCCTACCTGTAGATTTTGGCCTCTAGCTCAGCCGGCACCTAGGGAAACCTACCAAACCTGTGCATTTCTGAAAACTAGAGACCTAGGGGAATCCAAGGAGGGGTGACTTGCGGGGCTCGGACCAGGTTCTGTTACCCAGAATCCTTTGCAAACCTCAAAATTTGGCTAAAAAAACACAAGTTCCTCACATTTCTGTGGCAGAAAGTTCTGGAATCTGAGAGGAGCTACAAATTTCCTTCCACCCAGCGTTCCCCCAAGACTCCCGATAAAAATGATACCTCACTTGCGTGGGTAGGCCTAGCGCCGGCGACAGGAAACACCCCAAAGCGCAACGTGGACACATCCTAAATTTTGGAAAAAAACAGAGGTGTTTTTTGCGAAGTGCCTACCTGTAGATTTTGGCCTCTAGCTCAGCTGGCACCTAGGGAAACCTACCAAACCTGTGCATTTCTGAAAACTAGAGACCTAGGGGAATCCAAGTAGGGGTGACTTGCGGGGCTCGGACCAGGTTCTGTTACCCAGAATCCTTTGCAAACCTCAAAATTTGGCTAAAAAAACACATGTTCCTCACATTTCTGTGGCAGAAAGTTCTGGAATCTGAGAGGAGCTACAAATTTCCTTCCACCCAGCGTTCCCCCAAGTCTCCCGATAAAAATGATACCTCACTTGCGTGGGTAGGCCTAGCGCCGGCGATAGGAAACACCCCAAAGTGCAACGTGGACACATCCTAAATTTTGGAAAAAATAGAGGTGTTTTTTGCGAAGTGCCTACCTGTAGATTTTGGCTTCTAGCTCAGCCGGCACCTAGGCAAACCTACCAAACCTGTGCATTTCTGAAAACTAGAGACCTAGGGGAATCCAAGGAGGGGTGACTTGCGGGGCTCGGACCAGGTTCTGTTACCCAGAATCCTTTGCAAACCTCAAAATTTGGCTAAAAACACACATGTCCCTCACATTTTTGTGGTAGAAAGTTCTGGAATCTGAGAGGAGCTACAAATTTCCTTCCACCCAGCGTTCCCCCAAGTCTCCCGATAAAAATGATACCTCACTTGCGTGGGTAGGCCTAGCGCTGGCGACAGGAAACACCCCAAAGCGCAACGTGGACACATCCTAAATTTTGGAAAAAAACAGAGGTGTTTTTTGCGAAGTGCCTATCTGTAGATTTTGGCCCCTAGCTCAGCCGGCACCTAGGGAAACCTACCAAACCTGTGCATTTCTGAAAACTAGAGACCTAGGGGAATCCAAGGAGGGGTGACTTGCGGGGCTCGGACCAGGTTCTGTTACCCAGAATCCTTTGCAAACCTCAAAATTTGGCTAAAAAAACACATGTCCCTCACATTTTTGTGGCAGAAAGTTCTGGAATCTGAGAGGAGCTACAAATTTCCTTCCACCCAGCGTTCCCCCAAGTCTCCCGATAAAAATGATACCTCACTTGCGTGGGTAGGCCTAGCGCCGGCGACAGGAAACACCCCAAAGCGCAACGTGGACACATCCTAAATTTTGGAAAAAAACAGAGGTGTTTTTTGTGAAGTGCCTACCTGTAGATTTTGGCCTCTAGCTCAGCCGGCACTTAGGGAAACCTACCAAACCTGTGCATTTCTGAAAACTAGAGACCTAGGGGAATCCAAGGAGGGGTGACTTGCGGGGCTCGGACCAGGTTCTGTTACCCAGAATCCTTTGCAAACCTCAAAATTTGGCTAAAAAAACACATGTTCCTCACATTTCTGTGGCAGAAAGTTCTGGAATCTGAGAGGAGCTACAAATTTCCTTCCACCCAGCGTTCCCCCAAGTCTCCCGATAAAAATGATACCTCACTTGCGTGGGTAGGCCTAGCGCCGGCGACAGGAAACACCCCAAAGCGCAACGTGGACACATCCTAAATTTTGGGAAAAAACAGAGGTGTTTTTTGCGAAGTGCCTACCTGTAGATTTTGGCCTCTAGCTCAGCTGGCACCTAGGGAAACCTACCAAACCTGTGCATTTCTGAAAACTAGAGACCTAGGGGAATCCAAGGAGGGGTGACTTGCGGGGCTCGGACCAGGTTCTGTTACCCAGAATCCTTTGCAAACCTCAAAATTTGGCTAAAAAAACACATGTTCCTCACATTTCTGTGGCAGAAAGTTCTGGAATCTGAGAGGAGCTACAAATTTCCTTCCACCCAGCGTTCCCCCAAGACTCCCGATAAAAATGATACCTCACTTGCGTGGGTAGGCCTAGCGCCGGTGACAGGAAACACCCCAAAGCGCAACGTGGACACATCCTAAATTTTGGAAAAAAACAGAGGTGTTTTTTGCGAAGTGCCTACCTGTAGATTTTGGCCTCTAGCTCAGCTGGCACCTAGGGAAACCTACCAAACCTGTGCATTTCTGAAAACTAGAGACCTATGGGAATCCAAGGAGGGGTGACTTGCGGGGCTCGGACCAGGTTCTGTTACCCAGAATCCTTTGCAAACCTCAAAATTTGGCTAAAAAAACACATGTTCCTCACATTTCTGTGGCTGAAAGTTCTGGAATCTGAGAGGAGCTACAAATTTCTTTCCACCCAGCGTTCCCCCAAGTCTCCCGATAAAAATGATACCTCACTTGCGTGGGTAGGCCTAGCGCCGGCGACAGGAAACAGCCCAAAGCGCTACGTGGACACATCCTAAATTTTGGAAAAAAACAGAGGTGTTTTTTGCGAAGTGCCTACCTGTAGATTTTGGCCTCTAGCTCAGCCAGCACCTAGGGAAACCTACCAAACCTGTGCATTTCTGAAAACTAGAGACCTAGGGGAATCCAAGGAGGGGTGACTTGCGGGGCTCGGACCAGGTTCTGTTACCCAGAATCCTTTGCAAACCTCAAAATTTGGCTAAAAAAACACATGTTCCTCACATTTCTGTGGCAGAAAGTTCTGGAATCTGAGAGGAGCTACAAATTTCCTTCCACCCAGCGTTCCCCCAAGTCTCCCGATAAAAATGATACCTCACTTGCGTGGGTAGGCCTAGCGCCGGCGACAGGAAACACCCCAAAGCGCAACGTGGACACATCCTAAATTTTGGAAAAAAACAGAGGTGTTTTTTGCGAAGTGCCTACCTGTAGATTTTGGCCTCTAGCTCAGCCGGCACCTAGGGAAACCTACCAACCCTGTGCATTTCTGAAAACTAGAGACCTAGGGGAATCCAAGGAGGGGTGACTTGCGGGGCTCGGACCAGGTTCTGTTACCCAGAATCCTTTGCAAACCTCAAACTTTGGCTAAAAAAACACATGTTCCTCACATTTCTGTGGTAGAAAGTTCTAGAATCTGAGAGGAGCTACAAATTTCCTTCTACGCAGCGTTCCCCCAAGTCTCCCGATAAAAATGATACCTCACTTGCGTGGGTAGGCCTAGCGCTGGCGACAGGAAACACCCCAAAGCGCATGTGGACACATCCTAAATTTTGGAAAAAAACAGAGGTGTTTTTTGCGAAGTGACTATCTGTAGATTTTGGCCTCTAGCTCAGCCGGCACCTAGGGAAACCTACCAAACCTGTGCATTTCTGAAAACTAGAGACCTAGGGGAATCCAAGGAGGGGTGACTTGCAGGGCTTGGACCAGGTTCTGTTACCCAGAATCCTTTGCAAACCTCAAAATTTGGCTAAAAAAACACATGTCCCTCACATTTTTGTGGCAGAAAGTTCTGGAATCTGAGAGGAGCTACAAATTTCCTTCCACCCAGCGTTCCCCCAAGACTCCCGATAAAAATGATACCTCACTTGCGTGGGTAGGCCTAGCGCCGGCGACAGGAAACACCCCAAAGCGCAACGTGGACACATCCTAAATTTTGGAAAAAAACAGAGGTGTTTTTTGCGAAGTGCCTACCTGTAGATTTTGGCCTCTAGCTCAGCTGGCACCTAGGGAAACCTACCAAACCTGTGCATTTCTGAAAACTAGAGACCTAGGGGAATCCAAGGAGGGGTGACTTGCGGGGCTCGGACCAGGTTCTGTTACCCAGAATCCTTTGCAAACCTCAAAATTTGGCTAAAAAAACACAAGTTCCTCACATTTCTGTGGCAGAAAGTTCTGGAATCTGAGAGGAGCTACAAATTTCCTTCCACCCAGCGTTCCCCCAAGACTCCCGATAAAAATGATACCTCACTTGCGTGGGTAGGCCTAGCGCCGGCGACAGGAAACACCCCAAAGCGCAACGTGGACACATCCTAAATTTTGGAAAAAAACAGAGGTGTTTTTTGCGAAGTGCCTACCTGTAGATTTTGGCCTCTAGCTCAGCTGGCACCTAGGGAAACCTACCAAACCTGTGCATTTCTGAAAACTAGAGACCTAGGGGAATCCAAGGAGGGGTGACTTGCGGGGCTCGGACCAGGTTCTGTTACCCAGAATCCTTTGCAAACCTCAAAATTTGGCTAAAAAAACACATGTTCCTCACATTTCTGTGGCTGAAAGTTCTGGAATCTGAGAGGAGCTACAAATTTCTTTCCACCCAGCGTTCCCCCAAGTCTCCCGATAAAAATGATACCTCACTTGCGTGGGTAGGCCTAGCGCCGGCGACAGGAAACAGCCCAAAGCGCTACGTGGACACATCCTAAATTTTGGAAAAAAACAGAGGTGTTTTTTGCGAAGTGCCTACCTGTAGATTTTGTCCTCTAGCTCAGCCGGCACCTAGGCAAACCTACCAAACCTGTGCATTTCTGAAAACTAGAGACCTAGGGGAATCCAAGGAGGGGTGACTTGCGAGGCTCGGACCAGGTTCTGTTACCCAGAATCCTTTGCAAACCTCAAAATTTGTCTAAAAAAACACATGTCCCTCACATTTTTGTGGTAGAAAGTTCTGGAATCTGAGAGGAGCTACAAATTTCCTTCCACCCAGCGTTCCCCCAAGTCTCCCGATAAAAATGAAACCTCACTTGCGTGGGTAGGCCTAGCGCTGGCGACAGGAAACACCCCAAAGCGCAACGTGGACACATCCTAAATTTTGGAAAAAAACAGTGGTGTTTTTTGCGAAGTGCCTATCTGTAGATTTTGGCCCCTAGCTCAGCCGGCACCTAGGGAAACCTACCAAACCTGTGCATTTCTGAAAACTAGAGACCTAGGGGAATCCAAGGAGGGGTGACTTGCGGGGCTCGGACCAGGTTCTGTTACCCAGAATCCTTTGCAAACCTCAAAATTTGGCTAAAAAAACACATGTCCCTCACATTTTTGTGGCAGAAAGTTCTGGAATCTGAGAGGAGCTACAAATTTCCTTCCACCCAGCGTTCCCCCAAGTCTCCCGATAAAAATGATACCTCACTTGCGTGGGTAGGCCTAGCGCCGGCGACAGGAAACACCCCAAAGCGCAACGTGGACACATCCTAAATTTTGGAAAAAAACAGAGGTGTTTTTTGCGAAGTGCCTACCTGTAGATTTTGGCCTCTAGCTCAGCCGGCACCTAGGGAAACCTACCAACCCTGTGCATTTCTGAAAACTAGAGACCTAGGGGAATCCAAGGAGGGGTGACTTGCGGGGCTCGGACCAGGTTCTGTTACCCAGAATCCTTTGCAAACCTCAAAATTTGGCTAAAAAAACACATGTTCCTCACATTTCTGTGGCAGAAAGTTCTGGAATCTGAGAGGAGCTACAAATTTCCTTCTACGCAGCGTTCCCCCAAGTCTCCCGATAAAAATGATACCTCACTTGCGTGGGTAGGCCTAGCGCTGGCGACAGGAAACACCCCAAAGCGCATGTGGACACATCCTAAATTTTGGAAAAAAACAGAGGTGTTTTTTGCGAAGTGCCTATCTGTAGATTTTGGCCTCTAGCTCAGCCGGCACCTAGGGAAACCTACCAAACCTGTGCATTTCTGAAAACTAGAGACCTAGGGGAATCCAAGGAGGGGTGACTTGCAGGGCTTGGTCCAGGTTCTGTTACCCAGAATCCTTTGCAAACCTCAAAATTTGGCTAAAAAAACACATGTCCCTCACATTTTTGTGGCAGAAAGTTCTGGAATCTGAGAGGAGCTACAAATTTCCTTCCACCCAGCGTTCCCCCAAGTCTCCCGATAAAAATGATACCTCACTTGCGTGGGTAGGCCTAGCGCCGGCGACAGGAAACACCCCAAAGCGCAACGTGGACACATCCTAAATTTTAGAAAAAAACAGAGGTGTTTTTTGCGAAGTGCCTACCTGTAGATTTTGTCCTCTAGCTCAGCCGGCACCTAGGGAAACCTACCAAACCTGTGCATTTCCGAAAATTAGAGACCTAGGGAAATCCAAGGAGGGGTGACTTGCGGGGCTCGGACCAGGTTCTGTTACCCAGAATCCTTTGCAAACCTCAAAATTTGGCTAAAAAAACACATGTTCCTCACATTTCTGTGGCAGAAAGTTCTGGAATCTGAGAGGAGCTACAAATTTCCTTCCACCCAGCGTTCCCCCAAGTCTCCCGATAAAAATGATACCTCACTTGCGTGGGTAGGCCTAGCGCCGGCGACAGGAAACACCCCAAAGTGCAACGTGGACACATCCTAAATTTTAGAAAAAAACAGAGGTGTTTTTTGCGAAGTGCCTACCTGTAGATTTTGGCTTCTAGCTCAGCCGGCACCTAGGCAAACCTACCAAACCTGTGCATTTCTGAAAACTAGAGACCTAGGGGAATCCAAGGAGGGGTGACTTGCGGGGCTCGGACCAGGTTCTGTTACCCAGAATCCTTTGCAAACCTCAAAATTTGTCTAAAAGAACACATGTCCCTCACATTTTTGTGGTAGAAAGTTCTGGAATCTGAGAGGAGCTACAAATTTCCTTCCACCCAGCGTTCCCCCAAGTCTCCCGATAAAAATGATACCTCACTTGCGTGGGTAGGCCTAGCGCTGGCGACAGGAAACACCCCAAAGCGCAACGTGGACACATCCTAAATTTTGGAAAAAAACAGAGGTGTTTTTTGCGAAGTGCCTATCTGTAGATTTTGGCCCCTAGCTCAGCCGGCACCTAGGGAAACCTACCAAACCTGTGCATTTCTGAAAACTAGAGACCTAGGGGAATCCAAGGAGGGGTGACTTGCGGGGCTCGGACCAGGTTCTGTTACCCAGAATCCTTTGCAAACCTCAAAATTTGGCTAAAAAAACACATGTCCCTCACATTTTTGTGGCAGAAAGTTCTGGAATCTGAGAGGAGCTACAAATTTCCTTCCACCCAGCGTTCCCCCAAGTCTCCCGATAAAAATGATACCTCACTTGCGTGGGTAGGCCTAGCGCCGGCGACAGGAAACACCACAAAGCGCAACGTGGACACATCCTAAATTTTGGAAAAAAACAGAGGTGTTTTTTGCGAAGTGCCTACCTGTAGATTTTGGCCTCTAGCTCAGCCGGCACTTAGGGAAACCTACCAAACCTGTGCATTTCTGAAAACTAGAGACCTAGGGGAATCCAAGGAGGGGTGACTTGCGGGGCTCGGACCAGGTTCTGTTACCCAGAATCCTTTGCAAACCTCAAAATTTGGCTAAAAAAACACATGTTCCTCACATTTCTGTGGCAGAAAGTTCTGGAATCTGAGAGGAGCTACAAATTTCCTTCCACCCAGCGTTCCCCCAAGTCTCCCGATAAAAATGATACCTCACTTGCGTGGGTAGGCCTAGCGCCGGCGACAGGAAACACCCCAAAGCGCAACGTGGACACATCCTAAATTTTGGAAAAAAACAGAGGTGTTTTTTGCGAAGTGCCTACCTGTAGATTTTGTCCTCTAGCTCAGCCGGTACCTAGAGAAACCTACCAAACCTGTGCATTTCCGAAAACTAGAGACCTAGGGGAATCCAAGGAGGGGTGACTTGCGGGGCTCGGACCAGGTTCTGTTACCCCGAATCCTTTGCAAACCTCAAAATTTGGCTAAAAAAACACATGTTCCTCACATTTCTGTGGCTGAAAGTTCTGGAATCTGAGAGGAGCTACAAATTTCCTTCCACCCAGCGTTCCCCCAAGTCTCCCGATAAAAATGATACTTCACTTGCGTGGGTAGGCCTAGCGCCGGCGACAGGAAACACCCCAAAGTGCAACGTGGACACATCCTAAATTTTAGAAAAAAACAGAGGTGTTTTTTGCGAAGTGCCTACCTGTAGATTTTGGCTTCTAGCTCAGCCGGCACTTAGGCAAACCTACCAAACCTGTGCATTTCTGAAAACTAGAGACCTAGGGGAATCCAAGGAGGGGTGACTTGCGGGGCTCGGACCAGGTTCTGTTACCCAGAATCCTTTGCAAACCTCAAAATTTGTCTAAAAAAACACATGTCCCTCACATTTTTGTGGTAGAAAGTTCTGGAATCTGAGAGGAGCTACAAATTTCCTTCCACCCAGCGTTCCCCCAAGTCTCCCGATAAAAATGATACCTCACTTGCGTGGGTAGGCCTAGCGCTGGCGACAGGAAACACCCCAAAGCGCAACGTGGACACATCCTAAATTTTGGAAAAAAACAGAGGTGTTTTTTGCGAAGTGCCTATCTGTAGATTTTGGCCTCTAGCTCAGCTGGCACGTAGGGAAACCTACCAAACCTGTGCATTTCTGAAAACTAGAGACCTAGGGGAATCCAAGTAGGGGTGACTTGCGGGGCTCGGACCAGGTTCTGTTACCCAGAATCCTTTGCAAACCTCAAAATTTGGCTAAAAAAACACATGTTCCTCACATTTCTGTGGCAGAAAGTTCTGGAATCTGAGAGGAGCTACAAATTTCCTTCCACCCAGCGTTCCCCCAAGTCTCCCGATAAAAATGATACCTCACTTGCGTGGGTAGGCCTAGCGCCGGCGACATGAAACACCCCAAAGTGCAACGTGGACACATCCTAAATTTTGGAAAAAAACAGAGGTGTTTTTTGCGAAGTGCCTACCTGTAGATTTTGGCTTCTAGCTCAGCCGGCACCTAGGCAAACCTACCAACCCTGTGCATTTCTGAAAACTAGAGACCTAGGGGAATCCAAGGAGGGGTGACTTGCGGGGCTCGGACTAGGTTCTGTTACCCAGAATCCTTTGCAAACCTCAAAATTTGTCTAAAAAAACACATGTCCCTCACATTTTTGTGGTAGAAAGTTCTGGAATCTGAGAGGAGCTACAAATTTCCTTCCACCCAGCGTTCCCCCAAGTCTCCCGATAAAAATGATACCTCACTTGCGTGGGTAGGCCTAGCGCTGGCGACAGGAAACACCCCAAAGCGCAATGTGGACACATCCTAAATTTTGGAAAAAAACAGAGGTGTTTTTTGCGAAGTGCCTATCTGTAGATTTTGGCCCCTAGCTCAGCCGGCACCTAGGGAAACCTACCAAACCTGTGCATTTCTGAAAACTAGAGACCTAGGGGAATCCAAGGAGGGGTGACTTGCGGGGCTCGGACCAGGTTCTGTTACCCAGAATCCTTTGCAAACCTCAAAATTTGGCTAAAAAAACACATGTCCCTCACATTTTTGTGGCAGAAAGTTCTGGAATCTGAGAGGAGCTACAAATTTCCTTCCACCCAGCGTTCCCCCAAGTCTCCCGATAAAAATGATACCTCACTTGCGTGGGTAGGCCTAGCGCCGGCGACAGGAAACACCCCAAAGCGCAACGTGGACACATCCTAAATTTTGGAAAAAAACAGAGGTGTTTTTTGCGAAGTGCCTACCTGTAGATTTTGGCCTCTAGCTCAGCCGGCACTTAGGGAAACCTACCAAACCTGTGCATTTCTGAAAACTAGAGACCTAGGGGAATCCAAGGAGGGGTGACTTGCGGGGCTCGGACCAGGTTCTGTTACCCAGAATCCTTTGCAAACCTCAAAATTTGGCTAAAAAAACACATGTTCCTCACATTTCTGTGGCAGAAAGTTCTGGAATCTGAGAGGAGCTACAAATTTCCTTCCACCCAGCGTTCCCCCAAGTCTCCCGATAAAAATGATACCTCACTTGCGTGGGTAGGCCTAGCGCCGGCGACAGGAAACACCCCAAAGCGCTGCGTGGACACATCCTAAATTTTGGAAAAAAACAGAGGTGTTTTTTGCGAAGTGCCTACCTGTAGATTTTGGCCTCTAGCTCAGCCGGCACCTAGGGAAACCTACCAAACCTGTGCATTTCTGAAAACTAGAGACCTAGGGGAATCCAAGGAGGGGTGACTTGCGGGGCTCGGACCAGGTTCTGTTACCCAGAATCCTTTGCAAACCTCAAAATTTGGCTAAAAAAACACAAGTTCCTCACATTTCTGTGGCAGAAAGTTCTGGAATCTGAGAGGAGCTACAAATTTCCTTCCACCCAGCGTTCCCCCAAGACTCCCGATAAAAATGATACCTCACTTGCGTGGGTAGGCCTAGCGCCGGCGACAGGAAACACCCCAAAGCGCAACGTGGACACATCCTAAATTTTGGAAAAAAACAGAGGTGTTTTTTGCGAAGTGCCTACCTGTAGATTTTGGCCTCTAGCTCAGCTGGCACCTAGGGAAACCTACCAAACCTGTGCATTTCTGAAAACTAGAGACCTAGGGGAATCCAAGTAGGGGTGACTTGCGGGGCTCGGACCAGGTTCTGTTACCCAGAATCCTTTGCAAACCTCAAAATTTGGCTAAAAAAACACATGTTCCTCACATTTCTGTGGCAGAAAGTTCTGGAATCTGAGAGGAGCTACAAATTTCCTTCCACCCAGCGTTCCCCCAAGTCTCCCGATAAAAATGATACCTCACTTGCGTGGGTAGGCCTAGCGCCGGCGATAGGAAACACCCCAAAGTGCAACGTGGACACATCCTAAATTTTGGAAAAAATAGAGGTGTTTTTTGCGAAGTGCCTACCTGTAGATTTTGGCTTCTAGCTCAGCCGGCACCTAGGCAAACCTACCAAACCTGTGCATTTCTGAAAACTAGAGACCTAGGGGAATCCAAGGAGGGGTGACTTGCGGGGCTCGGACCAGGTTCTGTTACCCAGAATCCTTTGCAAACCTCAAAATTTGGCTAAAAACACACATGTCCCTCACATTTTTGTGGTAGAAAGTTCTGGAATCTGAGAGGAGCTACAAATTTCCTTCCACCCAGCGTTCCCCCAAGTCTCCCGATAAAAATGATACCTCACTTGCGTGGGTAGGCCTAGCGCTGGCGACAGGAAACACCCCAAAGCGCAACGTGGACACATCCTAAATTTTGGAAAAAAACAGAGGTGTTTTTTGCGAAGTGCCTATCTGTAGATTTTGGCCCCTAGCTCAGCCGGCACCTAGGGAAACCTACCAAACCTGTGCATTTCTGAAAACTAGAGACCTAGGGGAATCCAAGGAGGGGTGACTTGCGGGGCTCGGACCAGGTTCTGTTACCCAGAATCCTTTGCAAACCTCAAAATTTGGCTAAAAAAACACATGTCCCTCACATTTTTGTGGCAGAAAGTTCTGGAATCTGAGAGGAGCTACAAATTTCCTTCCACCCAGCGTTCCCCCAAGTCTCCCGATAAAAATGATACCTCACTTGCGTGGGTAGGCCTAGCGCCGGCGACAGGAAACACCCCAAAGCGCAACGTGGACACATCCTAAATTTTGGAAAAAAACAGAGGTGTTTTTTGTGAAGTGCCTACCTGTAGATTTTGGCCTCTAGCTCAGCCGGCACTTAGGGAAACCTACCAAACCTGTGCATTTCTGAAAACTAGAGACCTAGGGGAATCCAAGGAGGGGTGACTTGCGGGGCTCGGACCAGGTTCTGTTACCCAGAATCCTTTGCAAACCTCAAAATTTGGCTAAAAAAACACATGTTCCTCACATTTCTGTGGCAGAAAGTTCTGGAATCTGAGAGGAGCTACAAATTTCCTTCCACCCAGCGTTCCCCCAAGTCTCCCGATAAAAATGATACCTCACTTGCGTGGGTAGGCCTAGCGCCGGCGACAGGAAACACCCCAAAGCGCAACGTGGACACATCCTAAATTTTGGGAAAAAACAGAGGTGTTTTTTGCGAAGTGCCTACCTGTAGATTTTGGCCTCTAGCTCAGCTGGCACCTAGGGAAACCTACCAAACCTGTGCATTTCTGAAAACTAGAGACCTAGGGGAATCCAAGGAGGGGTGACTTGCGGGGCTCGGACCAGGTTCTGTTACCCAGAATCCTTTGCAAACCTCAAAATTTGGCTAAAAAAACACATGTTCCTCACATTTCTGTGGCAGAAAGTTCTGGAATCTGAGAGGAGCTACAAATTTCCTTCCACCCAGCGTTCCCCCAAGACTCCCGATAAAAATGATACCTCACTTGCGTGGGTAGGCCTAGCGCCGGTGACAGGAAACACCCCAAAGCGCAACGTGGACACATCCTAAATTTTGGAAAAAAACAGAGGTGTTTTTTGCGAAGTGCCTACCTGTAGATTTTGGCCTCTAGCTCAGCTGGCACCTAGGGAAACCTACCAAACCTGTGCATTTCTGAAAACTAGAGACCTATGGGAATCCAAGGAGGGGTGACTTGCGGGGCTCGGACCAGGTTCTGTTACCCAGAATCCTTTGCAAACCTCAAAATTTGGCTAAAAAAACACATGTTCCTCACATTTCTGTGGCTGAAAGTTCTGGAATCTGAGAGGAGCTACAAATTTCCTTCCACCCAGCGTTCCCCCAAGTCTCCCGATAAAAATGAAACCTCACTTGCGTGGGTAGGCCTAGCGCTGGCGACAGGAAACACCCCAAAGCGCAACGTGGACACATCCTAAATTTTGGAAAAAAACAGAGGTGTTTTTTGCGAAGTGCCTATCTGTAGATTTTGGCCCCTAGCTCAGCCGGCACCTAGGGAAACCTACCAAACCTGTGCATTTCTGAAAACTAGAGACCTAGGGGAATCCAAGGAGGGGTGACTTGCGGGGCTCGGACCAGGTTCTGTTTCCCAGAATCCTTTGCAAACCTCAAAATTTGGCTAAAAAAACACATGTCCCTCACATTTTTGTGGCAGAAAGTTCTGGAATCTGAGAGGAGCTACAAATTTCCTTCCACCCAGCGTTCCCCCAAGTCTCCCGATAAAAATGATACCTCACTTGCGTGGGTAGGCCTAGCGCCGGCGACAGGAAACACCCCAAAGCGCAACGTGGACACATCCTAAATTTTGGAAAAAAACAGAGGTGTTTTTTGCGAAGTGCCTACCTGTAGATTTTGGCCTCTAGCTCAGCCGGCACCTAGGGAAACCTACCAACCCTGTGCATTTCTGAAAACTAGAGACCTAGGGGAATCCAAGGAGGGGTGACTTGCGGGGCTCGGACCAGGTTCTGTTACCCAGAATCCTTTGCAAACCTTAAAATTTGGCTAAAAAAACACATGTTCCTCACATTTCTGTGGCAGAAAGTTCTGGAATCTGAGAGGAGCTACAAATTTCCTTCTACGCAGCGTTCCCCCAAGTCTCCCGATAAAAATGATACCTCACTTGCGTGGGTAGGCCTAGCGCTGGCGACAGGAAACACCCCAAAGCGCATGTGGACACATCCTAAATTTTGGAAAAAAACAGAGGTGTTTTTTGCGAAGTGCCTATCTGTAGATTTTGGCCTCTAGCTCAGCCGGCACCTAGGGAAACCTACCAAACCTGTGCATTTCTGAAAACTAGAGACCTAGGGGAATCCAAGGAGGGGTGACTTGCAGGGCTTGGTCCAGGTTCTGTTACCCAGAATCCTTTGCAAACCTCAAAATTTGGCTAAAAAAACACATGTCCCTCACATTTTTGTGGCAGAAAGTTCTGGAATCTGAGAGGAGCTACAAATTTCCTTCCACCCAGCGTTCCCCCAAGTCTCCCGATAAAAATGATACCTCACTTGCGTGGGTAGGCCTAGCGCCGGCGACAGGAAACACCCCAAAGCGCAACGTGGACACATCCTAAATTTTGGAAAAAAACAGAGGTGTTTTTTGCGAAGTGCCTACCTGTAGATTTTGTCCTCTAGCTCAGCCGGCACCTAGGGAAACCTACCAAACCTGTGCATTTCCGAAAACTAGAGACCTAGGGAAATCCAAGGAGGGGTGACTTGCGGGGCTCGGACCAGGTTCTGTTACCCAGAATCCTTTGCAAACCTCAAAATTTGGCTAAAAAAACACATGTTCCTCACATTTCTGTGGCAGAAAGTTCTGGAATCTGAGAGGAGCTACAAATTTCCTTCCACCCAGCGTTCCCCCAAGTCTCCCGATAAAAATGATACCTCACTTGCGTGGGTAGGCCTAGCGCCGGCGACAGGAAACACCCCAAAGTGCAACGTGGACACATCCTAAATTTTAGAAAAAAACAGAGGTGTTTTTTGCGAAGTGCCTACCTGTAGATTTTGGCTTCTAGCTCAGCCGGCACCTAGGCAAACCTACCAAACCTGTGCATTTCTGAAAACTAGAGACCTAGGGGAATCCAAGGAGGGGTGACTTGCGGGGCTCGGACCAGGTTCTGTTACCCAGAATCCTTTGCAAACCTCAAAATTTGTCTAAAAAAACACATGTCCCTCACATTTTTGTGGTAGAAAGTTCTGGAATCTGAGAGGAGCTACAAATTTCCTTCCACCCAGCGTTCCCCCAAGTCTCCCGATAAAAATGATACCTCACTTGCGTGGGTAGGCCTAGCGCTGGCGACAGGAAACACCCCAAAGCGCAACGTGGACACATCCTAAATTTTGGAAAAAAACAGAGGTGTTTTTTGCGAAGTGCCTATCTGTAGATTTTGGCCCCTAGCTCAGCCGGCACCTAGGGAAACCTACCAAACCTGTGCATTTCTGAAAACTAGAGACCTAGGGGAATCCAAGGAGGGGTGACTTGCGGGGCTCGGACCAGGTTCTGTTACCCAGAATCCTTTGCAAACCTCAAAATTTGGCTAAAAAAACACATGTCCCTCACATTTTTGTGGCAGAAAGTTCTGGAATCTGAGAGGAGCTACAAATTTCCTTCCACCCAGCGTTCCCCCAAGTCTCCCGATAAAAATGATACCTCACTTGCGTGGGTAGGCCTAGCGCCGGCGACAGGAAACACCACAAAGCGCAACGTGGACACATCCTAAATTTTGGAAAAAAACAGAGGTGTTTTTTGCGAAGTGCCTACCTGTAGATTTTGGCCTCTAGCTCAGCCGGCACCTAGGGAAACCTACCAACCCTGTGCATTTCTGAAAACTAGAGACCTAGGGGAATCCAAGGAGGGGTGACTTGCGGGGCTCGGACCAGGTTCTGTTACACAGAATCCTTTGCAAACCTCAAAATTTGGCTAAAAAAACACATGTTCCTCACATTTCTGTGGCAGAAAGTTCTTGAATCTGAGAGGAGCTACAAATTTCCTTCTACGCAGCGTTCCCCCAAGTCTCCAGATAAAAATGATACCTCACTTGCGTGGGTAGGCCTAGCGCTGGCGACAGGAAACACCCCAAAGCGCATGTGGACACATCCTAAATTTTGGAAAAAAACAGAGGTGTTTTTTGCGAAGTGCCTATCTGTAGATTTTGGCCTCTAGCTCAGCCGGCACCTAGGGAAACCTACCAAACCTGTGCATTTCTGAAAACTAGAGACCTAGGGGAATCCAAGGAGGGGTGACTTGCAGGGCTTGGTCCAGGTTCTGTTACCCAGAATCCTTTGCAAACCTCAAAATTTGTCTAAAAAAACACATGTCCCTCACATTTTTGTGGCAGAAAGTTCTGGAATCTGAGAGGAGCTACAAATTTCCTTCCACCCAGCGTTCCCCCAAGTCTCCCGATAAAAATGATACCTCACTTGCGTGGGTAGGCCTAGCGCCGGCGACAGGAAACACCCCAAAGCGCAACGTGGACACATCCTAAATTTTGGAAAAAAACAGAGGTGTTTTTTGCGAAGTGCCTACCTGTAGATTTTGTCCTCTAGCTCAGCCGGTACCTAGAGAAACCTACCAAACCTGTGCATTTCCGAAAACTAGAGACCTAGGGGAATCCAAGGAGGGGTGACTTGCGGGGCTCGGACCAGGTTCTGTTACCCCGAATCCTTTGCAAACCTCAAAATTTGGCTAAAAAAACACATGTTCCTCACATTTCTGTGGCTGAAAGTTCTGGAATCTGAGAGGAGCTACAAATTTCCTTCCACCCAGCGTTCCCCCAAGTCTCCCGATAAAAATGATACCTCACTTGCGTGGGTAGGCCTAGCGCCGGCGACAGGAAACACCCCAAAGTGCAACGTGGACACATCCTAAATTTTAGAAAAAAACAGAGGTGTTTTTTGCGAAGTGCCTACCTGTAGATTTTGGCTTCTAGCTCAGCCGGCACTTAGGCAAACCTACCAAACCTGTGCATTTCTGAAAACTAGAGACCTAGGGGAATCCAAGGAGGGGTGACTTGCGGGGCTCGGACCAGGTTCTGTTACCCAGAATCCTTTGCAAACCTCAAAATTTGTCTAAAAAAACACATGTCCCTCACATTTTTGTGGTAGAAAGTTCTGGAATCTGAGAGGAGCTACAAATTTCCTTCCACCCAGCGTTCCCCCAAGTCTCCCGATAAAAATGATACCTCACTTGCGTGGGTAGGCCTAGCGCTGGCGACAGGAAACACCCCAAAGCGCAACGTGGACACATCCTAAATTTTGGAAAAAAACAGAGGTGTTTTTTGCGAAGTGCCTATCTGTAGATTTTGGCCTCTAGCTCAGCTGGCACGTAGGGAAACCTACCAAACCTGTGCATTTCTGAAAACTAGAGACCTAGGGGAATCCAAGTAGGGGTGACTTGCAGGGCTCGGACCAGGTTCTGTTACCCAGAATCCTTTGCAAACCTCAAAATTTGGCTAAAAAAACACATGTTCCTCACATTTCTGTGGCAGAAAGTTCTGGAATCTGAGAGGAGCTACAAATTTCCTTCCACCCAGCGTTCCCCCAAGTCTCCCGATAAAAATGATACCTCACTTGCGTGGGTAGGCCTAGCGCCGGCGACAGGAAACACCCCAAAGTGCAACGTGGACACATCCTAAATTTTGGAAAAAAACAGAGGTGTTTTTTGCGAAGTGCCTACCTGTAGATTTTGGCTTCTAGCTCAGCCGGCACCTAGGCAAACCTACCAACCCTGTGCATTTCTGAAAACTAGAGACCTAGGGGAATCCAAGGAGGGGTGACTTGCGGGGCTCGGACTAGGTTCTGTTACCCAGAATCCTTTGCAAACCTCAAAATTTGTCTAAAAAAACACATGTCCCTCACATTTTTGTGGTAGAAAGTTCTGGAATCTGAGAGGAGCTACAAATTTCCTTCCACCCAGCGTTCCCCCAAGTCTCCCGATAAAAATGATACCTCACTTGCGTGGGTAGGCCTAGCGCTGGCGACAGGAAACACCCCAAAGCGCAATGTGGACACATCCTAAATTTTGGAAAAAAACAGAGGTGTTTTTTGCGAAGTGCCTATCTGTAGATTTTGGCCCCTAGCTCAGCCGGCACCTAGGGAAACCTACCAAACCTGTGCATTTCTGAAAACTAGAGACCTAGGGGAATCCAAGGAGGGGTGACTTGCGGGGCTCGGACCAGGTTCTGTTACCCAGAATCCTTTGCAAACCTCAAAATTTGGCTAAAAAAACACATGTCCCTCACATTTTTGTGGCAGAAAGTTCTGGAATCTGAGAGGAGCTACAAATTTCCTTCCACCCAGCGTTCCCCCAAGTCTCCCGATAAAAATGATATCTCACTTGCGTGGGTAGGCCTAGCGCCGGCGACAGGAAACACCCCAAAGCGCAACGTGGACACATCCTAAATTTTGGAAAAAAACAGAGGTGTTTTTTGCGAAGTGCCTACCTGTAGATTTTGGCCTCTAGCTCAGCCGGCACTTAGGGAAACCTACCAAACCTGTGCATTTCTGAAAACTAGAGACCTAGGGGAATCCAAGGAGGGGTGACTTGCGGGGCTCGGACCAGGTTCTGTTACCCAGAATCCTTTGCAAACCTCAAAATTTGGCTAAAAAAACACATGTTCCTCACATTTCTGTGGCAGAAAGTTCTGGAATCTGAGAGGAGCTACAAATTTCCTTCCACCCAGCGTTCCCCCAAGTCTCCCGATAAAAATGATACCTCACTTGCGTGGGTAGGCCTAGCGCCGGCGACAGGAAACACCCCAAAGCGCTGCGTGGACACATCCTAAATTTTGGAAAAAAACAGAGGTGTTTTTTGCGAAGTGCCTACCTGTAGATTTTGGCCTCTAGCTCAGCCGGCACCTAGGGAAACCTACCAAACCTGTGCATTTCTGAAAACTAGAGACCTAGGGGAATCCAAGGAGGGGTGACTTGCGGGGCTCGGACCAGGTTCTGTTACCCAGAATCCTTTGCAAACCTCAAAATTTGGCTAAAAAAACACAAGTTCCTCACATTTCTGTGGCAGAAAGTTCTGGAATCTGAGAGGAGCTACAAATTTCCTTCCACCCAGCGTTCCCCCAAGACTCCCGATAAAAATGATACCTCACTTGCGTGGGTAGGCCTAGCGCCGGCGACAGGAAACACCCCAAAGCGCAACGTGGACACATCCTAAATTTTGGAAAAAAACAGAGGTGTTTTTTGCGAAGTGCCTACCTGTAGATTTTGGCCTCTAGCTCAGCTGGCACCTAGGGAAACCTACCAAACCTGTGCATTTCTGAAAACTAGAGACCTAGGGGAATCCAAGTAGGGGTGACTTGCGGGGCTCGGACCAGGTTCTGTTACCCAGAATCCTTTGCAAACCTCAAAATTTGGCTAAAAAAACACATGTTCCTCACATTTCTGTGGCAGAAAGTTCTGGAATCTGAGAGGAGCTACAAATTTCCTTCCACCCAGCGTTCCCCCAAGTCTCCCGATAAAAATGATACCTCACTTGCGTGGGTAGGCCTAGCGCCGGCGATAGGAAACACCCCAAAGTGCAACGTGGACACATCCTAAATTTTGGAAAAAATAGAGGTGTTTTTTGCGAAGTGCCTACCTGTAGATTTTGGCTTCTAGCTCAGCCGGCACCTAGGCAAACCTACCAAACCTGTGCATTTCTGAAAACTAGAGACCTAGGGGAATCCAAGGAGGGGTGACTTGCGGGGCTCGGACCAGGTTCTGTTACCCAGAATCCTTTGCAAACCTCAAAATTTGGCTAAAAACACACATGTCCTTCACATTTTTGTGGTAGAAAGTTCTGGAATCTGAGAGGAGCTACAAATTTCCTTCCACCCAGCGTTCCCCCAAGTCTCCCGATAAAAATGATACCTCACTTGCGTGGGTAGGCCTAGCGCTGGCGACAGGAAACACCCCAAAGCGCAACGTGGACACATCCTAAATTTTGGAAAAAAACAGAGGTGTTTTTTGCGAAGTGCCTATCTGTAGATTTTGGCCCCTAGCTCAGCCGGCACCTAGGGAAACCTACCAAACCTGTGCATTTCTGAAAACTAGAGACCTAGGGGAATCCAAGGAGGGGTGACTTGCGGGGCTCGGACCAGGTTCTGTTACCCAGAATCCTTTGCAAACCTCAAAATTTGGCTAAAAAAACACATGTCCCTCACATTTTTGTGGCAGAAAGTTCTGGAATCTGAGAGGAGCTACAAATTTCCTTCCACCCAGCGTTCCCCCAAGTCTCCCGATAAAAATGATACCTCACTTGCGTGGGTAGGCCTAGCGCCGGCGACAGGAAACACCCCAAAGCGCAACGTGGACACATCCTAAATTTTGGAAAAAAACAGAGGTGTTTTTTGTGAAGTGCCTACCTGTAGATTTTGGCCTCTAGCTCAGCCGGCACTTAGGGAAACCTACCTAACCTGTGCATTTCTGAAAACTAGAGACCTAGGGGAATCCAAGGAGGGGTGACTTGCGGGGCTCGGACCAGGTTCTGTTACCCAGAATCCTTTGCAAACCTCAAAATTTGGCTAAAAAAACACATGTTCCTCACATTTCTGTGGCAGAAAGTTCTGGAATCTGAGAGGAGCTACAAATTTCCTTCCACCCAGCGTTCCCCCAAGTCTCCCGATAAAAATGATACCTCACTTGCGTGGGTAGGCCTAGCGCCGGCGACAGGAAACACCCCAAAGCGCAACGTGGACACATCCTAAATTTTGGGAAAAAACAGAGGTGTTTTTTGCGAAGTGCCTACCTGTAGATTTTGGCCTCTAGCTCAGCTGGCACCTAGGGAAACCTACCAAACCTGTGCATTTCTGAAAACTAGAGACCTAGGGGAATCCAAGGAGGGGTGACTTGCGGGGCTCGGACCAGGTTCTGTTACCCAGAATCCTTTGCAAACCTCAAAATTTGGCTAAAAAAACACATGTTCCTCACATTTCTGTGGCAGAAAGTTCTGGAATCTGAGAGGAGCTACAAATTTCCTTCCACCCAGCGTTCCCCCAAGACTCCCGATAAAAATGATACCTCACTTGCGTGGGTAGGCCTAGCGCCGGTGACAGGAAACACCCCAAAGCGCAACGTGGACACATCCTAAATTTTGGAAAAAAACAGAGGTGTTTTTTGCGAAGTGCCTACCTGTAGATTTTGGCCTCTAGCTCAGCTGGCACCTAGGGAAACCTACCAAACCTGTGCATTTCTGAAAACTAGAGACCTATGGGAATCCAAGGAGGGGTGACTTGCGGGGCTCGGACCAGGTTCTGTTACCCAGAATCCTTTGCAAACCTCAAAATTTGGCTAAAAAAACACATGTTCCTCACATTTCTGTGGCTGAAAGTTCTGGAATCTGAGAGGAGCTACAAATTTCTTTCCACCCAGCGTTCCCCCAAGTCTCCCGATAAAAATGATACCTCACTTGCGTGGGTAGGCCTAGCGCCGGCGACAGGAAACAGCCCAAAGCGCTACGTGGACACATCCTAAATTTTGGAAAAAAAACAGAGGTGTTTTTTGCGAAGTGCCTACCTGTAGATTTTGGCCTCTAGCTCAGCCAGCACCTAGGGAAACCTACCAAACCTGTGCATTTCTGAAAACTAGAGACCTAGGGGAATCCAAGGAGGGGTGACTTGCGGGGCTCGGACCAGGTTCTGTTACCCAGAATCCTTTGCAAACCTCAAAATTTGGCTAAAAAAACACATGTTCCTCACATTTCTGTGGCAGAAAGTTCTGGAATCTGAGAGGAGCTACAAATTTCCTTCCACCCAGCGTTCCCCCAAGTCTCCCGATAAAAATGATACCTCACTTGCGTGGGTAGGCCTAGCGCCGGCGACAGGAAACACCCCAAAGCGCAACGTGGACACATCCTAAATTTTGGAAAAAAACAGAGGTGTTTTTTGCGAAGTGCCTACCTGTAGATTTTGGCCTCTAGCTCAGCCGGCACCTAGGGAAACCTACCAACCCTGTGCATTTCTGAAAACTAGAGACCTAGGGGAATCCAAGGAGGGGTGACTTGCGGGGCTCGGACCAGGTTCTGTTACCCAGAATCCTTTGCAAACCTCAAAATTTGGCTAAAAAAACACATGTTCCTCACATTTCTGTGGTAGAAAGTTCTAGAATCTGAGAGGAGCTACAAATTTCCTTCTACGCAGCGTTCCCCCAAGTCTCCCGATAAAAATGATACCTCACTTGCGTGGGTAGGCCTAGCGCTGGCGACAGGAAACACCCCAAAGCGCATGTGGACACATCCTAAATTTTGGAAAAAAACAGAGGTGTTTTTTGCGAAGTGACTATCTGTAGATTTTGGCCTCTAGCTCAGCCGGCACCTAGGGAAACCTACCAAACCTGTGCATTTCTGAAAACTAGAGACCTAGGGGAATCCAAGGAGGGGTGACTTGCAGGGCTTGGACCAGGTTCTGTTACCCAGAATCCTTTGCAAACCTCAAAATTTGGCTAAAAAAACACATGTTCCTCACATTTCTGTGGCAGAAAGTTCTGGAATCTGAGAGGAGCTACAAATTTCCTTCCACCCAGCGTTCCCCCAAGTCTCCCGATAAAAATGATACCTCACTTGCGTGGGTAGGCCTAGCGCCGGCGATAGGAAACACCCCAAAGTGCAACGTGGACACATCCTAAATTTTGGAAAAAATAGAGGTGTTTTTTGCGAAGTGCCTACCTGTAGATTTTGGCTTCTAGCTCAGCCGGCACCTAGGCAAACCTACCAAACCTGTGCATTTCTGAAAACTAGAGACCTAGGGGAATCCAAGGAGGGGTGACTTGCGGGGCTCGGACCAGGTTCTGTTACCCAGAATCCTTTGCAAACCTCAAAATTTGGCTAAAAACACACATGTCCTTCACATTTTTGTGGTAGAAAGTTCTGGAATCTGAGAGGAGCTACAAATTTCCTTCCACCCAGCGTTCCCCCAAGTCTCCCGATAAAAATGATACCTCACTTGCGTGGGTAGGCCTAGCGCTGGCGACAGGAAACACCCCAAAGCGCAACGTGGACACATCCTAAATTTTGGAAAAAAACAGAGGTGTTTTTTGCGAAGTGCCTATCTGTAGATTTTGGCCCCTAGCTCAGCCGGCACCTAGGGAAACCTACCAAACCTGTGCATTTCTGAAAACTAGAGACCTAGGGGAATCCAAGGAGGGGTGACTTGCGGGGCTCGGACCAGGTTCTGTTACCCAGAATCCTTTGCAAACCTCAAAATTTGGCTAAAAAAACACATGTCCCTCACATTTTTGTGGCAGAAAGTTCTGGAATCTGAGAGGAGCTACAAATTTCCTTCCACCCAGCGTTCCCCCAAGTCTCCCGATAAAAATGATACCTCACTTGCGTGGGTAGGCCTAGCGCCGGCGACAGGAAACACCCCAAAGCGCAACGTGGACACATCCTAAATTTTGGAAAAAAACAGAGGTGTTTTTTGTGAAGTGCCTACCTGTAGATTTTGGCCTCTAGCTCAGCCGGCACTTAGGGAAACCTACCAAACCTGTGCATTTCTGAAAACTAGAGACCTAGGGGAATCCAAGGAGGGGTGACTTGCGGGGCTCGGACCAGGTTCTGTTACCCAGAATCCTTTGCAAACCTCAAAATTTGGCTAAAAAAACACATGTTCCTCACATTTCTGTGGCAGAAAGTTCTGGAATCTGAGAGGAGCTACAAATTTCCTTCCACCCAGCGTTCCCCCAAGTCTCCCGATAAAAATGATACCTCACTTGCGTGGGTAGGCCTAGCGCCGGCGACAGGAAACACCCCAAAGCGCAACGTGGACACATCCTAAATTTTGGGAAAAAACAGAGGTGTTTTTTGCGAAGTGCCTACCTGTAGATTTTGGCCTCTAGCTCAGCTGGCACCTAGGGAAACCTACCAAACCTGTGCATTTCTGAAAACTAGAGACCTAGGGGAATCCAAGGAGGGGTGACTTGCGGGGCTCGGACCAGGTTCTGTTACCCAGAATCCTTTGCAAACCTCAAAATTTGGCTAAAAAAACACATGTTCCTCACATTTCTGTGGCAGAAAGTTCTGGAATCTGAGAGGAGCTACAAATTTCCTTCCACCCAGCGTTCCCCCAAGACTCCCGATAAAAATGATACCTCACTTGCGTGGGTAGGCCTAGCGCCGGTGACAGGAAACACCCCAAAGCGCAACGTGGACACATCCTAAATTTTGGAAAAAAACAGAGGTGTTTTTTGCGAAGTGCCTACCTGTAGATTTTGGCCTCTAGCTCAGCTGGCACCTAGGGAAACCTACCAAACCTGTGCATTTCTGAAAACTAGAGACCTATGGGAATCCAAGGAGGGGTGACTTGCGGGGCTCGGACCAGGTTCTGTTACCCAGAATCCTTTGCAAACCTCAAAATTTGGCTAAAAAAACACATGTTCCTCACATTTCTGTGGCTGAAAGTTCTGGAATCTGAGAGGAGCTACAAATTTCTTTCCACCCAGCGTTCCCCCAAGTCTCCCGATAAAAATGATACCTCACTTGCGTGGGTAGGCCTAGCGCCGGCGACAGGAAACAGCCCAAAGCGCTACGTGGACACATCCTAAATTTTGGAAAAAAACAGAGGTGTTTTTTGCGAAGTGCCTACCTGTAGATTTTGGCCTCTAGCTCAGCCAGCACCTAGGGAAACCTACCAAACCTGTGCATTTCTGAAAACTAGAGACCTAGGGGAATCCAAGGAGGGGTGACTTGCGGGGCTCGGACCAGGTTCTGTTACCCAGAATCCTTTGCAAACCTCAAAATTTGGCTAAAAAAACACATGTTCCTCACATTTCTGTGGCAGAAAGTTCTGGAATCTGAGAGGAGCTACAAATTTCCTTCCACCCAGCGTTCCCCCAAGTCTCCCGATAAAAATGATACCTCACTTGCGTGGGTAGGCCTAGCGCCGGCGACAGGAAACACCCCAAAGCGCAACGTGGACACATCCTAAATTTTGGAAAAAAACAGAGGTGTTTTTTGCGAAGTGCCTACCTGTAGATTTTGGCCTCTAGCTCAGCCGGCACCTAGGGAAACCTACCAACCCTGTGCATTTCTGAAAACTAGAGACCTAGGGGAATCCAAGGAGGGGTGACTTGCGGGGCTCGGACCAGGTTCTGTTACCCAGAATCCTTTGCAAACCTCAAAATTTGGCTAAAAAAACACATGTTCCTCACATTTCTGTGGTAGAAAGTTCTAGAATCTGAGAGGAGCTACAAATTTCCTTCTACGCAGCGTTCCCCCAAGTCTCCCGATAAAAATGATACCTCACTTGCGTGGGTAGGCCTAGCGCTGGCGACAGGAAACACCCCAAAGCGCATGTGGACACATCCTAAATTTTGGAAAAAAACAGAGGTGTTTTTTGCGAAGTGACTATCTGTAGATTTTGGCCTCTAGCTCAGCCGGCACCTAGGGAAACCTACCAAACCTGTGCATTTCTGAAAACTAGAGACCTAGGGGAATCCAAGGAGGGGTGACTTGCAGGGCTTGGACCAGGTTCTGTTACCCAGAATCCTTTGCAAACCTCAAAATTTGGCTAAAAAAACACATGTCCCTCACATTTTTGTGGCAGAAAGTTCTGGAATCTGAGAGGAGCTACAAATTTCCTTCCACCCAGCGTTCCCCCAAGACTCCCGATAAAAATGATACCTCACTTGCGTGGGTAGGCCTAGCGCCGGCGACAGGAAACACCCCAAAGCGCAACGTGGACACATCCTAAATTTTGGAAAAAAACAGAGGTGTTTTTTGCGAAGTGCCTACCTGTAGATTTTGGCCTCTAGCTCAGCTGGCACCTAGGGAAACCTACCAAACCTGTGCATTTCTGAAAACTAGAGACCTAGGGGAATCCAAGGAGGGGTGACTTGCGGGGCTCGGACCAGGTTCTGTTACCCAGAATCCTTTGCAAACCTCAAAATTTGGCTAAAAAAACACAAGTTCCTCACATTTCTGTGGCAGAAAGTTCTGGAATCTGAGAGGAGCTACAAATTTCCTTCCACCCAGCGTTCCCCCAAGACTCCCGATAAAAATGATACCTCACTTGCGTGGGTAGGCCTAGCGCCGGCGACAGGAAACACCCCAAAGCGCAACGTGGACACATCCTAAATTTTGGAAAAAAACAGAGGTGTTTTTTGCGAAGTGCCTACCTGTAGATTTTGGCCTCTAGCTCAGCTGGCACCTAGGGAAACCTACCAAACCTGTGCATTTCTGAAAACTAGAGACCTAGGGGAATCCAAGGAGGGGTGACTTGCGGGGCTCGGACCAGGTTCTGTTACCCAGAATCCTTTGCAAACCTCAAAATTTGGCTAAAAAAACACATGTTCCTCACATTTCTGTGGCTGAAAGTTCTGGAATCTGAGAGGAGCTACAAATTTCTTTCCACCCAGCGTTCCCCCAAGTCTCCCGATAAAAATGATACCTCACTTGCGTGGGTAGGCCTAGCGCCGGCGACAGGAAACAGCCCAAAGCGCTACGTGGACACATCCTAAATTTTGGAAAAAAACAGAGGTGTTTTTTGCGAAGTGCCTACCTGTAGATTTTGTCCTCTAGCTCAGCCGGCACCTAGGCAAACCTACCAAACCTGTGCATTTCTGAAAACTAGAGACCTAGGGGAATCCAAGGAGGGGTGACTTGCGAGGCTCGGACCAGGTTCTGTTACCCAGAATCCTTTGCAAACCTCAAAATTTGTCTAAAAAAACACATGTCCCTCACATTTTTGTGGTAGAAAGTTCTGGAATCTGAGAGGAGCTACAAATTTCCTTCCACCCAGCGTTCCCCCAAGTCTCCCGATAAAAATGAAACCTCACTTGCGTGGGTAGGCCTAGCGCTGGCGACAGGAAACACCCCAAAGCGCAACGTGGACACATCCTAAATTTTGGAAAAAAACAGAGGTGTTTTTTGCGAAGTGCCTATCTGTAGATTTTGGCCCCTAGCTCAGCCGGCACCTAGGGAAACCTACCAAACCTGTGCATTTCTGAAAACTAGAGACCTAGGGGAATCCAAGGAGGGGTGACTTGCGGGGCTCGGACCAGGTTCTGTTACCCAGAATCCTTTGCAAACCTCAAAATTTGGCTAAAAAAACACATGTCCCTCACATTTTTGTGGCAGAAAGTTCTGGAATCTGAGAGGAGCTACAAATTTCCTTCCACCCAGCGTTCCCCCAAGTCTCCCGATAAAAATGATACCTCACTTGCGTGGGTAGGCCTAGCGCCGGCGACAGGAAACACCCCAAAGCGCAACGTGGACACATCCTAAATTTTGGAAAAAAACAGAGGTGTTTTTTGCGAAGTGCCTACCTGTAGATTTTGGCCTCTAGCTCAGCCGGCACCTAGGGAAACCTACCAACCCTGTGCATTTCTGAAAACTAGAGACCTAGGGGAATCCAAGGAGGGGTGACTTGCGGGGCTCGGACCAGGTTCTGTTACCCAGAATCCTTTGCAAACCTCAAAATTTGGCTAAAAAAACACATGTTCCTCACATTTCTGTGGCAGAAAGTTCTGGAATCTGAGAGGAGCTACAAATTTCCTTCTACGCAGCGTTCCCCCAAGTCTCCCGATAAAAATGATACCTCACTTGCGTGGGTAGGCCTAGCGCTGGCGACAGGAAACACCCCAAAGCGCATGTGGACACATCCTAAATTTTGGAAAAAAACAGAGGTGTTTTTTGCGAAGTGCCTATCTGTAGATTTTGGCCTCTAGCTCAGCCGGCACCTAGGGAAACCTACCAAACCTGTGCATTTCTGAAAACTAGAGACCTAGGGGAATCCAAGGAGGGGTGACTTGCAGGGCTTGGTCCAGGTTCTGTTACCCAGAATCCTTTGCAAACCTCAAAATTTGGCTAAAAAAACACATGTCCCTCACATTTTTGTGGCAGAAAGTTCTGGAATCTGAGAGGAGCTACAAATTTCCTTCCACCCAGCGTTCCCCCAAGTCTCCCGATAAAAATGATACCTCACTTGCGTGGGTAGGCCTAGCGCCGGCGACAGGAAACACCCCAAAGCGCAACGTGGACACATCCTAAATTTTGGAAAAAAACAGAGGTGTTTTTGGCGAAGTGCCTACCTGTAGATTTTGTCCTCTAGCTCAGCCGGCACCTAGGGAAACCTACCAAACCTGTGCATTTCCGAAAACTAGAGACCTAGGGAAATCCAAGGAGGGGTGACTTGCGGGGCTCGGACCAGGTTCTGTTACCCAGAATCCTTTGCAAACCTCAAAATTTGGCTAAAAAAACACATGTTCCTCACATTTCTGTGGCAGAAAGTTCTGGAATCTGAGAGGAGCTACAAATTTCCTTCCACCCAGCGTTCCCCCAAGTCTCCCGATAAAAATGATACCTCACTTGCGTGGGTAGGCCTAGCGCCGGCGACAGGAAACACCCCAAAGTGCAACGTGGACACATCCTAAATTTTAGAAAAAAACAGAGGTGTTTTTTGCGAAGTGCCTACCTGTAGATTTTGGCTTCTAGCTCAGCCGGCACCTAGGCAAACCTACCAAACCTGTGCATTTCTGAAAACTAGAGACCTAGGGGAATCCAAGGAGGGGTGACTTGCGGGGCTCGGACCAGGTTCTGTTACCCAGAATCCTTTGCAAACCTCAAAATTTGTCTAAAAAAACACATGTCCCTCACATTTTTGTGGTAGAAAGTTCTGGAATCTGAGAGGAGCTACAAATTTCCTTCCACCCAGCGTTCCCCCAAGTCTCCCGATAAAAATGATACCTCACTTGCGTGGGTAGGCCTAGCGCTGGCGACAGGAAACACCCCAAAGCGCAACGTGGACACATCCTAAATTTTGGAAAAAAACAGAGGTGTTTTTTGCGAAGTGCCTATCTGTAGATTTTGGCCCCTAGCTCAGCCGGCACCTAGGGAAACCTACCAAACCTGTGCATTTCTGAAAACTAGAGACCTAGGGGAATCCAAGGAGGGGTGACTTGCGGGGCTCGGACCAGGTTCTGTTACCCAGAATCCTTTGCAAACCTCAAAATTTGGCTAAAAAAACACATGTCCCTCACATTTTTGTGGCAGAAAGTTCTGGAATCTGAGAGGAGCTACAAATTTCCTTCCACCCAGCGTTCCCCCAAGTCTCCCGATAAAAATGATACCTCACTTGCGTGGGTAGGCCTAGCGCCGGCGACAGGAAACACCACAAAGCGCAACGTGGACACATCCTAAATTTTGGAAAAAAACAGAGGTGTTTTTTGCGAAGTGCCTACCTGTAGATTTTGGCCTCTAGCTCAGCCGGCACCTAGGGAAACCTACCAACCCTGTGCATTTCTGAAAACTAGAGACCTAGGGGAATCCAAGGAGGGGTGACTTGCGGGGCTCGGACCAGGTTCTGTTACACAGAATCCTTTGCAAACCTCAAAATTTGGCTAAAAAAACACATGTTCCTCACATTTCTGTGGCAGAAAGTTCTGGAATCTGAGAGGAGCTACAAATTTCCTTCTACGCAGCGTTCCCCCAAGTCTCCAGATAAAAATGATACCTCACTTGCGTGGGTAGGCCTAGCGCTGGCGACAGGAAACACCCCAAAGCGCATGTGGACACATCCTAAATTTTGGAAAAAAACAGAGGTGTTTTTTGCGAAGTGCCTATCTGTAGATTTTGGCCTCTAGCTCAGCCGGCACCTAGGGAAACCTACCAAACCTGTGCATTTCTGAAAACTAGAGACCTAGGGGAATCCAAGGAGGGGTGACTTGCAGGGCTTGGTCCAGGTTCTGTTACCCAGAATCCTTTGCAAACCTCAAAATTTGTCTAAAAAAACACATGTCCCTCACATTTTTGTGGTAGAAAGTTCTGGAATCTGAGAGGAGCTACAAATTTCCTTCCACCCAGCGTTCCCCCAAGTCTCCCGATAAAAATGATACCTCACTTGCGTGGGTAGGCCTAGCGCTGGCGACAGGAAACACCCCAAAGCGCAACGTGGACACATCCTAAATTTTGGAAAAAAACAGAGGTGTTTTTTGCGAAGTGCCTATCTGTAGATTTTGGCCCCTAGCTCAGCCGGCACCTAGGGAAACCTACCAACCCTGTGCATTTCTGAAAACTAGAGACCTAGGGGAATCCAAGGAGGGGTGACTTGCGGGGCTCGGACCAGGTTCTGTTACACAGAATCCTTTGCAAACCTCAAAATTTGGCTAAAAAAACACATGTTCCTCACATTTCTGTGGCAGAAAGTTCTGGAATCTGAGAGGAGCTACAAATTTCCTTCTACGCAGCGTTCCCCCAAGTCTCCAGATAAAAATGATACCTCACTTGCGTGGGTAGGCCTAGCGCTGGCGACAGGAAACACCCCAAAGCGCATGTGGACACATCCTAAATTTTGGAAAAAAACAGAGGTGTTTTTTGCGAAGTGCCTATCTGTAGATTTTGGCCTCTAGCTCAGCCGGCACCTAGGGAAACCTACCAAACCTGTGCATTTCTGAAAACTAGAGACCTAGGGGAATCCAAGGAGGGGTGACTTGCAGGGCTTGGTCCAGGTTCTGTTACCCAGAATCCTTTGCAAACCTCAAAATTTGGCTAAAAAAACACATGTCCCTCACATTTTTGTGGCAGAAAGTTCTGGAATCTGAGAGGAGCTACAAATTTCCTTCCACCCAGCGTTCCCCCAAGTCTCTCGATAAAAATGATACCTCACTTGCGTGGGTAGGCCTAGCGCCGGCGACAGGAAACACCCCAAAGCGCAACGTGGACACATCCTAAATTTTGGAAAAAAACAGAGGTGTTTTTTGCGAAGTGCCTACCTGTAGATTTTGGACTCTAGCTCAGCTGGCACCTAGGGAAACCTACCAAACCTGTGCATTTCCGAAAACTAGAGACCTAGGGGAATCCAAGGAGGGGTGACTTGCGGGGCTCGGACCAGGTTCTGTTACCCAGAATCCTTTGCAAACCTCAAAATTTGGCTAAAAAAACACATGTTCCTCACATTTCTGTGGCAGAAAGTTCTGGAATCTGAGAGGAGCTACAAATTTCCTTCCACCCAGCGTTCCCCCAAGTCTCCCGATAAAAATGATACCTCACTTGCGTGGGTAGGCCTAGCGCCGGCGACAGGAAACACCCCAAAGTGCAACGTGGACACATCCTAAATTTTGGAAAAAATAGAGGTGTTTTTTGCGAAGTGCCTACCTGTAGATTTTGGCTTCTAGCTCAGCCGGCACCTAGGCAAACCTACCAAACCTGTGCATTTCTGAAAACTAGAGACCTAGGGGAATCCAAGGAGGGGTGACTTGCGGGGCTCAGACCAGGTTCTGTTACCCAGAATCCTTTGCAAACCTCAAAATTTGGCTAAAAACACACATGTCCCTCACATTTTTGTGGTAGAAAGTTCTGGAATCTGAGAGGAGCTACAAATTTCCTTCCACCCAGCGTTCCCCCAAGTCTCCCGATAAAAATGATACCTCACTTGCGTGGGTAGGCCTAGCGCTGGCGACAGGAAACACCCCAAAGCGCAACGTGGACACATCCTAAATTTTGGAAAAAAACAGAGGTGTTTTTTGCGAAGTGCCTATCTGTAGATTTTGGCCCCTAGCTCAGCCGGCACCTAGGGAAACCTACCAAACCTGTGCATTTCTGAAAACTAGAGACCTAGGGGAATCCAAGGAGGGGTGACTTGCGGGGCTCGGACCAGGTTCTGTTACCCAGAATCCTTTGCAAACCTCAAAATTTGGCTAAAAAAACACATGTCCCTCACATTTTTGTGGCAGAAAGTTCTGGAATCTGAGAGGAGCTACAAATTTCCTTCCACCCAGCGTTCCCCCAAGTCTCCCGATAAAAATGATACCTCACTTGCGTGGGTAGGCCTAGCGCCGGCGACAGGAAACACCCCAAAGCGCAACGTGGACACATCCTAAATTTTGGAAAAAAACAGAGGTGTTTTTTGCGAAGTGCCTACCTGTAGATTTTGGCCTCTAGCTCAGCCGGCACCTAGGGAAACCTACCAACCCTGTGCATTTCTGAAAACTAGAGACCTAGGGGAATCCAAGGAGGGGTGACTTGCGGGGCTCGGACCAGGTTCTGTTACCCAGAATCCTTTGCAAACCTCAAAATTTGGCTAAAAAAACACATGTCCCTCACATTTTTGTGGCAGAAAGTTCTGGAATCTGAGAGGAGCTACAAATTTCCTTCCACCCAGCGTTCCCCCAAGTCTCCCGATAAAAATGATACCTCACTTGCGTGGGTAGGCCTAGCGCCGGCG